>NW_022631041.1:10775229-11254706 GCF_010015895.1 Lontra canadensis
AAATACTTTCTAGGGGCATCTGGGTGGTTCAGCCTTTAAACATCTGCCTTCAGCTCAGGTCATGATCCTGGGGTCCTGGGATTGATCGGGCTCCCTGCTAGGCAGGAAGCCTGCTTCTCCTTCTCCCATTCCCTGCTTGTATTCCTGCTCTCGCTGTCTGTCAAAAAAAAAAAAAAATAATAATAATAATAAAATCTTTAAGGAAAAAAAAAAGACTTTCTATAGTCACAGAAATGTAGATGTTTGATACTGGTAGTGGGATAAACAATAAACCAATGGACTAGAGAGCCCATGAAACAAAATCCACACATATATGGAAACATATATGACAAGTGGAAGGGTAGATCAACAGGGAATAGATAACCATTCACTAATGGATTTTGGACAACTGGTTGTATCCATGTTTTTCTTTTTAAAGTGATTTTTTTTCATTATATCAAACCATCTACATACACACATACAAGGTAGACAGAGTAAAGAGTTAAATGTGAAAAACAAAGCTTTACTACTGTATCTTAAAAATCATGAATGAGTATTGAATTTTATCAAATATTTTTTCTAAATGTATAAAATAATCAGTTATTTTCACTTTATTCTTTTAATGCATTGAATTACAATGATAGATTTATTCATGCCAAACTATTCTTTCATTTCCAAATAAATTAAAAAAAAAGCTTTACTTACAACTTTTAGAATGTAGAATATCTTTATTAAGGATATCTTAAAATACAAAAATCACAAAACACACAGAGAAAAGCTAATAAATTTGACACTCAACTTAAAAATTTCTGCCTAAATATATATCCTAATTCTAATCAAACATTTAGACCTAACTTCCAGTTCATAGGAAATAGAAGAGTTAGAAGACACCATGAAGTTACCACCAATAATTCCCCAAATCTGAAACATTCTGTGAAATATTCTGGCCTAAACTATTCAAAAAGTCAATGTCATTAAAAAAAAAAAAAAAAAGGTGGGATGGATAGGTAAGAAATTCTTCTAGATTAAGAAAACAAAATGACAAGAACAACATGCAAGGCCTGGACCTTGAGTTTGGGTTTAAAAACAAAATCAACACCTAAAAATGACATTCCTGAGACAATCAGGGAAATTCAAATATTGACTATGTGTTATATATTATGGGATTATTGTTACTTTGTTAAGTGATCTCTATGCCTAGTGTCGGGCTGCAACTCCTGACCCTGATATGGAGCTGCATGCTGTATCAACGGAGCTAGCCAGGCACCCTTATTATTAATTGTCTCAAGTGTGATAATAATATTGTGGTTAAACAGGATGCTTGCATTTTAGGAAAGCATGGTGAAATACTGAAAAGTGAAAGGTCATGATTATTTTCAATTTACTTACAAACCGTTCAACAACAAAGAGTTATTGACTGCTAAATCTGGATGGAAGGTATATGGATGTCCACAGTTTTTGGGTTTCTATATATGTATGAAGCTTTTCATATTACAAAGTTGAGGGGAAATTCATAACTTGTGCTCTTCCAAGGGCATCAATAGGAAGGTGAAAAAATTAGCCACAAACTGAGAGAATATGTTCATAACATCTCATGGTAATAATGGATTAGTATCCACAGTCCATAAAATTCTGTAAGAAGAAGACAGTAACTTCACATAAAACAGGCAAAAGACATGTAAAACTTTTCAGAGGGAGCCATCAGGAATTAATAAAACACATATGAAAAAAATGCTCAACCTTGTTAGCATTTAGGAAATGCAAATTTAAATACTGAGATTTCCACTTGGGCCAAAAAGAAAGTGACAGGACCAGGATTTACCTTCCCCATTTTAAACAACTAAAAACCTGTACAAAGTATATACTACATAGTTTTTCAGACACTGGACAGCAGCCAGTGCAGGACAGTGATTCTTGAGAGAAGGAAAACAAACAAGAAAGCGACAATTGCCTAAGCTGATATGCAATTTCCACACTGTAGGACTATGACAGGGATGTGATTAGAAAGAGCCTGGGAGTCTCCAGGAAGAGGAGAGTTGGCGGAGGCAAGATGAAGTTTGTAGGGCAGAATACTGGAAAAAGGAGGGAACTACAGAGGGAAGAGTTCCAGATCTGAGAGGGTTTGCCCGAGTCTTCAGCTGAATATTCATTGGTGTATACACACGAGGAAACCACCCAAAGGTGGGAAAGAACCACCAGGAGAGAGTAGGCAGCACAACCTGGGAGTTCATATAGGGCTCAAAATAGTTCTTGTTCCCAATAGCCAGAGAGGGAAATCTCCGAAGAGACTTAGCAAAGGGGAGATTATTCAGAAGGGTATTACCTCAGTAGTGGGCCACATTAGCCCGAAAAGCTCTTCTGGTTCTACCTCATCACACTTAAAAGCAAGCTATAAAAGGATCAGACTGTTTGCAAGTAACTTAATTATGTTCCAGAGAAAGCTCAACATATTTAAAGGAACACAAAAACTCTAGTATGCAGCAATGTAAAATCTAAACATTACCAGGCATGCAAAGTAAATCACAACTTAATAATGGGTGGGGAAAAAAAAATCAACCAACAGAGACAGACCGGAAGTGATACAGATGACAGAATGGTCAAATACATTAGAACAGCTATTATTAATGTACTCCAGGTGTTAAAAAAAATGGAGGAAAGCATGAGCCTGTTAAGGAAAAGCACGGAGGATATAAAAAAGACCCAAATGGAACTTCTAAAATTAAAATATTGTATCTAAGGTGAAAAATACACTGGATGGGATTAACAGAAGATCAGATACTTCAGGAGAAAAGATGAATGAACTTGAGGACACAGCCATGGAAACTATTCAATTTCTGAAATAGGAGAAAAAGACTTCACCCAAATGCGGCATCAGTATAATGTGTGACAACCTCAGATGGCCTAACATACAAGTCACTGGAGTCCTGGGAGAGGAGTGAGAGGAGGGGAGGGACAGAAAAAAGTAACTAAATAAATAATACCCACAGCATTTCCAAATTTGGTGAAAATCATAAACCTGTAGGTAAACAGCCCCAGCAGAAGAAACATGAAAAACTATACCAAGCACATCATAATCAAATTGCACAATAGCAGTGATAAAATGTTAAAAGCAGCTGGCAGTGGTGGGGGGAGGGTGGAAAAAAGCAGCCAGAGAAAAATAACGAGTTACATATAGAAGAACAAATATAAGAATAATAGTAATCTCCTTGCTGGAAACCACAAGAAGCTACCACTAAGCATTCACTACACTGGTGAAATTTAAGATTGAAACTAAGAAGTGTTCAAGATGGTGTAAAACGAAGGTAACTCACATAGCGCTGGTCTGGGCATAAACTGGTTCAGCCACTGCAGAATATAATTTGGCATTATCTTGTAAAGATGAAGATATCCACACCATATGAGCGAGCAATATCACTCCTGGACACAGAATGTTAACAGCAGCACTGTTTGCAACAGCAAAACCAAAAACAAACCAACAACTCCAAATGTTCATTAACAGAAGAGTGGGAGAGTTGTGGTCTATTCATATGATGCAATAAAGCAATAAAAATGAATGATTCTCTAAAGAAATACTAAGTTGAAAAAGCAAGTCATAGAAGTAAACATACATTATGCCACATATAAAATTCAAAAACATACAAAATTTAACATTTTATTTTTTAATACATACATTGTTGTAAAACTGTAACAAGCAAGAGAATGACAAATACAAAATTCAGAATAATCATCACTTGAGGAGAGAGCACAAAGAGGGTTTCTAAAATGCAGGTGATCTTCTATTTCTTAAGCTGGCTCATGGGCACACAAATACTATTCTTTATACCTTATATATACATGTCTGTGAATTTTTAAGTATGAAATACTTCATTTAAAAAAAGAAGAGTGGGAAATGTGAAAGACTTTAAAAATGAAGACTACTGTTTATGAATAACAATAAAATTACTGTAAAAAAGTATACCCCAAAAAATGTTCAGTTCTTTATAGTCTTTCTGTGCCCTATACAATCAGTATCAATTGAAAAGGGCCATAACCCTAGGATGAAAAAAAAATAATGAGCAGAGTCTTTAAGGGCTTTGACACAAAATCTGAATATCTGAGGCTCTACATTAGACAACAGTAAATACATTAGCCACTCATGTCTGATTCTTCATTTTTCATCTGTACTTAGATTTTTCTTTATCTTTGGATTTCTTGGGACTCCTACTTCGGTCTCTCTTTTTACTCCGTTCTCTTTCATAGGGGTCGGTCTGGTATTTGGATTTGTGACTATTACTGTAGTGGCCGTCCCTTTCTCGAGATCGGCTACGACTTCGGTTTTGAGGTCGGTCTCTCTTTTCACTCTTTTGTTTCTCCCAACAGCTTTCTTCTTCTTCATAGTGACCAAACCCCATCTCCCTGTAGATATCCTGTCAAAGGAATGGAGAGAGAGTTACAAGTGAATCCGTAAAATAATCATTTTGTAGGTAGTCAATTAATAAAACTCAGAAAGTCTACCATACCAAGCAGCTGTAACAGCTCAAATTTGAACATTACCGCTAATGCTGAGAATCTTCTAAATTAGCAAAAATAACTCAGAAAGACTTAATCATTTTTCTTATCAATCTCATTGCTTTCTATCTACTACTTCAGCTGAACTGAAGGATCAGATCCCAAAACAAAGAACTGAAATCACCCAACTGAAATCAGAACAAGTGTTTAGAGAAAATCACAATACCAAGAATTCTGGCTGTGGCTAGTCACCTTTCTACCTCCCCCTTCTCTACTCCCCAACTGATCTGCAATGGAATTACTAAAACTCCCATAAAAACCCTAAAAAGAAGACATTTAAATAACAGCCAGAAGAGGTTTTAGACAAGTCAATCAGTCTAAAAAGAAGACAGATACTGCATACTTTGGTCTGAGTGATTATTTTTTATTTTTTTTATTTTTATTTTTTTAAGATTTTATTTATTTATTTGACACAGAGAGATCACAAGTAGGCAGAGAGGCAGGCAGAGAGAGAGAGGGGGAAGCAGGCTCCCTGCTGAGCAGAGAGCCTGATGTGGGACTCGATTCCAGGACCCTGAGATCATGACCTGAGCTGAAGACAGAGGCTTAACCAACTGAGCCACCCAGGCGCCTGAGTGATTATTTTTAAAGTGTTTATTTTTTAATAGCTTCTCTCCAAATCTTCAATATATTTCCCTTGTTTACATTAGGCTGATATATGTGTTTTACTAAAATCATTTCTTGGGATGCCTGGGTGGCCCAGTCAGTTAAGCATCAGACTCTTGATTTTGACTCAAGTCCCGATGTCATGAGTCAGGAGACGGAGACTGGTGTCAGGCTCCACCCTCAGAGAGGAGTCTTCTTGAGAGTTTCTCCCGCTGTCCCTCCCTGCTCACATGCATGCACTCTCTCTCTAATAAATAAGTCTTAAATAAATAAACAAATAAATAAAATCCTTTATTTACATATAAAAATGAGTTAAGAAACAATGGGCCAACAGAGTAGATACATTAAATTCTTTTTTTTTTTTCTTTTTTAGAGGGGGAGAGAGAGACAGAGACAGAGAGAGGAGAGGGGCAGAGGGAGAGAATCTTAAGCAGGTGAGCCACCTAGTGCCCCTACATTCTATTCTTACTAAGTAACAGTAATAATTTTCCTATATGAAGAGAGCTAGTTACAACAATTCTATTTCTCTTTGTATTCTATCCCTAATTAAAATGAGTATCTCAGGGGAGCCTGAGTGGCTGAGTCTTTTGAGCATCTGACTATTGATCTCAGCTCAGGTCTTGATCTCAGGGTCGTGAGTTCAAGCCCCACCTTGGCTCCACTCTGGGCATGGAGCCTACTTTAAAAAAATAAATAAAATAAAATGAGAATCTCAGCAAGTGGCTGAAATCTAAAAAGAGACCAGAGCCAATGCTCTTTCAAGAGACAGTTCATAAAATTCAACTTCCTTAAAAGATTTCTCTCAGAGGAAAGCAAAATCCTAAGGATTGAGTTCCCAAGGGTCCCAACTCTATCACCACAGACATTATTATAGTAGATGTAAATGTCAAGGTTTCAAATCTAGAGTGATGAATACCCACTGTTAATAACTGGGTTTTAAGGATTCATAATTATTCATAATTATCCCATGCATTGTCTAGATACTGTACCTTACACTTGGCATGGAGACTGCAGCACGTGAAAATAGATCTAACAGGATTGTTATAATCAGTGTTTGTGGAATACAACTTTATAAGCCATTTCATGATTTCCTGCACAATCCCAATAGTTCTTTTCACTCTATAAAGTCCCAGAGGAATGGTTTAACTCTTTAACAACTACTTTCGAGCAATATATGACAGCCCTAGATAAAAGAATTTTTTGTGCTTCCTTTAACATACACAAAGTGTAAATATCTATGTACTATTCTCTCTGTCTACTTAAGTCCTGTATTAGATGAGGTAACAAACTTCTAAAATGGAGAGACGGCTAACCGATACAGAACTATAAAATTTTCAGTAATTATACAAATAGGCACTTAAGTGCTTTGAGTGTTTAAAATACAACAGAAAGAGATAAAAGATTATACAGTACTTAATTCTCTGAAAAACTTGATGAAACTGAAAATCTGAAATGCACTGAAACCTTAAAACCTCTCCTACTAGGGGCACCTGGGTGGCTCAGTTGTTACGCGTCTGCCTTCTGCTCAGGTCATGATTCCAGCGTCCTGGGATCGAGTCCCACATTGGGCTCCCTGCTAAGCAGGAAGCCTGCTCCTCTTTATCCTACTCCCTCTGCTTGTGTTCCCTCTCCCTGTCAAATAAATAAAATCTTTAAAAAAAAAAAAAAAAGCCTTTCCTACTTGGAGTATTTTTCGAAGCTACACACTTTAAAGTTTGGCAGTTCTAGGTTCAAAACAGTCTTTGTTATTTAAGAGAAGTGTCAAACAAGAAATAATCTTGAGATTGGATTTACCAGGGAAGGTTTCATAGAGAAGTTGGTTGGGACTTGAGATTAACCTCAAAGAATGAGTGGGTTTGGCTGTGGATTGGCTGCAAGAAGGCTAATGCATGGAGTGGAAGTGAAAACTAAAAAGGAAGAATCAGCACCATGTGCACGAAGGGGAAAAGGTCAGGAGGCTGGATGAAGCCATATTAGAATAGACCTTTAAGTGTGTGCTAGCACAGTGCTAAGTATTTCTGGAATACAATATTACCCTCATTCTAGAAAATAAGGAAAGTGAGACTCAAGAGATCTATACAGGGTGGAGAAAATTTAACTGATCAGTGACTTGACATACAAAATTGAAAAGGGGGTGGTAGAGAATAATGAAAAACCCCATACCTGACTGAATCAATATAATGTTAAAGTTCTAGCTCTCTCATTAAACTATAAAAGGCCACAGGCCTGTGGGGTCAAAATCTTTACATCTAAGGGAAAGGCAATGAATTAGATGAGCTGTCAGCCCTCTCCAGTACAGACTTTAAAAAATTCTATCATTTTATACCCTTAAGTCGTAAGACAAAATGACAAAACTAGTATGTGGCTAAAAAGGAAAGAAAGAAACACCACAAAATAGCCAATTTATTTATTTTTTTAAGTGGCCAATTTAAAGCAATCACCTTAACCTATCCAGTGATTTCATGTAAAGCAGTCCAAAAAAAATCTAAACTAAAAACTATCCTTGCTCAGGTCTCTAGGACTAAATCAAAGATTTAGTTAAGTCTAAATCACTAAAATAACATTAACTGATTAAAATGACAGCAAAAACAGAGTCCCCAGTTATAAGAAAATAACCACTTATGAAAGCCACAGAGGAGAACTGACAACCAGGATGCATCCTCTCTACCAGGCAACCCACAGCCCAAAACTCACTTCCCGAAACTCCAGTAAAACCCAAACCTCAACAACATAGTAACCTAACCATCTCTGGAATTAAGACACGAGGTGGAAAAATTAAACAGAGAAGTTTTCAAATTGAACAGTGAGGCTGTCAATCAATAAAAAACAAAGAATTTGAAGAAATAAGTTAAAACATTCTTAGGAAACTAGGCTCACCAAGCAAAATACCAACAAACAGGAAAATCTGAGTTACACTTGAGCATGACCTAGTACTGAAAATTCCCTTTAAAGATTATATTTTTGAGACTGAAATCAAAAGGATAAAAATCAGAATAATAAGACAAAAAAATGGGCCCACTAAAATCTTAAATACAGATGCTATTTCATTGGGAAGAAAAAGAAAATTAGTGTACTTGTATTATTAAATCAAAGTACAAAACAAAACACATTTGCTTTGAGGGGAGAAATAAGTTAAGAGATGATTATTTGGAACTTAACAATTTTATAAGTGCCAAATAATTTAATATTATTTTTTTAAATTCTAACATTGCCCCCCAAAACTACTTAATGGCTTTTACTCCATGCCAAAAAAGAAAAATATTTTCTATTGTAAAGTTTTAAGTAATCAAACAGCAGGATAAGAAAGATGTACAAAAAGAAGGGGGAAACACACACTTAAAATGCAGCCAGATTTTGGATTTTTTAGACCTCTGGTTATTTCAAACACACCAATATGTATCTCACACCTAAATTCACTGAAAATTCTATGTACAAGTACAGGATGAGAAGCCGTAGCTAAAAGCAACAGGCAGCATGGTGGTCGGGGGTGATGCAGAGGGTGGAGATAAGGAATTCTAGTGGAAAACGTGCTAAATATTCACAGAAATGTGATGTAGCCACCATTTCAAAAGACTGGGGTGGTCTTAGCCTAAACTAATACAGTACAAAAATTAAGAGGGAGACATGCTAGTTAGATCACACTGGAATATTACACTAGGAGACAAATTTTATTAGGATAGCAACAGAATTTAGGAGAGAAAACTGCCAGAATGTACTCAAGGTCAGAGCAGCAGCAGAGTGGCTAGGAGTGCAAGTCTGGATTTACACTGTGGCTCTGCTACTCATCAGCTCTGAAAAACGAGGGCAAGTCACTTAAACTCTTCAGTTTTCACCCTCTCGTAAAATGGGGGAAATCGTATCCACCTCACATTGTCAAGCACACAGATGCCACTAGCTGTCACTGAGGCATGTGCGTCTTAGTTGGGAGAACTGAGTAACAGAGGAAAGGTGTAACTTACACGCTTACGGCGGCGCATTAAAGATGGGACTCTTTAAATAGCAAAAAGGCGGGGCACCTGGGTGGCTCAGTGGGTTAAAGCCTCTGCCTTCGGTTCGGGTCATGATCCCAGTGTCCTGGGATCGAGCCCTGCATCAGGCTCTCTGCTCAGCAGGGAGCCTGCTTCCCCCTCTCTCTCTGCCTGCCTCTCTGCCTACCTGTGAGCGCTATCTGTCAAATAAATAAATAAAATCTTTTTTAAAAAAGAAAAATAAACAAATAGCAAAAAGACTATGGAAAAAGGTCCACAGGCTAACACCAAGGAGTAGGAATACATGCTATCTAGAATAGAGGAAACTAAGAATATATATAAAATGCAAATCAGCTGAAATTTTTTAAAAGTGAAGAACAATCCATGAAGCACACTGGGCGGTTACCTTGGGGGGGCAGAAGAAGTGGGGGGCAGGGACAGAATCTAGGTTCTCTGCACATACCACTTCGTAGATTGTACTTTGAAAGCATACAACAAATTTTTAAAACTACAAAACACAAAATATTATTTAAAGCAATCCCTAAATATTGAAAAGAAACAAATTAATTTATGAGTCCAGTGAATGGCCTTACCACAGAAACTATTCTGACTTAAAACACAGTAATTTGTAACAGTAAAATAACAGCCAGTGTAGAAAATGTGTGCACATCATACTTCTTCACTTAATCTTAACAACATACCTGTGAGGTAAATATAATCTCAATTTCACATAGGAGGCAGCTCAGAAAACTAGTTAGCTTGTTGAGGCCACATCAATGGCTAGTGGTGCAGAAACTTTACACCTCGCTTCTCTGGAGCCAATCCTGCATTTTGCCAACCATACTACATCTCTCCTTCTCGGGGTCTTTGCTTGATGGGCCATTCCCCCATCTTGAATTTTCTCCCTCTCACCTCTGCCTACTAAAATCTCTTTACCCACCACACCTAGCTCAAAAGTCCTCCCGTGGTAACACAAAAGCAAAGAGCTATCATGTAATTTGCTTTTCATTTAATGGAGAGCCAAAACACAGGCTAGAAATGACTTCTCCCTAAAGTCAATTTTCTTTGAGGAATTATTAGTAATATGGTCTTTGAAAATGTATTGTTAGGGCACCTGGGTGGCTAAATCGGTCAACAGTCTGACTTCAACTTCTGCTCAAGTCCTATGTCAGGGTCCTGGGATTAAGCCCCCTGTCAGGCTCCGAGCTCAGTGGGGAGTCTGCTTGTCTCTTTTCCCTCCCCCTGTTTGTGATGGTCCTCTCTCTCTCTCTCTCTCTCTCACACACACACACACACAAATAAAAACATCTTTAAAAATAAAACATGTGGGGCGCCTGGGTGGCTCAGTGGGTTAAGCCTCTGCCTTTGGCTCAGGTCATGATCTCAGGGTCCTGGGATCAAGTCCTGCATCGAGCTCTCTGCTCAGCGGGGAGCTTGCTTCCTCCCCGCCACCTCTGCCTGCTTGTAATCTCTCTCTCTGTCCAATAAATAAATAAAAATCTTAAAAAAAAAAAAAAGTATTGTTCAAAAATACATTTGGGATGATCAAGTTAATTATGAGTACTCTTTTTATTTCAGATACACAATATGGAAGGGCATAAATGTTTCACAGGTCTTAAAACTTCAAGAGCAGGGCTCCTGAGGAGCTGAGTCAGTTAAGTGTCTGCCTTTGGCTCAGGTCATAATCCCAAGGTTCTGGGATCGAGCCCCGCCATCAGGCTCCCTGCTCAGCAGCGGTGTCTGCTTCTCCCCCTGCCCCTGCTCATGCTCTCACTTTCTCTTTTTCAAATAAATAAGTAAAAATCTTGGGGCGCCTGGGTGGTTCAGTTGGTTAACCGACTGCCTTTGGCTCAGGTCATGATCTCAGGGTCCTGGGATCGAGGCCTATATTGGGCTCCCCTGCTCTGCGGGGAGCCTGCTTCTCCCTTTCCTTCTGCCTGACACTCCCCCTGCTTGTGCACTCTCTCTCTCTAATAAATAAGTAAAATCTTAAAAAAACAAATAAATGGGGACACCTGGGTGGCTCAGTGGGTTAAAGCCTCTGCCTTCGGCTCAGTTCTGGGATGGAGCCCTGCATCGGGCTCTCTGCTCAGCAGGGAGCCTGCTTCCCTTCCTCTCTCTCTGCCTGCCTCTTGGCCTACTTGTGATCTCTGTCTGCCAAATAAATAAATAAAATCTTTTTTAAAAAAATTAATAAATAAATGAAAATAAGTATCTTTTAAAAAATAAAAATAATAAAAAATAAAGTAAAAAAAAACTTCAAGAGCTATAAGCACTATCCATAACACTAGGTGATAAGTTAAAATGACAAATGAGCACTTTTTCAGCACAACCACACTTGCTTCTGATGGGATTAAGTGTCCACAGGTTCAGAAATCACTCATTTCACAATATGGAACTGAATGATATATATTAAGTTACTCTGAAGACAATCTTTTACCATTTGTGATCTATATTCTTGAACACTCAAGTCCCTTACCCCAGAGAAACCATTCTATGTACTAGAGTTAGGAACATAACCACCCTGTTCAGAACTATATCCGCACCCCCTATATTATGCCACTAAGAAATAATTTACAGAGGGATGAAATATTTCTCTCTCTCCAGCTAAGGCTGGACATTACAAGTACCTGGTTGGTATTTCTGATTGGCATGTAGTCCTCATCTTCTTTTTCTTCAGAGCAGTGACGAGTTTTCTTCTTGTGTTTTTTACTTGTGTGTGAATGACTTGATTTTGAATCTTCTGCTTGCTCATCTAGCACAAGATCATATTTTGCACTGCAGCAACTAGTTAAGGACAGACATGAGAACTGACACTGATAATACAACAAAATGTAAGAATCTGGTAAATGAAGGAGGCCATGAGGCTAAAGGTAATTTTTTAAAGCAAAAAGCACCTCACAGGGGCGCCTGGGTGGCTCAGTGGGTTAAGCCTCTGCCTTCGGCTCAGGTCATGATCCCAGGGTCCTGGGATCGAGCCCCACATTGGGCTCTCTGCTCAGCGGGAAGCCTGCTTTCTCCTCTCTCTCTGCCTGCTTCTCTGCCTACTTGTAATCTCTGTCTGTCAAATAAATAAATAAATAAATAAATCTTTAAAAAAAAAAAAAAAAGCACCTCACAAGCATAGAACTTATTTCTGAAACAAAACTACTTCATATTTTCTTTCAGGAAAAATGGAAAGGACCCTGTCCTGAAGTAAACAATTAACAATTGGCAAGTGAGTGGGGAAAAAAAAAAACAAAACAGGGGGCAAAGAAACCTGTATTCACAAACGAAAATTTAAGCAGCCATAAAGAATAAGGAAACTTATTTGTCAATAATGAAAAAAACTTAAACTTAGAAAATGAGGTACATGTTTCACTGGAAAAAGTTAAGATATTATAAACCCCAATGATAGAGGAGCTACAGGAGATAAAAGACATTCATGTGACCCCTCTTTTCAAGTATTAATTAGTTCAATTCTATAGGAGAAAATTTAGCAAGGCCTCACAACAGCCATATTTAAATTGAAGGAAGAATTTATAAAAGGTTAAAGTAAGTTAAATAAAGGTATACATAACAATTACTTTTTATAACAGAAACTGAGAGTAACAAAAGCCTAGTAATAAAGACATTCTTAAATATACTGTAGAACTTCAACAAGATATATTATTACAAAGAAGTTATTAGCAATGATAAATGAATGTTACAAAAACACCCAGAAAAGTGACTACGAAAAATTAAAAGTGGAAAAAGCTTGAAATAAAAATTATCTATACCATATGGTAATCGTAACTTTACAAAACATAAAAGATCAAGATTTGAAAGAAACAATGAGAAAACTATCATTTGTCTAGGTAAACTGTGAGTGGATTTTTTTTTCTTAGTTGAAGTGTAGCTGACATACAATATTGTGTTAGTTTCAGGTATACAACACAGTGACTCCACATTTACAGACGTGAGTAAATCCTGTCTTAACTTCATATAAATGTGTTATTTTTTAAGGATTTTTTAATTTTTTATTTGACAGACAGAGATCACAAGTAGGCAGAGAGGCAGGCAGAGAGAGAGGGGGAAGCAGGCTCCCCGCTGAGCAGAGCCCGATGCGGGGCTCGATCCCAGGACCCTGAGATCATGACCTGAGCTGAAGGCAGAGGCTTAACCCACTCAGCCACCCAGAAGCCCACACATAAATGTGTTATAAAAGTTATGGTAATGTGTTTTAATTCAGTAATGGTAATGTAATTTAATTCTAATATACTATTATGTTTTGGAATAAGAAAAAATATAAAACTGCTGCACTCTCTGTTGAAAATAATCTCAAATTCTAAAATAGTATCTGAGGAAGGCTGACAAGGGCCAGAATAGCAGTTTTCAAAAAAAACAGCTTCGGAGGAAGCCCAACATGCGAGCTGTTTTAGAGGCATGTGCAACTAGAGGAATGGCAGACACTCAGGACTAGCGTTGTTGGATCTGTTTTAACAACGCCTAAGCCCTATGCCTTCCTCTGGGGCATCTCACTTCTACATAACATTGAACAGGCTTGGCTTTTCACAAGATGACTAAAGACAGCCAGTCAGCCTGCACCATATCCTATTCCTACTTCATTATCTCTAACTTCTTTTCTCCTTTATATTACATTACACTGCTTCCAGAGTAGCTTCTGGAGCCTGTCCTTTTCAGGTACGTATCCAAAAGCCCTTGCCCAGGATCTCACTTCCTGTGCTGCTGTACACATGCAGCTCCTTCTGTCCAAAATCCATTTAGTGCATCACAGCCAGCATTTTGTAATAAGGTAGAATAGAAAACAGAGTACATGGCACCTAATAAAAATACCATGGCATTTCTGTTTCAATTATGTGTGCATGTGAATGGCTATAACCTGCTTCCCTCTCTCTCTGCCTGCCTCTCTGCTTACTTGTGATCTCTGCCTGTCAAATAAATAAAATCTTTTTTTTTAAAGATTTTATTTATTTATTTGACAATGATCACAAGTAGGCAGAGAGGCAAGCACCAGAGAGAGGAGGAAGCAGTCTCCCTGCCAAGCAGAGAGCCCGATGTGTGGCTTGATCCCAGGACCCTGAGATCATGACCTGAGCTGAAGGCAGAGGCTTCAATCCACTGAGCCACACAGGCGCCCCAAATAAATAAAATCTTTAAAAAAAAAAAAAAATCCAGTTGCTCAGTCCTTTTCACATGCTGAAAACCACATGGGGCTAGTAGCTACACTGGAGGGTAATATTTTCCACCACTGTAGAAAGTTCTAGTGGACAGTACTGGGCTACAGATTTATTCTCAAATTTATGCCTGGTTTCTTTAACTTTCAGTAATCTATCACCTTGAATTTAAAACATTTTATGACTACATATTCATTCTTTTCAGCCTGAACTACTTACCTCTATGAGAGAAAAGACAAAAGACATCGCCTTGTATTTTACACTTGATGCCTTGTGTTCCTTTTATTTGCCCTACACATCTGCCAGCTGCAGCTATTAATGGTTAGCTTAAATTTATTTTTTTTTACAGATTTTATTTATTTATTTGACATACAGAGAGAGAGACACTGAGAGCGAACACACGCAGGGGGAGTGGTGAGAGAGGGAGAATCAGGCTCCCCGCTGAACAGAGACCCAGATACAGGGCTCCATCCCAGGACCCTGGGATCATGACCTGAGCCGAAGGCAGCAGGTTAACGACTGAGCCACCCAGGCACCCCAGTGGCTAGCCTAAATTTAATTTCAAAGATTTGTTAAATAAATCTCAAGTGTATTCTATACAGGCCTTTTATAATTTTAATATTTCAATCACATCCGCCCTAATGTTCATCTTTTTAGACTAAATCTTTGTTTACTGTTTGGTGTGCCTGCATGAGAAAGCTTCCTCCTCATGTCAGTACAATTCAGACTTTATCCACCTCTTATGCCTTACAATGCTTTATGCATTATAGACAGTCAACACATTTTTTAAAATGAGTATATAATAAATCAACCTGATATTCATCTTTCCTTGATGAATACTTGGAAAAGAAATGTCTAAGACAGTGTGGGAAAAGAGAATCCCTAAAACACCAACAGAAATTAGGAAACAAAGAAACCATTTACCAGAAAGAATCACAAAATCATCACTTTCGCAATGTGTAGAGTGATCGATTTATAATGAGAGTATCAATGAACAAATTAAAATGACATAATGTAAATAGTATGTTTCATTGATTTTTACTTGTCTCAACCTAAAGGTTGGAAGAACCTAAATTAAATGGTCAAGTCAATGGATTTTTTTAATCCTATAAAAACCAACTCTTGCATACAAAATGAGCCCAATAAATATTCGTTGCTGTACTGACAATGTACTAAGCAGAAAGAAGCAACCTAATCATGTAAGAGAACAACAGGATTTTATTAATCTACATATTCACCATCTCCAAAGAAGCTAAATATTATGCAAAAGGTTAACACCAAGAATTTAGCGTACCTATATGAAGAAAATTTCTGAGTATGAGAAATTTAAAACATTACAATTATATACAAAATATGAATCTTACCTAAGATTTCAGGATAAGTGTTAATCTTAACCTAAGAGTAAGGAGGGAAAAGAATTAGGCCAGAGATTTTTTTCAACCCTAACCTTCTTCATACATTAGAGAATACACCAGAGAAAGAAAAGTATATGTAAGATGGTGAAAAAGGACTACAATAATCTAAATGATGTCTTCACAAACCACCAGATTTAGAAAACTTGTCTTCTATAGACTGTGACTTTCTTAACATATTACACAGTACTCTACTGTGTAGATGTACAGAGTAGATGGTCTATCCACAGCAACCAATTGGTTCTTGTAAAGGATACTCCTGCTTGGGCTTTACTTTATCTTTCAAAACTAAATTAGACGGTTTATCCTGTTCTTTTTCATACTCCTTGAAATCACTCTTGGTATATTTCCCACCTATTTATTAAAAAAAAAGAAAAAGAAAAAAGACTTAGTAAGAAAACTCAACTAATTTATTGAAGAACAAAAACTAATTTGTAAGACATATAATATATCAGCTATTTTGTAAGTGGCATATATATTGGCAGGCAGAAAAAGGCTGAGAAGAAAACAAAAGAATAGTAATTCATTCTCCATTACTATTTTAAATGAAATCAGATACCCATTTTGCTAAGTAGCTATACATTGCCACCTAACGATGTGTGTGAGTATTACAACATCAAACTTTAAAATTCTCAATTACAAAGTGAATACATTCACTGGGAAATAACGCAGTATTTAAGTAGCGCCATTAACTCCATAAGAAATTTAGGTCCAAAGGAAACTGAGGGCTTGAGACTGGAGTCTGAGATCTGAGAGGCTTAGAAGTTTGGAATAAGTGAGGCTTTAAACTTCTCTGATCTGTCATAAGATACATGGACCAAAATCTCAACAGAGCACCAAGCAGATAGCATGACATCAGGAATGTACATAGACGTTCACTAAAGGGTGTGAAAAGGGAGCGTCCCTCCCAAGTGCCAAAAATGAAATCAACAATCCCTTCAGAAAAACAGGACCTACTGTTATGTCTTGACTGGCCTTCACTGGCAGGGCCAGGAAAAAGCATCCTATGCAGCCCCTCTACTCCCAAGTTGAAAAATATATGTATAAAGTATACATACTTCCTTTTTTAAAAGAAAAAGCTATAAATATACATAAAACCTACATGGGAATAAAAATATGAAATAAGAGGAAATTCTAACATAAAGTAAATATATATATATGTATGTTCAAAGGATATATGTGGAAAATAATACAAGAACAGATAAGAGCAGTTACTCTGGGAAGGGGAATTGGAAAGATGAAGGGCAGGAGTGGAAGGGAGAGTTTTTTACACCACCTTTTCAATTCTGTACCATATGACAACTATTACAAACTTCGAAAAAAACTTAAGAGTTTTGCTCCTAGGAGAACCAAGCCACCACAACCACCAAAATCATTACTTTGCAAATATGCGGCGTTTGCAATGGGTAATTATAATTTATAACACAGTCAAAGATAGTGAATATATTCACCATCAGCTTAAATACACAAATACACACTCACACTCCCCTGGTACCCTAGATTCTTGTTATCAGCTACATGAAACCATAAATGGCAGAAGTTCCATCAGTGAACTTTTCTCCTAATAAACAGCACTAAGGCAAAGGAGGTACAGCACACACACGCACGCACACGCACGCACATACATCCACAGTGAATAGAAACAAAGGAAGCTGAACAACATACCTTTTCCTTTCCATTTAACCTTTGCAACAGACTGGCTAAAATCCACATGTATTCTTCTGTCATCTATAAGAACATTGTCCATTTTGAAGAACGCTTTCTCACAATCTTCTTCCTGATAGTAATTATAAAAACTCAAGCATAAATCTCTATGGGAAAGATTTCTGCAGCGAGAACAAATACTGAAAATACCACACGTCTGTTGTTATGAACATTAATTTTGAGTGCCTGTCGCACCCCAGATGCTGCTGCACGTTCTGCATCTATGGGCTCAGTTAACTCTGATAACAAGCGTATGAAGTATTACCTACCATTATCGCCATTTTCTCGAAGAGAACACATATGTTTAGAAAGGTACGGAAGTTGCCGAAGGTCAGCTGGCAAAGGGGAGAGCCATGATTTGAGCTGAGGCAGTGTGACTGTAGTGGACATACATACGCTTACAAACTGTGCTGTCCACGTCCCTTCACAAACCCTTTCATTCAAAACCCGAAAATATTCTGAAAGTTGAAAGCTGTTGTTATAAACTTGGTGTTAAAATCCATTTGACAACAAAATTGGACCCAACAGAAGGCCGTGGCCTTGACTTATTCCACTTAGTGTGAATATGAATTAGTTTCAGTGCAGAAATATTCTCTGAATGATTATGGAGTGCTGACCCAGAAGAGTATTATATAGTCCATAGACGTGCGTGTAGACACACACACATACACACTTTACCTTTCTAAGTTCTGAAAATCCTGAAATCAGAAACTTAGCTCCCAAGGGTGTGGATAATGGACTGTGGGCCAGAGATACCAAGGTCTGTGTTACATAAAGATTCTTCCTGTCAGCAACTTCGCAAATGCTGTATCTCCATTTCTGACATCGGAAGACTAGAAGTGATGCATTTCAACCCAGCACTGAACAAGTATCTCCTATATTCCTGGAAACATATTCTTTTTTTTTTTTTTTAAGATTTTTATTTATTTGACAAGAGAGAGATCACAAGTAGGCAGAGAGGCAGGCAGAGAGAGAGGGGGAAGCAGGCTCCCCGCTGAGCAGAGAGCCCAATGTGGGCCTCGATCCCAAGTCCCTGAGATCATGATCTGAGCTGAAGGCAGAGGCTTAACCCACTGAGCCACCCAGGCACTCTGGAAACATATTCTTTGGTGGTGTGCTCACAACTTACTGGAGACAATTCAGAGAAGAATTAAAAAAAAAAAAAAAAAACTAGTTATAATTTATTTATTTACCATGTATGTCAAGAGTTAAATGGATTATAAACTGCATAAAGATACAAAAAAGCTTTATTTATCTCTGTACTACATCATTTAGAACATCTTCTGGCACATGATAGGCAATCAGCGTATTTCTTTTTTTAAGTAACCTTTACACCCAACATGGGGTTCAAACTCATGACCCAAGAGTCGCATGCTCTACTGACCAAGTCAGCCAGACGTCCCAACAATCAATGCATGCTTGATGAATCTATATACTTGGATAGGCATAACTGCATCACTGCACCATTTCCCTAAAGAGAAAGTTCTCAGATACTTCACACTTATGTAGGCACCTGATTTATGACAAAGATGGCACTGCCAAGCTGTGTGGATAGGAAAACCTTTTTAATAAACTATGAGTCGCCTTGCTATCCAATGTAAGAAAAAATGAAATTTAATATGATATACATAACACTCAAAAATCAACTTACAGATCTAAATGGGAAAGATAATTTCACAGCAAACCTTCTAAAGGTAACACTGAAGAATATTCTCATGACTGTGGGGAAGGCAAAGCTTTTAAAAACTAGCCGTAAGAAAAATATTGACAAACTGAACTAAAAATCAGAAATTTCTGCTTATCCAAAGCTGCCATTAGAAATGGCGAAAAGGCAAATCTATAGAGAAGGTATTTGTAACATGTACAACTAAAAAATAAGCTTATATCCAGAAAATGTAAACAATCCTTATAAATCAAGAAAAAGGCAGCCAAACACCCAATCAAAAAGTGGGAAAGTCTTCACAGTTACTTTATTTAAAAGAAAAAGGACAGCGGTGCCTAGGTGGCTCAGTGGGTTAAGGCCTCTGCCTTCGGCTCAGGTCATGATCCCAGGGTCCTGGGATCTGGCCCCGCATCAGGCTCTCTGCTCGGCGGCGAGTCTGCTTCCCCCCCTCTCTCTCTGCCTGCCTCTCTGCCTACTTGTGATCTCTGTCAAATAAATAAATAAAATCTTTAAAAAAAAAAAAAGCTACATGTAACAATATATAAATCTTACAAATATAACACTTAAGCTAAAGATGCTGGAGACAAAAACATGTACTGTGTTTACATTTATATCAAGTTTAAAATTAGACAAAACAGGTCTATGATGTTAGAAGTAGCAGTGATACGGAGGGCCTCTGGAATTCTTCTAATTTTTTTTCTTCTAATCGCAGTGCCTGATATACAGAAGGTATTTGATAAATGTTCTGGAATAACTATCAGTTGGAAGGAGCTACAACTGGACACACATCAGTCCAAAGCTGCTTAAAGAAATGACACAGCCTCTGATAGTGGCTAAAAGCAATAGGAACAGAGTCAGACTTTTCTAAATTCAAATCCCAGCTATGACATTCACTAGGGGCATGATTTTAATCAAGTCACATGACTACTATATGTCTCAGTTTACTTATTTGGAAAAGGAGGAAAGTACCTATCTCATAGAGTTGTGAGGGTTAAATGCAGGTCAAATAGTATAATGCCTGACTTAAAGAAAGTTACCTGAGTGACATAAGCTATCATTATTATTATAGATACTATTTAATCCAATATTCAAGTTGAATTCATAAGGAGGGTAATGCCTAGAAATAAGAGTTCTAAACAAACTGACAAACACCATAAAATAGGTGGTCAGTGACAGACCTTTGGCTAGTATCTAGAACTTTATACTCAGCCCAGTTCTCTATTACTCAATTATGGATCTACATAAACAATGCTGAAAAATCATTTATACAATGTGAAGGACTTCACCTAAAACTTCAAAGTTTCAAAGATACATAAACTCAGACTGCACCTGACCCTCATGTAAAGGTATACATATTAACACCAAAAGATGTTAAATTTACCCTCTATTTGAATATATAAAATTATCTTTCTTGGGTGCCTAGAGAAAGGGTAAACTAATTTTCTAATTTCAGAGACTACAGAGTTCTATAAGTTTTCACATTTTAACACCATATAAGAACAAAATAAATATAAACTTCAAGAATGTATATTATGACCTACCTTTTCAAATTCAATAAAAGCATAACAGAGGGATTCTCCTGTCTTCCAATCCCGAATAACTTCACAACTGAAAAAGTATGGAAAAAGTGACTTTTAAAGAAAAATCATTCACTTTTACTCTTCAAAAGTGAAGAACAAAATAAGCCAGTAATTAGAAGTCAAAGTTAGGGGGTGCCTGAGTGGCTCAGTCAGTTAAGCATCTGCCCTTGGCTCAGGTCAGGATCCCAGGGTCCTGCTCAGTGAGGTGTCTGCTTCTCCCTCTGCCTCTCTTTCTCTCTCACACATAAGTCAATCAACAAATAATCCTTTAAAAAATATATCCTCAAAAAATAACCTTTCATGGGGGCACCTGGGTGGCTCAGTTCGTTAAGTGACTGCGTTAGGCTCAGGTCATGATCCCAGGGTCCTGGGATCGAGTCCCATATCCAGCTCCTAGCTCAGCAGGGAGCCTGCTTCTCCCTCTGCCTGGTGTTCCCCCTGCTCATTCTCTCTCCCTGACAAATAAATAAATAAAATCTTTAAAACAACAACAACAACAACAACACAAAACCTCATTAAAAAAAAGTCAAACCATGGAACTATATTCCTCCAAATTTCTTCAATAACAATTAAAAAAAATAGTTCACTGGTATAGTAACAAAATTATCTCAGTTCTCCTCTAAATCCCCAATCTTGGCCTACAGTCCTCAATTTCTAATGCACTGAAGAAAGTATAAGATAAAATTATTTACTTTATTGTGCCAAAAGTAAACCCCTGCTAAAAAACTCTTTAAGTCATAATTCACTTCTGGTCCAAATGAAGATGAATTATAGAATACCTAATGTTACTACAAAATAATGTAGGCACATTCATACATATATACATGTTTAATAAGTTTATGCTTTGTAGTTTTTGAATTTTAATATAAATCAAGCTTAAATTCATCCCCTAAGTATAGCTATTAGACTTCAATCAAGTAAAAGAGCCAATAAGATGGGAGTTGAAAACCATGCAGCTTGTCCATTTCCTCACATATTGTAAGTCTCATTTTATTTATTTTTATTTTTTTAAGATTTTATTTATTTATTTGACAAAGAGATAGAAAGTACAAGCAGGGGAAGCAGCAGGGAAAGGAAGAAGCAGGCTCCTGCTGAGCAGAGAGCCCAATGTGGGGCTCGATCCTAGAACCATGCATGACCTGAGCCGAAGGTAGACACTTAATCAACTGAGCCAAACAGGTGCCCCATAAGTCTCATTTTAAAAACATGAAATGAGGAGAACTGTTCCATTCAGTTCTTGTTTTAAAGCAAAAATGTGTGTGTTAGAAGTGGGACAAACAGTCAATTATGTGTGTGTGTATATATATATGTACTTATGTATATATATTTGTATGCACGCATATACACACATATACATACATATTTTTCTTCCCCACTGTACAAAGATTTATCTGTAAAATCCATCACTACAAAATTCTAGAGTTCACAGAGTCATCAAAAAATGTACTTAGAAAATCACCAATACCTAGCTTTTCTAAAATCTCTCACTAACTCTAGAGATTACCTTCTTATTGGTCCAAATCTTGAGAATATTATCTCCAGATCTTCATCAGTGGTCACCGGATTCAGTTTACACACAAACAGCACATTTTCTGGAGGTTTAATATCTGCATCAGGTAGGTCTCCCACCTAAATTATAAGTAAACAAAAATTTAAATCAATTCCTTTGTTGTTTCTTTTCTAAATACCCTATCTAGCCCAAAATGCTGATTTCTCTAAACAACAAAATTTATATTAGAAATCTACTGCAGAAAAAAAAAATATAAAATAAAAAAAATTTAAAGAAAGAAAGAAATCTACTATAGGCTTAGTAAAAGAAATCTAAGTATGATTTCAAAATTTGAAATTACATGGGCGCCTGGGTGGCTCAGTGGGTTAAAGCCTCTGCCTTCGGCTCAGGTCATGATCTCAGGGTGCTGGGATTGAGCCCCGCATCGGGCTCTCTGCTCAGCGGGGTTAAACCCTCTGCCTTCGGTTCGCAACATGATCCCAGGGTCCGAGGGTCGAGCCCCGCATCGGGCTCTCTGCTCAGTGGGGAACCTGCTTCCCCCTCTCTCTCTGCCTGCCTCTCTGCCTACTTGTGATCTCTGTCAAATAAATAAATAAAATAAAATAAAAATGTTTTTTAATTGGAATTACAATGTTCCTGGTAGTAATACTAATAGCTAATACTTATCTACCTCTGACTTTGTATGAACAACATGCTTGGCACTTCATATACACTACCAACCAATTCTTAAAAAACAACCATGTGGTTTCCATTTTAAAAATGAATAAAGTTAAATTCAAAAATGTTAAATAACTTAAGGCCACATAGCAATAAGCAACAGAGTTGGGATTTGAACCGAGATCTATCTGGCTTCAAAGTCCCAATTTTATCTCCTATTTTACTTTTTTTAAGTACTTCATCTATTAAAAAAAGAATTTATATAAAGTATATCTAAGTTAAGAAGCATAAAAATAAAAAGCTTAAGAACCAAAATGTCCCCTGATCCCACTGACTCTGCCTTTCTCCCCAGAATACCGAATGTCCTACTTTTTGGTTTTCTTTTTTGGCCATTCCTCTGCATCTTCAGTTTTCCCACATAAGTATATATCCCCAGCAATACAGTTTTAGTTTTGTTTGTTTTTAAACTTTTGAAAAATATTATTATCCTGACTCTAGACTTCTGCAGTAGTAATGTCCCATTCTTTCATACTGTTGTTTGATATGAAACAGCAACAATTCCTGGACAGTGTTTCTAGCTTTTTACTCTTATCCTCATTATCATCTTCTACTTTGGCCAAACTGAAGTCAACTTCACAGACAACTACTGCACTGCACAGGGAATTCCACTTCCTACGGAAGAACCGTTGAGGGTGACTGTGGGAGAAAACCATGATGATGGAATTGGTTTCATCATGGGAAAACTGTATTTCCCATGGATCTTTAGATAAGAAAACAATATTGCTTTATACATATATTCAAAAACTCTGAGATAATTTCTGATAACATTATCATGTAAAATGTCTCCTCTTTAAAACACACTTTAAAAAAAATTTTTTTAAAGATTTAATTTATTTATTTGACAGAGAGGTAAGTGAGCACAAGTATATAGAGCAGCAGGCAGAGGGAGAGGGAGAAGCAGCCTCTCCGCTGAGCAGGGAGCCCGATGTGGGACTCAATCTCAGGACCCTGGCATCATGACCTGAGCCTGAGGCAGCCACTTAACTGCCTGAGCCACCCAGGCGCCCTAAAAAAAATTTGTTTTAATCAGAAACAGTAATAAGCAACAGAGCCAGTATAATCTGCTCAGTGTTTCTGATGCCTATCAAAAGACGATAATCTGGGGTACCTGGCTGACTCAGTCAGTAGAGCATACAACCCTTGGTCTCGGGGTCGTGAGTTCAAGTCCCATGTTGGGCGTAAAGCTTACTTTAAAAAAACTTTTTTTAAAAAAGATAATAATCTATGTCCAATAAGCAATATCCCAGTATGTAAGGGGAAGAGCAAATCAGTACAAAGTCTGAAAAGCACCTATAATACTACATCTAAAGGAAGCACAAAAGGAAAAACAAAAAAGGTTACTGAGTTAAAAAAGAACTTGCTACACTACTTAGTCAAAAGTAACTTTAAAATACTATAAGGGGAGCACCTGGCTGGCTCAGTCAGTGGGTAGTCAAAAGTAACTTTAAAATACTATAAGGGGGGCACCTGGCTGGCTCCGTCAGTGGGACATGTGACTCCTGATATTGGAGTTCTAAGTTTGAGCCACACACTGGGGGTAGAGATTACTTAAAAATAAAATCTTAGGGATGCCTGCATGGCTCAGTCAGTTAAGCATCTGACTTTTGATCTAAGCTCAGGTCTTGATCTCAGGGTCATGAGTTCAAGCCCCAAATTAAAATAATAATAATAATAATAAAAATTAAAAAATAAAAACAGAAGATAGAGGGGCACCTGACTGACTCAGGTGGTAGACATGTGACTCTTAATCTCAAGGTCGTGAGTTCAAGTCTCATGGCTGGGAACAGAGCTTACTTCAAAAAAGAAAACGGCGGTACCCAGCTGGTTTAATTGGAGGAGTATATGACTCTTGATCTTAGGGTAATGAGTTCAAGCCCCAAGATTACTTACATAAATAAAACTTAAAAGAAATAAAAAAGATGAAACCTGTTAATACTGAGAATCAAAACAACACAGGATCACCTATTAGAATGGCTAAAAATCCAAAACACTGACAATACCAAATGCTGACAAGGATGTTGATCAACAGGAACTCTCAATTTTTTTTTAAGATTTTATTTATTTTTCAGAGAGCGAGAGAGTACATGC
This sequence comes from Lontra canadensis, assembly GCF_010015895.1. Lineage (NCBI taxonomy): Eukaryota > Metazoa > Chordata > Mammalia > Carnivora > Mustelidae > Lontra > Lontra canadensis. The sequence goes on from NW_022631041.1 coordinate 10,800,161, forward strand.
ACACAAGCAGTGGGAGTGGGAGGAAGGAAGAGAAGCAGGCTCCCTGCTGTACAAGAAGCCAGATGGGGGACTTAATCCCAGGACCCTGGGATCATGACTTGAGCCCAAGACAGATGCTTAGCCAAATGAGCCACCTAGGCGTCCCTGGAACTCTCAATCATTACTAGTGGAAATACAAAATGGACAGCCAGTTTGGAAGACAGTTTGGCAGTTTCTTAAAGAGATAAACAATCTTACCATAAATTCCAGTAACTGCACCTTTAGAGATTTATCCAAATGAGTTAAAAACGTCTATCTATACAAAAACCTGCATACAAAAGTTTATTGCACCTTTAGTCATACTTGACAAAACTTGGAAGCAATCAAGACATTTTTTAATAGGTAAATGGATAAACAAATTGTGGTACATCCAAACAATGGAATACAATTTTGTGATCAAAAGAAATTAGCTATCAAGCCACAAAAAGACATGGAGGAAAGTTAAATGCATATGGCTAAGTGGAAGAAGTCACTCTTAAAAGGCTATATACTGGGCGCCTGGGTGGCTCAGTGGGTTAAGCCGCTGCCTTCGGCTCAGGTCATGATCTCGGGGTCCTGGGATCGAGTCCCGCATCGGGCTCTCTGCTCAGCAGGGAGCCTGCTTCCCTCTCTCTCTCTGCCTACTTATGATCTCTCTCTGTCAAATAAATAAATAAAATCTTTAAAAAAAAAAAAAAAAAAAAAAAAAAGGCTATATACTGTATGATTCCAACAGTATGACATTCTGGAAAACACACAAGTATGCAGACAATAAAAAGATCAGTGGGGGTTCCCGGGGGCTCAGTCAGTTAAGCATCTGCCTTCAGCTCAGGTCACAATCCCAGAGTCCTGGGATCAAGTACTGCATCAGGCTCCTTGCTCAGCAGGGAGCCTGCTTCTGTCCTCTGCCTCTGTCTCTCCCTGCTACTCTTGTCCCCACCCCACCCCAAATGAATACATAAAATCTTTAAATAAATAAAAACAAAACAAAACAAAAGATCAGTGGTTGCCAGGGGTTCGGGGCAGGGAGAGATGAATATACAGGGAGTTTTAGGGAGGTGAAACTACGCTCTATGATACTATAATGGTAGATATATATCATTATACATTTCTCAAAACCCACAGAATGTATACAAAGAATAAAACCTAATGTAAATTATGGACTTTACTTAATAATATATCGATATTGGCTACCAACTGTACCACACTAATGCAAGATGTTAATAAGAAAACTGTGGGGGAGGGGTAGAGAAGTACCCAGGAATTCTCTGTACTTTCTGTTCAGTTTTTTTTTTATAAACCTAAAACAGTGGGGCACCTAGGCAGCTCAGTAGGTTAAGCATCTGCTTTCAGCTCAGGTCATGATCCCAGAGTCCCACGATTGAGCCCCATATCTGGCTCCCTGCTCAGCATGGAGTCTGCTTTTCCCTCTCCCTCTGTCCCTCCCCCTGCTCCTGTTCTCTCTCTCTCTCTCTCACTCAAATAAATAAATAAAATATTTTAAATACATAAATAAACCTAAAACAGCTCTAAAAATATAAAGTTTTATTTATTTATTTGACAGAGATCACAAGTAGGCAGAGAGGCAGGCAGAGAGAGAAAGGAGGAAGCAGGCTCCCTACAAAGCAGAGAGCCCCACGTGGGGCTCGATATCAGGAACCTGGGACCATGACCCGAGCCAAAAGCAGAGCTTTAACCCACTGAGCCACCCAGGTGCCCCAAAAGAATTATTCTTTAATATACATAATATTCGGTCCAATAAGCACTCTTCAAAAATGAGATGAATATAAACAACTGAAATTCAATGAATATTTGTAAATTGTACATCCACCACTCATCTTTTAAAAAGGCACTTGGCACTATATTGATTTTGGAACCAAATTTGTTTACTATCACGTATTATGTCATATAAAATTTAATCCAGAAAAGAAAATCTTAAATTTTTATTACTCTATCAAAGAGCCAAAAATAGGGATGCCTGGGTGGCTCACTTGAATGAGCATCCAACTCTTAATTTATGCTTGGGTCATTATGTCAGGGTTGGGGATCGAGCCCCACACTGGCTCTATGCTGTGTGTGAAACCTGCTTGAGATTCTCTTCCCCTCTTTTCCCCCAAAGTCCTGCCCTCTCCCTATCTTAAAAAAAAAGAAAAAAAAAAAAAAAAAAAAAAAAAGAGCCAAAAGTAAACTCATAATGAGTTATATATGAAATAAACTGCAGAACAACTATCTGAACAAAGATAATCATCTTACCATTTCTAATAGAATAGCTTGAGTTTTGGCCTCTTTTTCTGCCTTTATTTCTTCCACTTCTTCAGCTGTTCTTCCTTTGAAATCATCAATTTCTTCATCTGCTCCTATTCGACCACTCTGTAAAGGCAGAAGTTACTTAAACATATAGTGAAAAAATGGAAAAATCTGACAAACATGGGAGATGTGATGCTTTATCCTTAGTTCCATCAAATGTGTTAGAATAGAAACTGAAACTTACAAGCCTCTGAAAATTGATTTAAATTAATTTGATAATATGAGCCAGGCGAAGCTTCTAATTTATTGTTAAATCAAGATAAGCATTATAAAGAAATTATCTGGTATCCAACTCAGTGCTGAATACAGAAAATAAATGATCTTAAAAATTAAGCACCAAATCCCAACTATGAAGATCAATTCAGCTTTGAGAAAGCTTCATAAACAGAAACTTATACCTTAAAAAATCTGAAGGAAAAGTCTGCATTATTCCACAAAAATTTCTGGGTTCTAGCATGGCTCCAGAGTGTTCCCAGCTGAAAAGCTCCCTTACAAGATAATAGTTTACCCTAGCCTTAAAGCTACACTCCTAGAGTTAGAAGACAAGAAAAAACATTTTTGCAAGGTATTTACATAAGCTTTCAGAGCTAAGGCTCTTCTAGTGGAACAGAAATTGAAAAAAGGAAATTAGGAATATGAAAAGATAGCTAGAAAAATGAGTATCTCTATGGAAGGGAAAAAGAATGCTAAACTTGTCCTAGTAGAACTGATCAAGAAAGACGGTCATTCTGAAGAAGTTTTAATAGACTAAAAAGCAAAATCTATGCAAAGCATTAATATGCATGTACATTCAATCACAAGATGATTCTACTTACATCTAGCTGTTCCCTCGTAGGTTCTGGTGATCGATCAGGAATTAATAAATCAGGAGGGTCATCAAATGGATCGTCTAAAATCACTGTATGATTTATCCTTACAAAATAAAACCGGGTCAAAGGTTACATTTGCATTATTTCAGAATCCATGTTTTATTCTTTATAAAGATTATAACAAATGTCTTAAGTATTTCTAATGCCCAAAAATCATAGGCATTTAAATTTTAATGCACAGGTATGTGTTACTAGAGTATACTTTCACAATTAGTGTTACTGTTTCTCATTGCTCCATATTAGATTTACTACTCTGCATTACTCTAAAAATATTTCTAATATTAATATGTCTAACTCTAAGTATTTCTGACATATTTCTCAATAGTACACATTTTTAAAAACTAAATTAAGGATTAATAATTCTCCAACATAAGCAATTATAAATAATTAGTAAAAGTATAAAAATACAAAAGGTCTTTTTTACTTTATGGATAGTACACTGGGATAGCAACCACACCTGATATCTTGATATGGTACAAAGTCCTTGTCAACAAAGGTCTCATTAATTTTCTTAATTATGTCCATGCCTTCTGTCACCTCACCAAACACTGTATGAACACCATCAAGGTAATCTAGATTATCTCCTGTAGTAATAAGAAACTGAATAGAAAAACATAGAAAAATATACATATATATCTGTAATTCAAACTGAAATCAGTTACAGACTGACAAAAATACACAAAAGCAATACTCTACATTCACTGCATGGATTCTTACCCACTTGGTACTAGTACTAACTAAAAAGTACAAACTTATATGTAAAATATCAATACACACATAGATGCTTCCCTGATTCTTAAAAATACTTGGGCAAGGGGCCCCTGGATGGCTCAGTGGGTTAAGCCTCTGTCTTCATCTCAGGTCATGATCCCAGGGTCCTGGGATCCAGCCCCGAGTCGGGCTCTCTGCTCAGCGGGAAGCCTGCTTCCCTCTCTCTCTGCCTGCCTCTCTGCCTACTTATGATCTCTGTCTGTCAAATAAATAAATAAATAAAATCTTTAAAAAAAAAAAAAAAAAGAGTTTCCTTCTCTACAATAAAATACTATACTTGGGCAAACCAAAGCTCAGTGTCTTCACATGTGAACTGTGAGGGGGGAAAAATGGGTTGTTGTCAGGATTAGACAATGAATGAAAGATTCTCAACATGATCTGTTTTGAAGCAATAAATACCAAAAGAAAACAGACCACAATGGGGACATTGATGATCCATGGATAGTAGGATTGTGGATAATGTTATTTTTCTCCCATGTACTTTTCTCTATTTTCTGAACTCCTGACACTGGACATGACTTACATTTAAAAGAACAAAGTACGGATGACTGGGTGGCTCAATTGGTTAAGCATCTGACTCTTGATTTCAGCTCAGGCCATGATCTCAATGTTGTGAGATCGAGGCCCGAGTCAGGCTCTGTGCTGGGCACAGAGCCTGCATGGATTCTCTCTCTCCCTCTGACCCTCCCTCTCTAATAAAAAAATATATAACTAACTAAATTTTAAAAAAAGAACAAAGTAATTTCTTTAAAAGATTTTATTTGTAAGTAATCTCTACACCCAGCATGGGGCTCAAACTCACCCCCGAGGAGTCACACATTTTACGGACTGAGCCAGCTAGGCACCCAGCAAAATAACTTCTTTATATAGAAAATTATACAGTATATTTTTCTTCTAACAACTATCTTTGAAATTCTCTTTTTTTTCTTTAAAGATTTTATTTATTTGACAGACAGAGATCACAAGTAGGCAGAGAGGCAGGCAGAGAGAGGGAGGGGGGAAGCAGGCTTCCCACCGAGCAGAGAGCCTGATGCGGGCCTTGATCCCAAGTCCCTGAGATCATGACCTGAGCCGAAGGCAGAGGCTTTAACCCACTGAGCCACCCAGGCGCCCCTGAAATTTTCTTCTTATTGGATAGTTTAAGAAGATACCTTGTGACTCTTTCCGGTCCTTCATTTTAAAACAAAACTCATCTTGGGGTGCCTGGGTGGCTTGGTCAGTTAAGTCTCTGCCTTCAGCTCAGGTCATGGTCCCAAGGTCCTGGGACTGAGCCCTGCGTTGGGCCCCCTGCTCATGCTCTCTCTCTCTCTCAAATAAATAAAATCTTTAAAAAAATATTCTCTACATAAAAAAAAATAATAAAAAATATTAAAAACTCATCTTCTTACTCATTTCCTAACCTGAGATCCATGTTGATCACTGCCATTGTTCACCATGGACACAGTGCCTTTCTTCTTGTGCTTAATTCTTGGCACTTTTTCAGCCTCGAAAAAGCTTGCTTGATCACCATACAGTTGACTGAAAATACATATAATAAAGTTATAAAATGTAAGTACTCTCAACATGAAATGCAAAGTACTAGTAACAAGTAGGATTACCATTTCTTTTTAGAAATGCCACTATGATTAAAATACTTTTTTTTTTGCTATAGACATTTAGGGAGACTGAAAAAAAATCTATATTTGAACTGTATTTTAAAATGCAGATTGAAATATGTTAGATAACACTGTTGAGGCAATTCTACTTTTTCTCTTTTAAAAATAAAAGAACTCACCCAAAAATAGACTCTCCTCCACGACCAGTCCCTGTAGGATCACCAGTTTGTATGATAAAATCCCTCTATAATAAATAGGATATTTAGTTAATTCACAGAGTTTGCTAAATGGTTCCAATAATACAGGACATGACTAATATCCACCAACTCACCTGTACATTATGAATAAGACAATAATTATAATACTTTATTTTGCACAACTTCAGGAAATTCAAGCAGGCTGAAAGAGAAGTAAATAGTAAATTATATCATAGTTGTTCACAAAAACATTTTAAACCAAGTAAATGCATAGTTGACATAATTTAATTTCTAAATTATCAAACAAACACCCCCAATGGTCAAATATCCTAAATCATAAAAAAGGTGTAAGTGTACAAAAAGGCAATAAATTTTATATTTCAATATATTTATCTTTTTATTCTCTTTTTCTTAGGACTTCTTGGGCATCTGAACTAATGCAGTAAACTGATAAGTATTTGGGATAGGCAACCATTTATTAATGGATTAGTTCTGCAAGAGAAAAAAACCCAAAGAGGATACTATGATGGAAAAGAATCTGAGTATCTGAAAAGGGGTACAAATTATATAAACTAGAGAAAATCAAGTACCTGAGACCAATTTCTTAAATGACTAAAGAGCTCCATGTAGCAGCTTTCTCATATAAATGCACTCATTACTCAATAAATATTTACAGAGTCTCTTCTAGGTGCTTGGCACTGCTATCACAAATGCCATTAAACCATAGTCCCTCCCCTCAAGAAATTCATAGTCTAGCTGTACACTAACAAACCCTCCAAACACTACGCTAGAAATCAGACAGAAAGACCTATGAGGCTATCCAGAGTCCTTACACCCAAGAAAAAATAGTTACAATACCAGATATATCTAATACCATCTGTGCCATTTATATAATAAAATGGAAAAAGTGATTTTTAAAAAGCCACAAAAGTTCAAAAGAGATTGTTTCTGGCCAGGGAAATTAGAAGACCTTAATTAATAACAATTAATAAGAAGCGGCACTGGGTGGCTCAGTGGGTTGAGCCTCTGCCTTCGGCTCAGGTCATGATCTCAGGGTCCTGGGATCGAGCCCCGCATCGGGCTCTCTGCTCAGCGGGGAGTCTGCTTCCCCCTCTCCCTCTCTGCCTGCCTCTCTGCCTACTTGTGATCTCTGTCTGTCAAATAAATATATAAAAATCTTAAAAAAGAAGAGGCTTAAGGTGGGCATTAAAAGAACTAGACAAGCAAAGAGTAGAGAGTGAGCATTTCAAGTTGGGAAGACAGTAGGAATAAGTCTGGATGTGCAAATATAAATGTTTTTCAAAGGGTCCAAAAGACCAGTCTAAGCTCTGTAACACTCTGGTAATACAAAGTGAGAGAGCGTAAATAGACCAGCAGGGCAAGATGGGCCCATGGGATGGAAAGTGCTTGAGTATCAGGATTTTTATTGTTTGCCTAGAAAAATACATTTCTGGGATTACTGTTTAATACAAAAAAGTAGTTCTTTAACTAGAAAACAAAAATAATGGATCTAGGCAGTGATCATCAATGGCTGCCAAAATGTTTAGATGAAAAGCTAATGGGGACACTGCAACAGACACAACAGGTAGACAAGCCTGAACCCACCAACCAATTTTAACTTCACAGGAAGAACCAACCAGACATGAAGTGCTTCCTGAATATGATGCAGTTGAAGTGCAAAAGACCTTATATGAAAATATTCTTGCCAAAAACATTAAACCTGTACTTTATCAAGACTAGATTTAAGTGGCCATTATGAGAAACAGAATAGATAAAAATACATTTAAATATACAAGGATAAAATCAGTCAAATCCAAAATGAGGGAAATTCTATAAAATAAATTACTCAGATTCCTTCTCAAAAAATTGTTAAGGTAGAGGTGCTTGGGTGGCTCAGTCAGTTAAGCCTCTGACTCTATTTCAGCTCAGGTCATGATCTCAGGGTCCTGGGATTGAGCCCTGTGATGGCTCCATTCAGAGTCTGCTTGTCCTTTTCCCTCTGCTCTTCTCCTGCTCATTCTCTCTCTTTCTCTCTCTCTCAAATAAATAAACAAATAAACTCTTTAAAAAAGTGAAGTTGTTGGGGCGCCTGGGTGGCTCAGTGGGTTAAGCCGCTGCCTTCGGCTCAGGTCATGATCTCAGGGTCCTGGGATCGAGTCCCGCATCGGGCTCTCTGCTCCGCGGGGAGCCTGCTTCCCCCTCTCTCTCTGCCTGCCTCTCTGTCTACTTGTGATCTCTCTCTGTCAAATAAATAAAATCTTTAAAAAAAAAAAAAAAGTGAAGTTGTTAAGGGAAAAATGGGGGTGGGGTGGGGAAGAACCTATAGATTAAAAGATATCAACCAATGTAACATATAGATCTTGGCAGTTTCTTTTCTTTCCTTTATTTTTTTTCTTTTCAGTGTAACAGAATTCATTGTTTTTGCACCACACCCAGTGCTCCATGCAATACGTGCCCTCCATAATACCCACCATCTGGCTCCCCCAACCTCCCACCCCCCGCCCCTTCAAAACCTTCAGGTTGTTTTTCAGAGTCCATAGTCTCTCATGGTTCATCTCCCCCTCCAATTTCCCTCAACTCCCTTCTCTCCATCTCCCCATGTCCTCCGTGTTATTTGTTATGCTCCGCAAATAAGTGAAACCATATGATAATTGACTCTCTCTGCTTGACTTATTTCACTCAGCATAATCTCTTCCAGTCCCGTCCATGTTGATACAAAAGTTGCGTATTCATCCTTTCTGATGGAGGCATAATACTCCATAGTGTACATGGACCACATCTTCCTTATCCATTCTTAGATCTTGGCAGTTTCTTACAAAACCGAACACATTCTTACCATACAATTTAGCAATCTAGCAAATACACTTCTTGGTATTTACTCAAAGAATATGAAAATGGATTTTTCACACAAAAACCTGCACACATGTTTACAGCGGATGTGTTCACAATCGCCAAAATATGGAAACAACCAAGATGTCCTTCAGCAGGTGACTGAATAAATAATATGTGGTACATCCAGACAATGGAATATTATTATTTGCTACAAAAAAGAAATGAGCTATCAAGCCATGAAAAGACATGAAAGAACCTTAAATGTATATTACAAATTGAAAGAAACCAATCTGTAAAGACTACATACCGTATGATTCCATTCATGTAACATTCTGGAAAAAACAAATCTATGGATATGGTAAAAGATCACTGGTTGCCAGGAGATGCAGAGAGATGTGCAAATAAATAGGGAGAGCATGATTTTTCTGTATGATACTGTAATGGTGGATATATGCATTATATATTTGTCCAAACCCATAGAATGTACAACACCTGGAGTGTACCTCAATGTAAACTATGGGTTATGACATGTCAACATAGGTTCATCAAATGTACCACTGTAATGTGTGTACAGTGTTACATAGTACAAATAATACAAATGTACAACAAAGGTACACTCTGGTGGGGGATATTGAAAATGGGGGAGGCTGCACATATGTGGCAATAGGGGGTATACAGGAAATCTCTCTACGTAACTTCCCCTCAGTTTTGCTATGAACCTTAAATTGCTCTAAAAAATAAAGTTTTTAAAAACAGGCAAAAGGGGTGGTAACCAGAGCATAATGTATAGAGAAATTGAATTACTATCTTACACCCGAAACTAATGTAACATTATGTGCCAACTAAACTCAAACAGGTTTTTTTTTTTAAAAAGGCAAGGGGGAGTTCTATAGATCAAAAGATATTTAAGAGCTATATCAGCCAATATAATAAATGAACCTTGTTTGGGTCCTTAAATTACCAAGTATTTTTTAAACACTTATGAGACAAAGGGAAATATGAATGATACCAAAAAATTATTGCCAATTTTTTCAGATGTGATAATGATTTGTGGTTATTTTTTTAAAATATTTTATTTATTTATTTATTTGAGAGAGAGAGAGAGAGAGAATTAAAGAGAGAGAGAGCATGAGAAGGTGGAGGGTCAGAGGAAGAAGCAGACTCCCTGCTGAGCGGGGAGCCTGATGCAGGACTCGATCCCAAGAGCCGAAGGCAGTCACTTAACCAACTGAGCCACTTGTGGTTATTTTTTTGATCACTTTTTAGAAATACAAACTGAAGTAACCGCAGATTAAATAAGTCCCATGTAATGGATTTATTCCCAAAAAATCCAGTATAAATGAAACAATATTGGTTATGTGTTGACAAGTTCATTAACTGGTCACTGGCACAGGAGGGCTCATTTTCAAGACTCTTTCTCCTTCTGTATATAAGTTTTCTATAATAAAAAGTAAAAAAAAGGAAAGAAATGCAAGGGAGAGAGGGAGGGAAAGAGGAAGAAAATTAAGTCTGGATATATTTACTATAAAGTGGTAAGTAGTTATACATGTAAGTAAATATCTAGTCACAGGCTTACAAATACATACAAATGGGGTGGGCTTATGTTTTTAGTCTTCCAAACTATCTTTGAAGAATTGCTGTTTGTCTATTCTGTCTGTGTTAACTAGGTAGGATAACCCTACCTCCCCTTTAGTTCCTCAGATTCTGTCCCACATGAAGAGAGTATCAAACAAATTCAAAGGAAAGGAAAACCAAGAGATGAAAAATACAATTGCCTATAATATCCTTTGAATCCCTGGATCCCACCATTCTTAAAGCCAAGCTTACCTCAGTAACAGGAGGCACTCAATTATTTTCTTTGTTTAAGCCAGTTTGAGTTTCTATCATCTGCACTGAGAATCCTAACTAATAAACACATTTATATACATTAGTCAATCATGTAATGAGCCTTTAGTGTGTGCAAAGAGGCAGGCACTGCACCAGGCGCTTAGCATAGAAAGACAAGGAAGGAAGGCATAGTCCCTGCTCTCTTGGAGTTTACATTCTTGAGGGAAGACAAGATTTGCAAACGATTCCAGGGTAACAGGTAAATGATATAACAAAATGTGTTACATGCTGTTTTAAAAGATCTCAGAGCAGAAGAAACATACCTAATTCTGCCCAGGGATAAGGGAGAGCTTCACAGAAGAAATCATGCTTGATAAGCAGGAAGTTTGCCAAAAGGACAACAGTAGAAAGAAACAGGGAAGTAGAAGCAACAGTACAAGAAAGGCATGGAAGTATAATTGAGCATGTAGTGTTGGGGGTTGGGGGTACAACTCAGTGTGGGACAGAGTGTAATATGGCAGAAGAACACTGTATGTACTGTTTCATCCTCTTTGACAGACTACATGCCAGGGGGACAGGATCCTGAATGTAACTAATCTCTGTGGCCTCTAATTTCTCCCAGCTCTGACACCGTCTCCACACTGTTGCCTGTCATCTTTCTAGAACATATTTGCCATGCCTCAATCCTGCTTTTAAAACCTTCAAAGATGCTAGCCATCAGTAGGGCACACAAGACTATTCACATCTGACCTAACCAACATAATTTATACAACCAGACTCATACTTTGCCATTCCACCTCATGTATCATTCCTTCAAGCCATACCAAACTACTTGCTGTTTCCAGAAAATTCCAAGCAAACTAAACAAACAAACAAACAAACAAAACCAACCAAACAAAAAAAACCACCCTCATTCCCACTCATCTTTGAAAGAGCTAGTTCAAGTGTTCTACTTTCTTGGCTTGCTTTGCTTCTCCCCGCCCCCAACGGGGAAGAATTACTCCCTCCGCTGGTTTCCATAGCAACTTACATTCTTCAACTACAACACTTACAATGGACATACAACACTTAAAGGGGCTCCCAGGTCTATTTCTCCCAGTAGAAAATTAGACCGTCAAGGACAAGATGCCTATCCCAGAGCTTGGCACAGTCTCGCACAGCAAACGATGAGTGTTTGCTAGGGCTCCGTGCACATCTCCGGACAGCCCTTCCTCCACCCAGGAGGGATGCTCACACTCACTGCTCCAAACACCATCCTTCCCGCTTCCATCAGGAATTACTGATTACACACCAAGGAATACAGGTTGTGTTTCTCTCACGAGTAAAACTCAGTAAATAGCCACAAAAGCTATGCGCATGGTATATGCAGCCTGCATTTCCACCCCTCTCCCCCCACACACAAGCACACATCACAGGCATTTAATGCCACAAGCACCCGCCACCCGATCGGCTCGCCCCAGATACAGGAGAGAGGCTGCTCCTCACAAAAACTTTTCTTCGAACCACGGTCCGCTAATAAAATAGCCCTGTCGTGTACACCAGTAGCCCAGAAGCTTGAACCCAGTCAAGGGGACCCGGCAGCGAAGAGACAGTGAGGAGAGGAGATCGGGGACACGGCCAGACGGGACCGGGGCCCGGGTCTCACCGCGCGGCCGCTCCTCAGTGTACAGATCGATGACGACGTCGCCTAAAGTTGTCTCCAGCAAAACCGCCATGGCGCCCGCTCCTTCTCCGCAACAAGCCGCGGGTGTGACAGGCGCAGCCCGTCGTGGGTCTACGCCTCACGTCACTCTTGGCGCGACGCCTTTTACGTAATCCCTGCGGCGACGACCCTCCGGTGGGGGCCGGCCTGGTCAGCGCCTGGCCCTCCCTGTGCTGGCGTGGTGACCGTGTGTCCCCCTTCCGACGCGGCCTGTTTGAAAATCCTGGTTCTTCCAGGGCAACTGGCGCGGAAGCCTGTAGCTCAAAAGGACTTTTGTAAAGGGTTTTGTGTCCACCTCAAGAACGGGGGGACCTTCGAGCGGCCCTTTTTTCTCTGCTCCTGGGGAAGCATTGAGAGCGACCGCGGCGCCTGCTTCTCCCACGTTATTATTGGGACGACTACTCTGGATTTCGTAATCAGGGGTGTTCGTCGTCCTGAATCAAAACCTTTAGGCCTTAAATGTATAGTTTGTTACCCAGAAAGGTGACTAACAAGGAATTCTTCCCTGGCCGATCGTGCCCAGGATAGAAGCTCTGCTCACAGTTACAGCGACTGGTCCTTAGAGCGACAAGCTAAAAAACAGCAGGCTTCAGCTCCAAATTTCTACTGGTTTTATCAGTAATCTTTAACTTTGAAGACTTAAAAAAACGATTTTTGGCCTCTGTTGAGGATTTCCATGCGAAGTTTATTCCCCCCCCAATTCTGACAAAACATCACTTTTGTACCATTTTGTACAATTATAGCTTCCAATGATTTCACATCTGACTAAAACCCAACGTTTTTACAATGGTCTGCAAGGCCTTACATGATACTCTTGCTGCTAATCTACCTGTCTTCTCTCTTACTTTGAAGCCACACTACATTTTTGCTGTTCTTTGAGCACTGTTGGCCACACTTCTGCCTCTGGGCCTTTGGGCTGGCTGCCCACTCTGGTTACAACCCTCTTTCTCTAGATATTTTCATGGCTCTCCTTCACCTCCTTTTGGTCTTTTGCTCACTGTCACCTCTCAGTGAAGCCTTCCTTGCCTGACTACCATAATTAAAATTAAGCCCACATACATACACATTTGTTTTTCTGCATAAAGCCTTTTCCACATGGCTCTTTATTACCTAACATGCTATTTATGAATTTGTTTATGATAAATATGAATATATTTTTATATTACTGAAACATAAGCTCTAGAAGGCTAGAGCCAATTTTGCAAGTTTTATTTATTGCTGTATCCCTAGTGTCTATGACAGCCTGCCACATAATGGGTGATTAAATATTAGTTGAGTGAATTAATGAATATTGGCAATTAATTAAACAAATGCATATTAAAATAACAATGAGATTGTTTATGGGAATATAAAATGGTAGAGCTATTTTGGACAGTGCATAGAACTCCAGTCAGAATGACTGAAATTAACAAGTCAGGAAAGGACAGATGTTGGTGAGGATGTGGAGAAAGGAGAACGCTCCTACACTGTTGGCGGAAATGCAAGCTGGTGCAGCCACTCTGGAAAACAGTATGGAGGCTTCTCAAAAAGTTTAAAATAGAGTTACCCTAGGACCCAGCAATTGCACTACTGGGATTTATCCCAAAGACACAAATATAGTGATCCGAAGGGGCACGGGTACCCCATCGTTTATAGCAGCAATGTCCACAATAGCCAAACTATGGAAAGAGCCTAAATGTCCATTGAGAGATGTATGGATAGAGAAGATGTAGTATAGGGGGAATATGCAGCCATCAAAAAATTGAAATCTTGCCATTTGCAATGACGTGGATAGAACTAGAGAATATTGTGCTAAGCGAAATAAGTCAACAGAGAAAGACAGTTATCATACGATCTCACTGATTCGGGGAATTTAAGAAACAAAACAGGATCATAGGGGAAAGAAAAGAAAAATAAAACAAGATGAAATCAGAGAGGGAGACAAACCATAAGAGGCTCTAAATCATAGAAAACAGACTGAGAGTTGCTGGAGGGGAGAGGGTGAGGGGATAGGGGAACTGGATGATTCACATTCAGGAGGGCCTGTGATGTAATGAGCACCGGGTATTATATATGACTGATGAATCACTGAACTCTACCTCTGAAACTAATAATACACTATATGTTAATTGAATTTATTTATTTTTTAATATTTTATTTATTTACTTGAAAGAGAGAGAGGAAGGGAGCACAAGCAGAGGGAGAGGCAGAGGGAGAGAGAGAAGCAGCCTCTCTGCTGAGCTGGGAGCCCGACGATGCAGGGCTTGATCCCAGGACCCTGGGATCATGACCTGAGCCCAAGACCGAAGCTTAACCAACTGAGCCACCCACGCACAATTAATTGAATCTAAATTTTTAAAAATTCTGTGTATGGTTATAAGACATAGATCAAGAGAAAGAGAAGATTTGGAAAAATTAAATATTTTTTAAAGACAAATTTGGACTATTCAAAGATAATGAGAAATTGACATAATAAATATGAGGAATGATTTCACATATAAAGTGATTCACTAATCACCATAAATGATATAACCAGACTCTTTTGCAAACTCCAGGCCTAAGTGTGATATCTTAAGCCTAAGATAGAATACCTTATTTATTCTTCAGTGTGCAATTTGCTCTATCTTTAAATTATGTTATAATGAATATATATACACACATAGGTACAATGATATATCACTAAATATCAAATATTCTACCTTCATGGGGAAAATATTTCATGCTGTTATATAGTTCATGCTTATCAGCATCTTATTACATTTTAAATTCTAATGGTATAAATACTTACGTGGTTTATACAGTAGATACATAGGTGAAAAGAAAAGAGATACATCCTTCACAATTCTACCAATTGTAACTACTAAAGTAGATTCAGTCTAGAGAAAAGATTAGTAAATGTGTATTGCCTTCTGAATATCACCATCACCAACCACTACAACCAATTTCTGTGTTGACATCATTTCATATATTAATCTGAACAACCACATTCAAATATCTGTAGCTTTACTAAAATTGCCAAAGGTAAAATCCTGATTTTAAATGACTAAATGTGTGAACAACAAAAACACATATTTATGATCATATGTAATATTATTTTGTGCAGAAGCACTCATGTGTTTGACAAGTCCAGCATGGTTTTCTTTACTCAACTTCTGTTCCTTTTCCTGCCGTTTCCCCTCACACCCTGAGGAATCTCAGTTTGGTGAACTAAGATTCATCCTAGTCACTGTTGTCATTACATTTACAGTAAAATGTCTGGGACAGTGACAGTCTGAGGGCTAGAGACCATTTCTGGCTGGCTGGAAAGCAGGACATTTTGCCCTTGTTGGAAGCAATCTTTATCTGCTTCTTCATCTGCCTGTCCTTGTCAAGGACTTCAACCACCTTTTCTTTGTTGTGATTATTTTAGCATTGACCTTTTCCTTAGGTATGGTGTTTTAAAATGTGGGTTTTATTATTATGCATGTACAGTAAAGCCAACAGGTCAGGAGATGATTGCCATTGAAAAGATAGTTTGTTATTCACAATGGGGTTGGGGGGGGCGCACACCATGCCATGCAAGACCAAATAGAAAAGTACAAGGGTTGGTCAGGATATTGAAGGAGCCAAGAGAAAACTATAGGCAGGAGTCCTTTTTCTGGTTTCCGTGGGGAAGGTGAGACAAGGTAGGATAAACAGGTTTAGAATTGGCTAGTGTGAATAATTTCGCTGGGCTCTGGGATATATAGGCTATCTCTAGTTGTCTTGTACCTGGTCCTGGGATGATTAGGACAGAGGAATATTGCCTCCTGGACTGCAAAAGCCTGATAGAAGAAGAGATTCAAAATATGGGCTCTGGATTGATTGTTTTGCATATAAAAGGCATGCTGTGAATTAATAGAAAATATATATTGGTCTTTGCCCCCAGTTCCTGCCATGGAGATCCTGAAACCCTGTTAATTTCCTAAATGACACAAACACTAGGAGCATCTCTTGTTTTGAGATTGGTTTCTCTCTGGGGCACCTGGGTGGCTCAGGTCATGGTCCCGGAGTCCTGGGATGGAGCCCCGCATTGGGCTCTCTGTTCAGCAGGGATCCTGCCTCTCTGCCTACTTGTGATCTCTGTCTGTGAAATAAATAAATAAAATCTTTAAAAAATATATGAGAAAAAGATTGGTCTCTCTTTTTTTAAAGTAAGTTCTAGTCCCAATGTGGGGCTTCAACTCATAACCCCAAGATTGAGAGTCACATGCTCTACCAACTCAACAGTCAGGCACCCCTAATATTGGTCTTTGACTCTGTTTCCGAAGGTCTTGTGATCTCATGGGTAATAAGAGTGTCTTTTGTTCTACTGAGGTAACTCTGGGTGGGTTTCTGGCTGGCTCCTGGATGAGGACTGGTCACCAGAAAGACCAGGATGTGGCTTAGAATTTTCAGCCCTGCTCCTCATTCTCTTGACATGACACAAGAGCTGAAAATGGAGTTACTGATTGATGATGCCTCCATTAAAATCTCCTAAGTACAGGGTACAGAGAGCTTCAAGGCTTGTGAATAGGGGGAGGTGCTAGGAATATGGTATGCCTGGAGAGGGCATGAAAGCTCTGCCCTCTCCCACATACCTTACCTATGTATGTCTTTCCAACCATTCATTTGTGTCTTCTATTATATCCTTTAACAAATGGGGAAACCTAAGTGTTTTCCTGAGATCAGTGAGTTGCTCTAGCAAATTAATCCAGTCTTTGGAGGGGGTCATTAGAACCTCTGCTCTGTAGCTGATTGGTCAGAAGTATAGGTAATAACCTGGGCTTGCAACTGGCATCTGAAGTATGTGTGGGTGAGAGTAGGTGGGGGCTGTCTCAGGGGAGCCCTGATCCTGTGGGATCTGATGCAATCTCTAGGTAGATAATATCAGAATTTAATTAAATTGTAGGACACTTAGTTGGTGTGGCCAAGAACTGCCTGCTGGTATGTGCCAAAACCTCCAACAAACTCCAACTTTAGCAGGCTTTTTTACTGTTTTTTGTCCACAGACTTCCTGGGGCTCAGAGCTAGCCATGGAGACAAATGGAAGGATAATGGATCATTAGACCATGGAGCGGAATCTATTGGGAAACAAGCTACTTCACTTTCCCTGTCTACTTTTTCATATAAATGTAGTTTAGAATCTTATACATATTACTATTTCAAATTATGCAGATCCACATGTCATGTGTTCTGATCTCTAGATTCGCTTTTAATTCCAGAAGTCTGAAATAGAGTGAAAACCAGGTGGTTGTAGTTAGAACCCATGATTGGATGGAAACTTCACTGCAGAAATCACTTGCAGGTTAATAATGTTGCGAATCTCACAGTAAGCAAGGAGCTAGTTGATTTTTGCAGTATACCCTACAAAGATTTTATAATTACCCTAGCTAGAAAAGCAGACATGGGGAGAGGGGTTGATAAAGAAGTGCTAAGAGGGATACAGAGATTTGTGTTGTTTCCATGTCAAAAGTTAAAGGCTGAATGTTTCTTATTCTGCCTTGAATGGCAATGTCTCCAAGTTCTCAATCAATTTTCAATCCTATTAATCTGAAATATCTTCCTTGGCATTCTCTTTAACAAAAAATATTTTTTAACAATATGAAATATTGTTTCATAAAATATTTTTTAACAATATGAAAGAGGGGGGAAAAGTCTATCATCTTCATTTTGTAGATTAAGGAACTGAATAGAAAAGCCCCGAGAGCTCAGCTGGATCTGCAGGGATTCGCTGAATGTTGAACCTTTGATGCGTGGTTGATCCTCCACCTTAACACAATAAATCACTTGGGGGACTACGGATGCCGGAACAGCAGCCCAGACTAACTAAATCAGAAACTCGGGTGCCCCGTAAGACCCCACAGTCAGTAATTTTTAAAAACTGCCCAGGCAATTCCCATGTGCAGTCATGGGTGAGAACTACCGATTTAATAAAATTCCCCCTCGTGACATATTCGCGACATATTCCCCCTCGTGACAATTCTGCGATATTATCATTATTTCAGTTTATACATATGTAAAATATGCACACGCAGAGCTATAGCTATTTCCATACGTATATATATTAGTCTCGTTAGTATATACTAATTTTAAAATCATGTAAGTGAAAACATTTTCACTCCTTCGGATCAGTAGTTCCTTCCAATTCGGCCCGCCGGTCTGAAGACCAACTAGGACCTTCCCCCGGTTGACTCCACCCACCCTCCCGATGTTTCGCGGAGGCGCGCATGCGCAGTCCGCTTTTCCCGGGGCCCGGGCGGTCCGTGGCCACCCGCAAGTTCGCGGGCTCCTCTCGCCCCACCCCCCCGCTCCGTCCCGCCTCCCAGGGTCCCGCCCCCCCGGTAGCCCCGCCCCGCCCTTCGGGCTGGCACGGCCCTGAGCTCCCGGCAGTCCGGCGCAGCCGGCCTGTCCAAAATGGAAGGCTCCCCGCCGGCGTCGTTTGCCCTCCGGCTACTCCTGCTCGCGGCGCTGCCGGCCGCCGGGTGGCTGAGGACAGCTACCCAGGAGCTGCCACTGCGGCCCCAAGCCCCGCAGGTAGGGCAGGGCGGGCGCGGCTCGGCCGCTCGTTCGCACGGATCCTCCGGGGAGGCCCGGGCCGGAGCCGTAGGACGTCGGTGTCAGCATCGACGCTTCTTGCCACCCGCCGGCGGGCCAGGGGAAGGGGTCCGGGCGTCCAAGAGAGGAGTGGGGAGAAGCATCCAAGGAAATGGGGGCAGCCTGGGAAACGGCAGCGAGAGAGCGAAAAGGGTTACTTAATGTGTGGTTAAGCCCAGTGCGGCGAAACTTGGGGATTCTCAGGGCAGTCCCAACCGTTGCCAACCGGAGGGGATTTTGCCGTCGAAAGTACGCGATCACAAGGGCTCCCAGCCTTTTGTAATGGCGCCTTCCCGGGGTAGAGCCGGCACTGGGGCTGCGGAGTGTTCGGGAAACGTCGAAGTGGTTGGGAGAGAGGACAAGGCGATTCCAGGCCACCTGTCTGCTCCCGCGGCGGCGGGAAGCACTGCCTTCCCCCGCGGCGTGCAGGGCTCCGGGGTGCGCCTACTCCGGGTCCCAGCCGCACCAGCATCCACTGGGAGCAGGCTGGAAACTCACTAATCCCATGCTTTGCGGGTAGGGCCCAGTAATCTGTGTCGGTAAGCCCCCCAGGTTGATCGTGAAGCAGCTGAAATTGGATAACCACTGCGCCCTTGTACTGGAGGGTGGTTGGTTTTTCTCGCTTTCGCGGGCCAGTCATGTTGAAATAAACCAGTATTTGTCGTTCATCGATTGAATGTATGGTTGGGAAAAGTTTGAAGATTTTAAAATGGGATTTTTCCCAGAATGAGAAGAAACAATATAGGTATACTTTTTCTTACCGCTCAAGACTTGAATACTCTAAATTCAGGGGTGACTTACAGCATAAATATCACTTCAAAAAAATTTTTTTTTTTTACTTTGAATGACATTATTTTCTCTCTAAGAAGAAAAATAACGAGCATATCTCTCAGTTCTGCTGGGGCATTTCGGGAAGGCACAACAATGCAAGCCCTAAGAACCATTTGTATATGAAATTGTATATGGATCACAGTGCAGCTGGTCAAAAATATGAATGTGATCGCTGAGCACCAAGACACCAAGTAAAAATGAAATGATTCTTAAGGTTCTGGAATTCCACTGTTTTCCAAAATTTTTTCCCATTTTTTTAAAGATTTTATTTATTCATTTGACAGAGATCACAAGTAGGCAGAGAGTAAGGGGGTAGTAAGCTCTCCGCTGACTGGAGAGCCGATTCCGGACTCGATCCCAGGACCCCGAGACCATGACCTGAGCGGAAGGTAGAGGCTTTAACCCACTGAACCACCCAGGCGCCCCTGTTTTCCAAATTTTAAAGCTTCGTCCTAGTCCCTTGTGAATCCAAGGATACTTAAGTCTGTCCCCATATAGTCTGAGAAAAATGCATTTTGACTGCAAGCTGAAAGTACATTGCACTGTGAGCTTAGTGAGCTCATCATTTTAGTTCTCCCTTTTTATGCCATCCTTCCACTTTTGGAAAGTCCAGATCTAAACTCAGAATTTCATAGATAAAAGAATGCTGAGCAGGGAGAGGGAGAATCTCATTCCTTGGAAATGTTTATATGGGAAACTAAAGCCTCTTGATCTAAATTGTTCAATGTTTTAGTTTTTTAATTTTCCTTCCTTTCGTTTTCCTTTTTTAATGTTTAAGCCTCAGTGCAGGAGGACTTGAACTCAAGACCCTGAGATCAAGACCTTAGCTGAGACCAGGAGTTTGATCCTTAACCGACTGAGCCACCCAAGCAACCCTATTTCAAATATACAGAACATTTGAAAGAATGTTGTGGTGGTCACCAGATTAGATGAGGTCTGTCCAGTAGACTTCGGTATAATGATGGTGTTTGCTCTGTCCATTACAGTCGCCACTAGACTACTGTGGTTAGTGAGTGCTTGAAATGTGGCTGACCAGGGCGACTGAGGAACTGAGTTTTTAAATTTTAATTTTAATTAAATGTAAATAGCCACATGTGGTTATTGGGTACGTACCATATTGAATAGCACAAACTTAGGCCACCGTTAACATTTTATTATACTTTATGCTTTATCATGTATCTGCTCATCTGTTCATTTTTGTATCTAATGTGATGTGAATGTAAGAAAACTGAAAGTTAGGAAAATTCTCTCCATATCCCCTCAGTATGCAGAGCTACTGGATTATAGGCATTTTTCTGTTTTGTTTACATGTGCAATTGTTAGAAGTTGAGGTTACACAGATTGTAAAATAATGCAAATTTTTGTAGTACATGCTTCTAATATTAAAATAATTTTGTCACCAAGGAGAGGCATCCAGAGGACACATACTTTCTTATATGTGTAAATATTTATTTCGTATATTTCCCTGAGACTTAATTCATTTATTTTAAATGAGGTATCTATTACCTTTGTCCTTAGGAAGCTATGTGTACCAGCTGGGCATCTTGTGAGTGAAGGAAGGTAGAGGAAGAATTGAAAATGGGTGGGTAGAAACTTCAGTTCTGCCACCCACTCTTTAAGTCACCCACTCTTTAAGTCTCTGCCATCCTGGCTCACAAGCTTGAACTTCCAGTTCAGTCAGAGGTTCTCAGAGCAAGAAATAGGACCTATCCTGAACTTGGGCTCAGAAGGCAGTAAGGGACCCGGGTCACCTCTGAAATGAAATCATTCAGAAGACTAAAAAATTTAATTGAATTTGGTTCTTGCAAAATACAGCAGGATAGTGTCTGTTAATTGTCTTTTACAAACCCCAGATTTTACTAGGCGAGTGATCTATGTAAGTGCAGTAAATTACTAACAATATAGTGTATGTTCACTATTGAAAGGCAGAAGCTATGAAAAGGTTCCTTAGAATACTATCATTGGAGGGTTCTCCCTGGGCTGTTAGAAGAACAATAGAGTGTATAGTTGATGGATCCTCTAGTTTGAAAAGAGGAATTTTTGGCTGGAATTAGAACACAAAAACTGTAACCATCAGTTTGATGACTTACTGAGTGTTGGTTTGTTCTAGAGATGAGTGTAATTGGTTCTGGCCCATGCTTAGTTCTAGATTAGGATGGACCCGGAGAAAGCCAGGCTGGTTCTGAAGCTTCGTAGGCTCCCATGTAGGTTGGCAAGTGTACCAAATGTATGGTATGGACTTTCCATGCTAGAGTCCTGTTCCTTGAGTAGAATCACGTCAACCTCATACAGGTGCTTCAGTCTCATTCTCTCATTTGTTGGAAGTATATAAAGTATTAGAGATAGTCATGGTGCCAAGAGATACTCTTGTATATCATTTTGATTATGAATAATTTTCCTATTTTCAAAGAATACCCCCTGGAAAAAAATATTTTTTATTCTAGATAACAGTGTCTAACTGTGAGTCAACTTAGGGAAGGATTTGTTTTTCAAATGACAAATTGTGAACCCTGTGAGTATTGGTGAATACTTATTAAAATAGTGCTTTCTTCTCTTTAGAAAGCATGTCATTAATAAACTTAAATATTTGAGTAACTGCTTTTGAGCATTTAGTGCCTCTCAAGGATTGTGAACAGTACATACTTGACCACGGGCACAGGGGGTCCTATTTCAGAGAGGTTAGAGCAGGGGTGCCTGGCTGTCTGTCGTAGGAACACGTGGCCTTTAAGTTTGAGCCTCACGTTGAGTGTAGAGATTACTAGGGAAAAAAAAAAGAAGGGGGTGCCTGAGTGGCTTAGATGGTAAGTGTCTGTCTTCAGCTCAGCTCTTGATCCCACGTGCTGGGATTGAGCCCCACATCATATCCGGCTCCCTGCTCAGCGGGAAGCCTGCTTCTCCCTCTCCCACTCCCCCTGCTTGTGTTCCCTCTCTTGCTGTCTCTCTCTCTCTGTCGAATAAATAAATTAAAATGAAATCTTAAAAAGAAGAAGAAGGTTTAGAGCAGTTTTGTTTATGAAAATGAGAATGTTGGAAACGACTCAAATGTCCATGGATAGTGGAACAAATAAGTAAATTGGTAATCATATGATGGGCTTTTACACAGCACTGTAAATAAATGTCTTCAGCTGCATGCATCGAAAGTTTTAAGTAAAAGAAGTTCCAGAAGAATCCGTACAAAATTGTTCCATTTACATAAAGCCTAGAAACAGATAAAACTAAACAACATATTGTTTGGAGAGAGACAAGCACAATAAAACCATAAAGACAAGCAAGAAATGATGAAAATGGAGGGGAAGGAGGGGAACAGGACAGAGAAGGTCACACAGGAGACTTAAAAGGTGTAGACGATACTCTGGTTTTTAACCTAGGTAGTGGGTACATGAGTGTTAAGTTTGCATATTATATGCTCATAAATGTGACATTTCATAATGAAGTGGAAAAAATACAGATTAGGAGAAGGCAGAATTGTGAATAAGGGCATAATAAAGGCTGTAAAAATAAAAATGCTGGGTTTTAAAAAATGTTCTTTTGATGTTTTGAGTGATGATACTAAATATAGTTGAGGGGAAAAGAAAAAGAATTGAGCTATTCTTACTTGGTGGAATGCATACCTATCCACTTCGTGTATGTTTTGCAGGACAGCATCAGAATTAACGTAACTACTGTGAAAGATGATGGGGAGGTATCCAAAGAACAGGTTTGTCTCCTTTTGATTATGTTTTAGTATCACTGAGCTAAGTATTAGGTAGCCTCTGTTACTTTTCCCTGCACATCTAATTTAGTTAGATAATGTATTTTTGACATGAAGAATTTGTAATCATTTATAAACCATTGGAATTAATGTATATGCTGCTTTATTTTAAGGTTGTTCTTAACATAACCTATGAGAGTGGACAGGTATATGTAAATGACTTCCCTGTAAATAGTGGTGTAACCCGAATAAGCTGTCAGACTTTGATAGGTGAGTACTACTGAATTATTTCCATAATTGTTCTGTTTTTAGTAATACTAAATTTGTGAAACACGTTTTTTTTGTGACGTATTTTCGTTTTAAATTAATAATATACGTCATTACTGGAGTGTATAATAACACTAATGTGTTTAAAATTCAAATCCTACTTTATTTTGGTTATTCCTGGCATATTCACATTTTTTTCTCGTGAGATTGTCGTTGTCTGGAGCTGCATTTCTGGTTGGTTGATACTAATGTAAGAATATAAAGAGGGGTAATAAGTGGAGATATATAAGTAAGAGGCAAAATCTTGAAGGAGTGCTTTTCACAGTTGGGAGAAAATAAAGAGAAAAATGAATTGTTGCTCTAATTCTCTGGTTGCTTCTACCCTTATGTCCAGATAATATTTTTTTAATCTTTTAAAATCTTGGGTTGTTTAAAGACAAGCAGATATGTTATGTTGTACCACAGTATTTGAAGGAAATAAGGAATATGAGAAATATGTACAGTAGTCTTACTATCTGTTTTAATATATGCATTTAAGGCAGTACATTTTTCTCTAAATAATTGTATTTTGTACTTAATTTGTTACGTACTTTTATAGTCATTCGGCTCACAGTGTTTTCCAGTTATTTGTAGTGAGAGTCCCTTGTCCTGTGGGTCATTTAGAAGTTACAGTGCTTAATTCCTAAACATTTTGGAACTTTTTACTGTTTCTACCTCTGTCATCAGAGGTGCACGGTGTATAATTTTAACCCCTGAAATCAGAGACTTGCTTAGCAAGATAGTCAGTTTTAGGAAATTGTGATGTCCAGGTGTCCTTGAAAAGAAAGTACATCATATAATTACTTGGATATGATGTTCTACATATGTTGGGTGAAATTTTTTCTTAATTGTATTGTTCAGTCTGTTAGGGAAGTACTGATTTTTGTTCATTTGTTTGCTCTGTCAGTTACTGAGAATGTATGTTAAATCTCCACTATGTAGATTTGTCTGTTCTCCCAGCTGTGTCAATTTTTGCTTTCTATCTTTTGACACAATATTACCAAATGCATACAGATTTGAAGTGGTATGTCTTCCTTGTAGGTTGACTTTTTTATCATTGTAAAATGTCTTTATCTCTAGTGATACTTTTACCTTTAAGTCAACTTTATCTATGTTATTTTAACAGCAATTGCTTTTTGGCCTGGCAGGTGGGAGGAAGATGCATTGTTGTGTGGTATCTTTCCATTTTTTTTCAGTCTTGGGTCATTACAATTCAAGTGAATCTCTAATAAACAGCATATACTGATGGGTCTTATTTTAAATCAGTCTGTCAATCTGTCTTTTATTTGGGATTTTGATTTATTTATATTAATGTTATAACTAATATATTTGGATTTAAATCTTTTTTTTTTTAATTTAAATCTTTAATCTGAATCATTTGTTTCCTGTTTGTGTCCCACCTATTCCATGTCTCTTTTTCTTCTCCTTTTGGCCCTCTTCTGGGTTTTTTATTTTTTCTTTAATCATTTCCCTCTGTCTTGTTGGTTTTATATTATTTTCCTGTTCTTTTAATGGTTACCTCTGAGATCAATAAACTAGTATTTTTATCACTTCTCAAACAAAGCAAGAACCTCAGAACATGGAAACTCCATTTATTCCCTTTCTGCATTTTTGCTGTTACTGTCATACATTTTAACTCTTTGTGTTCTTAAATCTTAATATTATGCATCATGCCCCTGATTATGCAACGTGATTGTTCTTATTATTTGTGTAGTCCAGTAATCACTTATGTTTACCTCAATGGTTGCCCTTTCCATCGCTCTTCATCCATCCCTTCCTGAATGAAGAAATGAAGACGGGGAACAAGAAACACACACATATACACTCAAAACTCAAAACCCACACTCAGGGCGCCTGGGTGGCTCTGGGTTAGGCTGCTGCCTTCGGCTCGGGTCATGATCCCGGGGTCCTGGGATCGAGTCCCACATCGGGCTCTCTGCTCAGCGGGGAGCCTGCTTCTCCCCCCCGCCTCCAGCCAGCCTCTCTGCCTACTTGTGATTTCTGTCTGTCAAATAAATAAATAAAATTCTTAAAAAAAAAACAACAAAAAAAACCCCACACTCACTCAGTGTATATGTGTTTCATGTTCCCCTCAGGGCTCATTTTTCCCCTGCCCAAAAAATTCCCCTTAGTAGGGGATCAAGAAATCCCCTTAGTGCAGATTTGTTAGCCATGAACTATGTGAGCTTTTATTTGAAAACATCTTTACTTTGCCTGCATTTTGGGAGGATCTTTTTACTGGATGGGGAAACAAAGGATAGAACTTCATAGGTTAGCATTTTAAAGACCAGTTTCATGGTCTTCTCAGTTCTGGAGTTTCTGTTGAGAGTGTCAGGCTCATTGCTCTAGGATGGATAATAAGGTTTTGTTTTGTTTTCCTGGTTGCCTTTAATATTTTTTTCTTAGTCTTTGGTTTTCAGTAGTTTTACTGTGATGTGCCCAAGTGTAGGGTTCTTTAATCTGTGACTTCCTGTCTTTTTGGGAAAATTTTTGAGCATTATCTTTTCAAAAAGTACCAAAAGTCCTCTTTCTTATTCCCTTCTTGCTTTTCACTTACATGTATGTTTGACTCTTTCATAAAGTTCCATATAAATTTTATACTGTTTTCTGTTTTTTTCTATCCTTTTTTTCTTTTCATTCTCCCCACACACTAATTCATTAGCTCTGCCTAATTGAGTTATTTTCATTTACTGGACTTCTAGGATGTCCATTTTATTCTTTAAAAATTTTTTTTCTTTTTTCTTTTGTTTTCCATCTCCTGCTCAGGCCCCAGATATTGGCCCAACTCTCCCCCCACCCCGATTTTTAAAAAAATTTTATATATTTTTTTTTCTAGATTTTTTAATTTATTCACTTGACAGAGAGAAATCACAAGTAGGCAGAGAGGCAGGCAGAGGGAGAGGGGGGAAGCAGGCTCCCCGCTGAGCAGACAGCCTGATGCAGGGCTCATCCCAGAACCCTGAGATCATGACCTGAGCCGAAGGCAGAGGCTTAACCCACTGAACCACCCAGGCACCCTAATTTTATATTTTTAATTTTGATTTTAGTAGCTTGCACTTACCTGGTGAAATTATTCATTTTATCACCTATTTTCTTTTATTTAAAGATTATTTCTTTATTTTAGAGTGTGCATGAGCAGCGGGGCAGCAGGCGGGGTGGGGGGGTGGTTCCTGAGGGAGAGAGTCTCAAGCAGACTGCTCTGTGTGGGAGCCCAACGCTGGGGGCTGGATCCCACGACCACGAGATCACCACCTGAGCTGAAACCAAGAATTGGGTGCCCAACAGACTGCACCACCCAGGCACCCATTATTTCTTTTCCTTCCTTCCTTTCTTTTTTTTTTTTTAGATTTGATTTGTTTGAGAGAGAGCACAAGTAGGGGGAGGGGCAGAAGGAGAAGCAGACTCCCTACCTAGCAGGGAGCCTGACACGGGGGCTTGATCTCAGGACCCTGAGATCATGACCTGAGCCTAAGGCAGACGCTTCACTGACTCAGCCACCCAGGCGCCACTATCATCTATTTTCTTGAACCTATTACTTTCAGTAACTTTATTTTTTAAAGTAAGATTTACTTTCTTTTTTTAAAGATTTTATTTTTTTTATTTGTCAGAGAGAGAGAGCCACAGGCAGAGGGAGAGGCAGGCTCCCTGCTGAGTCCTGATCCAGGACTTGATCATGGGACGCTGGGATCATCACGACCTGAGCTGAAGGCAGACGCTTAACCAACTGAGCCACCCAGCCATCCCTAACTTTAAAATTAAAATCTGCCCAGTCTAATTTTTTGAGCCCCTCTGGATCTGTGTTTTCTTTTGATCCTTCTCCTTCAAAATATGTATTATTTTTGATATTGTGTACATAAAGTTATAAAGTCTCCAGATATTATTATCTTACTCCAGAGAGGATTGACTTTAACCCCTGGCAGTCATGATAATAAGGGGCAAAATACCATAATTTTTAAGTCGAGGATTGGGCTGACTGAAGGCTGGGTTCTTATCTCTGTGAGTCTTAGTCTATTTCTTATTAACTGTTTTTCCCCAGATGAAGCTCATCGTAGGTCCCGAGTGACAACTGGAGGTGATTAGGAGGGCCCCTGTTGTATGGGCCTCACACTCCACTGTCATAAGCCTGCCAGGGTTCTGCTTAGCTTCTTAGTGTCTTAGAGGCTTGGTTTCTCGGCCCACCCGACTTACTAATCAGCACATGTTTCTGCAGGAGAAGACTACATAGAATGCTCGCTTACTTCTGTTCTTCCCTTCTCTCTAGGATCTTGTAGCCATAACCTTTATTTTGTGCCCCTCTGCGTGGGACTGCCCAAATCTGCCCATTCAGCTCTGTTCAGCTTCTCTGCCTCTGAGTCATTACTTCCTAATGAGCTTTGCAGCTTCTCTAGCTGTCAAGCTTGAGAAACAGTAAATGCCTTGTGGGGGCGCTGGCTGACTTTTTAGCTCTCAGCTGCCTCTAGACAGATGTGGGTTTTGAGTGTATATGAGTGTTTCTTTTTTTACATCTTTTCTGGTGGCTCTCAGTGAGAAGGTTAGTATACAACAAGCTAATTCTTAATAGCTAGGAAAAGAAGTGCTGTTGGTGGTTTAAGTAATAATTCCATTGATGGCATATGCATTAGGAATTGGCCACTGGGTGTGACCCAGCTGCGCTCTGTAACAGTTTAGTTCTAAACTTAGTAGGCGACAACAGTCTTGGTTCCTGTAGGTCAAGAATCTTAGCTTGGCCTACCTGGGACATCTGGCTGTCCTGTAAGGTTGTAGTCCTCTCAAGGCTTTGCTGGGGAAGATCTGCTTCCTAGCTCACTCACGGCTGTTGACAGGATTTAGAACTGTGGGACTGAGGCCTCCTTTCCTTGCAGGCGGTTGGCCAGAGGCCTCCCTCCTTCCCTTGCTGCGTGGACCTCTCTGTTGGGCATCTCACGAGATGGCAGCTGGCTATATTGGCTGGAGGACGAGGGAGGCCGCCAGCAAGAGTGAACCCTCACAAGACAGAAGCTGCAGCCTTTATAATCTAATCACAGAAGTGACTTCCCATCACATTTACTTTATTCTATTTGTTAGAAACAAGTGACTGGGTCCAGACCATACTTGGCGGAAGGGAATAACGCAAGGACATGAATTGCCAGACTCAAGGGAAGTAGAGAGCCATTTTTTTAAAGCTGCCTACCATAGTCAGGAAAGTCAGAATATCAAGGGCTTTTGTGCTTTTTAATTTTATTTTATTCTCCAGCAGGGGTGCCAGATTTGGAGGCTGAAGAGTCACCACCTTGGTGTCTTTATATGACTGCATTTTCCCCTCTATTGAATCTCTTGTGCCCTTGTGCACAGCCTTTGGGCAGACAGATACAATGACAAGAAGCATGCTGTTTTGTGAGCAGGACCAATGGGCAACCAAGGAAAATGCAGAGATGGACCACAGGAGAGGGGAAGTTTTATAGCTAGAAGCCTTAGAGGAGGGGAGGAAGGGAGGTTAGGCAGACCAGAATGAGAGAGCAGCAAGTGCCCCCAGAAGGAGCCTGAAGAAGGACCATTCAGAGAACTACCAAACTAGTCAGAGGGATGCCGCTGGAGGTGTCTGAGCAAGGCAGCTGTGTAGTCAGAACTCGTTACAGAAGATTAATCGGGCTCCTCTGTGTGAATGCTTTGAAGGGAGGGGGATTGAAGAAGGGAATAGTTAGGTAACCATTATATTGGTTGAGTAGTTACTGAACCACATATTCCACCCCCCCACCCCAACCCCACCCCTGGTGGAAGGGAGAAATATAAGAGAGACTGGACCTAGGGTGGCCTGAAGGAAGCAACTAACTGGACACAGAGAATGAGGGTGCAGAAGTCAAATGTAACCTCCTAACTTCTGTCCTTGCGAGTTTGGAGGAGGGTGGATTTATTTACAGAAACAGGGAAATAAAGGAGGAACAGTTTTGTGAAGATTCAGGTTGAACTAAAAGGTTAGGTCACTTGGTTCTTAATGGAAATGTCTGTACCTGTTCAAAAGTTAGAAATGGTAGTCTGTACCCCCCAGAGATTTTGATTTATTGATTGGGATGAGGCTTGGGCGTCTGTACTATTCCTCAGTGGATTCTGATGCATAGTGAGGATTTAGAACCCCTAGACTGGGATTTAGAACCACTAGACTGGTTTCGAATAGTATTTGTAACTGATGATGGCATATTTATTTTAAATTAAGTATGTCTGATTCTGGATAGAATCACTGCTGAATAAAAGCCACAGAACATCGAACCCGACGCATACTGTCAGGGGGAGGCCGCCTAGTAAGGAGACAGGCTTATAAACCAAGAGCTACACCGCAAGAAAGTTAGTGCTTAAGAAAAGGCACGAACTCAGAGATACAGGGATACAATAGCTAGAACTCTTAAGTAGGAGTTTATTAAAAATGGATGAGAAGCGAGGGACTAGTAGAGAACATTCCAGATAAAGGGAAGAGCCCTAAGGATCTTAGGGAAGAGCATAGAATCAATTTAAGCAGCTGGATCTGTATGCAGACTGTCCACCTGGGTTTGTTTTTGGCTGACCATCCTCATACGGTAACATTCGCGAGACTAACGTTTGAGAAGCTAAATGCTCCTTTTCCACTGGTTTCACTGGTGTATGTTGATTTATCTTTTTCTGTAGTGTTTTCTGCCTTCGGAAGGTCACCGCTGGCTCTGTAGACCATCTGCAGCTGTCACGCCCCTTCTCCACTGCTGTGGTTTCGGAGGCTCTCCGCCAGAGAGGAGTCTGGCCGGCAGCTGATCCTGCCCCGCTGTCCCTTAGTGGGGAGGAATTACAGGGCGGTCCCAGCCTCTCCCTCATCCCTGCCCTCCAACAGCAACAGGTCACTTATTGGAGAAAGAATTGAGAAAACAACTTAGTGTCCTCACTGCTTTGGGGTCCCCAAATCCCTGGAGTTTGTGATGAGTGAATGGATGGATGAATGTACTTACTTTACCATTACATGGGATTAGCTCTGTCTTCTGGTTGCTTTGTAAGTAGGTATGCCTTGTTCGTTCCTCCTTGACAAACTATGTAAAGGAATAGGAATGATGTTGCTAGTGTGGTAGTCTAAAGACCATCAAGCATTTTTCCCTTTTCAACAACTGTAGACATGGTGAGAATTTGTTGAGTTGTCTTTATTTTCATAAATTCTGTAACATCAGTGAAGTCAGAGATTGAGAAAGCCAAAGAAATCTGCAACTGTCTTGTTCCATGTAAATGTCATCAAAATAATCAAACACAGCAATAGATTTGGTGGCATTTGTTTTGTTCAAAGCTGTCACTACTTTTTTTCTTATAGTGAAGAATGGAAATCTGGAAAATGTGGAGGAAAAAGAATATTTTGGAATTGTCAGTGTAAGGATTTTAGTTCATGAGTGGCCTATGACATCTGGTTCCAGTTTGCAACTAATTGTCATTCAAGAAGAGGTAGTAGAGATCGATGGAAAACAGGTACGATAATATGATTATTAATTGGGAATTAAACCGAAAAGATTTATGCTGGGTATTATGCATGTGTTACATTATTGTATTATTTATTTCTGACTTGATAAGGAAGAATGTTACCCCGATGTTGCCTGTCTGCAAACATTTAGAATTTTTTACTTGTTTTAACATTTGTTTAGCATTTGAAGTCTTTAATTTTTTTAAAAAATGACTATATTCATACATGTTTATATCACTTTAAAATATTATAAACATTAGTAAATAGAGCGATTGAAGGGATTGAATTTGGTTTATAGCTCTGCCACATTTCCCCCTGGCTAAGTAGATGAAATGGGACAGAGAGCAAGCTTCTAATACTGAACGCTAAAACACTCAGATTAAAGTTGCTAATTAAATGCCTCAAAGTGCAGGGAATGCAGAGTAATTGTGAACTGGATAAGTTTTTTAGTTAAATAAAACAAAGGAGGAAAAGTTAGTTTTAGATTCTTACGGCGTTGTGCCATTATTTAAAATAAAGAGTAATTGTTTCTTTTTTCTTTCTTAGGCTCAACAAAAGGATGTTACCGAAATTGATATTTTAGTTAAGAACCAGGCGATACTCAGACATTCAAACTACACCCTACCTTTGGAGGAAAGCATGCTGTATTCTATTTCCCGAGACAGCGACATTTTATTTACCCTTCCCAACCTCTCCAAAAAAGGTACTTTGAGAGGCTGTTACTTAAACTATTAAGGAAATTACTTCTTTAGTGGATAGCTTTCTAATCATAGTTAATATGTTTGGAAGTAGCTTCTTTCAGAAATGCTTTATAACATTTAAGAACTTCCAGGAACCTATCTTGAGTCTTAATAGAAAGTGATAAAAACAAAAAGTGATCAGTGGTGGCTGCTTGGTGACATTTTGTGGTAAATAGCTACCCTTACTCTGGGCAGTCATCACAAAATACACAATCAGAATATCGTTTAGCTACATTTAGAGAAAGAAGAATTCATTTTTTTCCACTGAAACACGCAACTTTCTGAAAATTGGACTTCTGCGTTCTGTGTGGTAGAATCATAACTGGTGTAGCTCCCTCTTACTGTCTGAGTTTATGGCTCCTTTCTGGCATTTAAACATGAACAGTGAAATGTTATTTTTTTTCTCCTATGGATGGGAAAGTATATTCTTAGTATCCTACATGTGTTTGGCATAGTAACAGTGGAACTAGGAAGAGAGACACTAGCGTGTATCTAGCGTTTTGGTGACGTGGCTCTTCCTTCTCAGTAGAAGGTGTCAGCTCACTGCAGACCACCAGCCAGTATCTCCTCAGGAATGTGGAAACCACCGTAGATGAAGACGCTTTCCCTGGCAAACTACCTGAGACTCCTCTCAGAGCAGAGCCTCCGTCTTCTTACAAGGTACATCCGGTATTCGGGATTATCTTTCTATTACAGACATCTGTAGAAGAAAACAGCATTTCAGATGAGGTGGAAACCACGAGGACTGGGAGTGTGAAATGTTAATAGTGGGCTCCTCACTGTTGCAGTGGGAGGCTTTCAGGTTTTCCCATTTTCTTTTCAAGTTCTATTTAATAGTACAGTTAGATAATGATTATCAAGTTCCTGGATATCATTCTGGGGGGATTTTCAGCTCCAGAGTCATTCCCATATTCCTGTTTATTGATTCTGCGACTGCCATCTCGAGCACACGTGCGTGTGCTCACACGCACACACAGACACACACACAGAGACACAGAGGCCCAGGGCCCTCAGGATCTTCACAGTGACCGAGCACACGTGGTGAAGGGTGTACTTTCCGGAGTCAGACCGCATGGGTTTGAATCCTGGTCCTGCCACGTACTAGTTGTGTGATCTTGAACAAGTTCTTAGGCTCTCTAACCTCAGTTTCTTTATCTGTGCAATGGGGCATCCACTTTAATCTGTAAAATCATGCAGTTGTTACCAGGATTAAATACACCGGGTACAAATGTAAGGATGTATTTCCACCTAGTAAGTACTCCTATATTACTAAGGGCGTGATACGGCTGCCAGGATATATATACGGGGTTCACACTGAGTATCTTGATACCTCCATATGTATTAGCTCAGCCTCTTACTTGAAATAATTTCTGTTTAAGTGAGCAAGATCTGTGGTCCAAAGGATTCCAAAGACTTTTGTTTTAGGTTCCCACTGACAGTTGGGATTGCCTACTTTGGGTTGTTATAGAAACTCTGGTCACTTTTTGCTGCCTGAACGCCAGCACCCTCACTATGCCTACATGCCTCCCTCCCTGTCCATGCATCTTAGTGTCTGTTCTGACGTGTTCTGTGCCCAGTGAACCTCCCATCTGGGCCAAGAGCCACTAACATGTTTGTCTTTCTCTCCTGCTGTTGTCGTCCAACTATTAGAAACCCATGGTTGCCTTTGGTCTGTTTGGCGTAGACTAGCTGAACCTCTTACCATTTAGCAATAACTTTCACTTAATTTATACACGATAGTATAAATAATTGTAAAGGATAACAAAGTAACATTCCTATGCCTGTATTACTAGAACATAATTTTTTAAATTGTAAATAATTTTATCAAGGTATATTTTAAAATAGCGCCCATTTAAAATGTACAGTTAGGTAAGTTTTGATAAATGTAGGCACCCATGTAACCAGCATCACAGTCAAGATGCAGAATTTTATCATCGCTTAAACCTAGAACATAATTTTTAAAGTCTCTTAGAGTCAGATGGTACTTGGCTTGTCTAATCAAAACTCCTCTTTTAGGTGATGTGTCAATGGATGGAAAAATTCAGAAAAGATCTATGTAGGTTCTGGAGCAGTGTTTTTCCAGTATTCTTTATGTTTCTGAACGTCATGGTGGTTGGAATTATAGGAGCAGTTGTGGTAATAACCATCTTAAAGGTGTTCTTCCCAGTTTGTGAATACAAGTAAGTATTTTTTTTTTAAAGATTTTATTTATTTACTTATTTTTTTGAGAGAGAGAAAGAGCACAAGCAGGCAGAATAGCAGGCAGAGGGAGAAGGAGAAGCAGGCTCCCACTGAGCAGAGAGCCTGACATGGGGCTCGATCCCAGAGCCTGGGGATCATGACCTGAGTGGAAAGCAGCTGCTTAGCTGACTGAGCCACCCAGGTACCCCAGTAGTTATTATTTTTAAACAGCATTGGTGTTTTTAATGATTAAAAAGCGAGTTGTATTTACTGTATTTTAGAGTACAAAATATAAATATTAGGAAGGCTATAAGACGAGATGGAGGGAAAATGATGTCTGCTTTTTTCCTAGCTTGTCTTCCAACTTTAACAAAACTAAAACATTTATTGGATATCTGTCATGAACAAGACAGTTGTCTTGGGGATTCATATGTGAATAAGACAAACTCTACCCTTTAAGATCTTAGCCTATTAGAGAGAGAGAAAGGAAACATTGCATTTTAGTGAAAAATGCAATGTTAGACTAACAAGTGAAACAAGGGCTTCACCATGTATAATTTTCTACCTCCATCTATCTGTTTGTTTTTTCAAAGATTTTATTTGTTTATTTGACAGAGAAATCACAAGTAGGCAGAGAGGCAGGCAGAGAGAGGGGGTGGGAAGCAGGCTCCCTACTGAGCAGAGAGCCCAATGTGGGGCTCGATCCCAGGACCCTGAGATCATGACCTGAGCTGAAGGCAGAGGCTTAACCCACTGAGCCACCCAGGCGCCCTTCTACCTCGAAGTATCAATTTTCAATGAAGTAGATTTTAGAAGACTAGTGCAGCATTGCTTGTAACAAAGCAAAAGCAAAAGAGGAAACCTCTGAACTGTTTATCAGTGGTGGCTTAACTGACGAGCAAGCAATTCACATGTGCAGTGGGATTCTGTGCAGCTGAGATGCAAAGAATCCAAAATCTATTAGGTGGGGGAAAACACTGCGTAGCATATGATCCCATTTGGGTAAAACAAAAGTATTATGTATATGCGTATATAAATGCACAAGAAACTTCTGAAATGACAAAATAAGTTACTTCTAATGAGTGGGAATGAGAACGGAGGTAGAGGTAAAGATACTTTGTTTCCCTTTCTGGATGGCTTTTTTTTTTTTTTTAAGTTTTTAATTTATTTATTTGACAGAGAGAGACACCAAGAGAGGGACCACAAGCAGGGGGAGTGGGAGAGGGAGAAGCAGGCTTCCCACTGAGCAGGGAGCCCAACACCAGACTCTATCCCAGTATCCCCAGGATCATGACCTGTGCCAAAGGCAGACGTTTAACAACTGAACCACCCAGGGGCCCCTGTATGGCTTTTTTTTTAACCATAAGAAATTATTTTATACATGTAAAAGTGAATTTTTTGTTAGCATTTTTACAAGTTGAACAAGCAGTGGGCAGCTGGCTGGCTCAGTTGCGGGAACATGCAACTCTTGATCCCTGGGGTCGCAAGTTGGAGCACCATGTTGGAAGTGGAGTTTACTTAGGAAAAAAAGAAAAGAAATTTAATAAGTTAAATAGTCATTTTAGTTGTCTTAATAGAAATAATTTTCAGTAGATAGAAATGACCACAGTTTTTGGCTTAAGTTATATTGTACCATGTTAGAAAAATCCTAGGATTTATAGGAAAGAAAAAAAGATTCAATTCAGACATTTGCTTTTCTACTTGCTTGTCGTAAGGTCTTTGAAACTCCCATTTCTTTATATGTAACATTGAACTAAAACCTTAGAGGCTTTGTTAGAAGGCCATGATGCAAGCAAAGAGCCTGCGGAGTAAAGAAATAGTATCTCTCCCACCTTTTAGTTTGGTTTCCCCTGAAGAACTCACATTTCCCATTTCTTTCTGAAAATGAAAATTCTGGAACTTAATAGTTTCTTCCTTTTTCCTTTGACTGCCAGGAACCTTGGGACCTTTTTTGAACTTTTTAGGCAAACCTGCCTAGAAAACCATTTTGCACTTTTTTTTTTTTTATTGTTCTTTTACCAACTGTTTTGTTATGGGCATTTCTGTGGGAAGAGATACAGTATAAAATTAAAAACCAGATTTGCAGTATACTTGCGTCAATGGCAGTTGTACTAAGGTTACTTTCTGGCAGTAAAATCGTTCATCAATGTAGAAATACAGAGAGCATAAATTAAAATACCTCTTCATTTCCCTGTTTTTTAATTGTTGTAACTAGAGGTGATCATGGTTAACTTTTAGGGTGTGCATCTTTTATCCAAATTCTGTGTATTGATAAAAATGTAAACAGTATGATCCCATTTGGGTAAAACAAAAGTATTATGTTTATAATAATAAGGTTGTTTATCAGCTAGATTCTTAACTGTCCCTCACATTGCTTTATTCACTTAACGACAGGTACATAGCTATCTCAGTGTGCCAGTAATTTTTTCCTTGGTCCCCTTATCAAGGCCAGATGAAAATTAAAAGAAAAAGTTTTATTTCTTTTTAATGCTTGATTTTTATTTTAAATAGTCTCTACACTCAATGTGGGGCTTGAACTCATGACCCTGGGATCGAGAGTCACATGCTCCACCAACTGAGCCAGCCAGGCGCCCCTTTCTTTCTTAATTTACATAGAGATGTATATCATTCTTACGTATATTTGCAAATGGGCTGTGTGTGCCCTCTAGGGCCCTATAGAAAACTCTTGGAATCAGATGGGACACTGCCACCCTCACTTCCTGTCCATCACTAGCTTTTATACAGTGTTGCTTTTGATCACAGCTGCCAAAGTCCAGCTTTGCAAAGATCTGACCTCATTGAAAGGAATAAAGGAATGTGTAGTACAACCTGATGTTGAAACTGTGAGCTACCTTCCAAATGAAATCTTGAAAATCTAAAACAGTCTGTAGGGCCCATGAGTCTGCAGCGCCACCCCAGGGGTCTTGGTGCATATGGGAACTGCGGCCTTAAGACCTTTTCCTCTCAGCACGTGTATTTGCTTATTGATCCTCCTTCTGGCTGCCTACTGTTTTCCAGCATAGCTAAGCCATCATGTAACCACTCCTCCACTAGACATTCAGTATCTTCCAGTTTCATGTTCATTTCAATAATGCTTTCATGTACCTGTTGAATGTACACATATCTCTTGGCACGTGTGTATTTACAGAGATAAATTCCTAAAAGTGAAATTACTGGGTCAAAGAGTATGTGTATCTTATCAACAGCTGACAGCAGTCTTTTTTGTTTTTGCTACTGTGGACAAAAATATAGTCTCATTTTAACTTGCCTTTTCTTTTTCCTTGTGTCCTCACTAGCCCAGGTCTAGTGGAGTCTAGCATCTTTGTGATAATTGGCTGTGTATTTCTCCTGTGACATGCCTGTTTATAACTTTTACCTGTTTTTCTTTTGTTTTCTATCATCATTGGTATGTGGGAGCTCCTTTATCTGTTATACACACATAATATCTATTACAATTTAAAAAAAATTTTTAATTAACGTATAATGTATTATTCGCCCCAGGGGTACAGGTCTGTGAATTGCCAGATTTACACTTCACAGCATTCACCATAGCACATACCCTCCCCAATGTCCATAACCCAACCACCCTCTCCCTCCGGCAACCCTCAGTTTGTTTTGTGAGATTAAGAGTCTCCTATGGTTTGTCTTATTACAATTTTTTTTTAATCCCAGATTACGATTTGTCTTTTGCTCTTGTTTCTGGTATCATACAAAAGTTTTAAATTTAGGCTCAGAGCAATTCATGGCTTTCCTTTGTGTCTTTTAGGATTTTAAATTTTTCTTAAGTATACCTTTCAGATCTTAAAATTACTTTTCTTAAAACTTAGGTTTTTACCATCACTTGTGTATAGGTTAAAGTAGTTATGATTGTTTTTGCTTTCAAAACAGAGGCCATTGTTCCAGTTGTAATTTGCCCAGTGAATCAGAATGCTACCTTATTATGAATGCAGTTCCCACATACATTCATCTTATTTCTGGACTCCCTTCTTCGCTGCTTTGTCTCGTGCTGTGCCACTAGCACGGTTTTAATTACTGTATTGCTTTCATAAAACCAGGCAACTGTCTCTTCTCTCCATTGTTCTTTTTCAAAAATGTTACAGCTATTCTTGCTGTACTCCCTTGTGAACTTTCAGAATCAGCTTGATCAGTTCCATAAACAACTACCTTCTGTTGACATCTTGATGGGGATGATACTGAACTTGCAAAACAGGTCTTGGATCCAATCCAGAGACCTCCTCCTTGGACAGATACTTAAGTAACAAAAGGGAGAATACTGTGTAAAGATCCTTGAGGTAGCCTTGTCTTACTATGAAACTGTAGACAGGAAATATTTAATTTCTGTTTTTATATTTCAGAGGAATTCTTCAGTTGGATAAAGCAAATGTTATACCTGTCACAGCTATCAACGTATTTCCAGATAATCCTGAGAATAAAAGAGCAGAAAACCTTGAAGATAAAGCATGTGTTTAAAGCACCATCGCAAATCATGGACTCTGAATTAGTCTTTTGGCTCTAAATTTGCCACTTGAATAGAATTTTCTTTAAATCGCTAAGAATCTGTTTATATACTAGGGAAGTTGCTAAACTCCTAAAACTGACTAAAACTTGACCTTTAAAGTGACAAGTTAAAAGTCACCTTATTCTGTAACAGGGCTGGCTATTCAGATGATGAATTAAAGGAAATTTAAATGAAGTGGAAGAGAAGACATGAAGAAACTTCAAACTTACCAAAAAAAAAGGACAAAATGCCATGTGCCAATACTTTTCAAGGTGCCTTTGTAAAGGAAATTCTATCCACTTAATTACTATAATATATGAGACTTTATGAAAAGCACTTTATGAAATTCTAATTTAAAAGCTCAAGAATTTAACACTTATTTTTTTATTCAATTTAATGTGCCTTTATATTAAGTATGTGACTCAGTATAAAGTCACTGAAGTGTATCATGATTTGATTATATCCTGTACCAAGACTACTTACCTGAATGCACCAGGATTTAAAAATAGTAGTGACATGTTCTCACTCTAAAATAAACTTTTTTTGAGGAAAACAGTATAGAGTTTTAGTATAAAAACATTTCCCAGGCAAGAACTGCTTCTAAGGAAGAGCTTTTTTCACAATACACTGGCTGAAACCATGGCTCAAATCAGTTAAGGAGTCCGTCAACATCCTGGAATTAGACCATGTCCTTGCTCTTGTGGTTCTTAGAGCTATTTACCCTTCAGCGGTGTTTTGGTCTTTTTTTAAACCATCATTCACACTGACATCTATTTTATGCAATTTAGTATATATAATACTTTACTCCAAATGGTATTTCCTATTGTTTAATTATTGCAATCCATCATTTTAAACATACCATTCAAGAGTGTAGTGACTGGTTTTTAAAACCACCTTAAATGGCGGGGGGGGGGAGGAGTAAAAACCCCCTTTGAGTTAGGCTAAATAGATATGTATGTATGGGGAAGGACGACAGGTAGCGAAATGAAGGAGTGAGATTTCATTTTGTCTAGCTGTTTTTAATAAGGAATAACAGCCCTGTGAAACATACTTTCTCCATATTATAGAAGAATAAATAATAGCATGTGATTTGGTTTGATCCTAAAGTCACCTAGCTAGTAACACCTGCTTTATGTCCTTCCTCACCTTGAGATGCTAAAGATTCTAGTTCTAACTGCAAATAATGACAGGGTCTTACTGCATCCATTAAGCATATAGGGACTCAAGTGAGGAGAACCATGCAGGAGTCTCTGTGGCCCTTTGGAGAGTGTGGTATGGGATTTGCAGCGAGCAGAGTCCTGTCTGCCTTCCCTCCCTACCGGTGAGACCCAGGACCACGGCATGATGCTCTTTTCTATGGTTGGGATGATACAGTAAGTTACTTTTTAAAAAGTAATCCTAAATGGGTATCTTATACCTATAAGATTTTATACCATTAATTCCATTTATTAACCTACAGTTGCTCCATTAACTATTTTAATTATGCTTTGTATCCATGAGTGAATGGGTTCATAAGTTTCATTCATTAGAACACAGTGAGCAGCACGGGCTTACCAGCATCCACTTGCCTATAGTGCATCCTTGAATGTGGGCAGAATAAAGTCAAGTAAGAGTGCGTGCGCGTGTGTATGCATATATATATATACACACACACACACACATATATATATTTATTTATTTATTTTTCTAAGTGCATTATAAAATGAAAGGTCTTTAAAGCTCTCCCAGGAAGGGAAGGGAAGCTACTGTAACCCCAAGCAGGAAGGCACACCAGGGTCGTGGTTTGTGCATCAACTGGCTGCTTCTGTAAAAACGTTCGGGAATTTTCAGTTATCCACTGGCATCCAAGGTGCTAGAGCCAGTATTACTCCCTAGAAGGAACAGCAGCTGGACAGTGGAAGAGAAGATGCTGTACTTAGAAGTGCATGTAAAGACACTTTTCCAAGCTAAGTAATCGCCCATGCTGCAACACAACGTGGTCCGTGAAAGAGAAAATTGGGTAATGCTAAAGTAAAACACATGTTCTTGCAGCTTTAAAAAATTGCCTTTATTCAGAATCATACTTTTTTTTTTAAATCTTACCATTATCAAAGTTTAAAAAAATATAGCACTCAGTGCAATGAAATACTACATTTAATTATTAATCAAACACTTAAGGCCGGTTTCTCACAGTTTACATGTGAGAATTTAGCATGATCCAAACTCAAATATCCACTTCTCATATCTTTCAATGTCTGCAGCAGAAACAGATTTAGAGACCTTTTTTAAAGCCATTTCAAAGTCCTCCATAGTTGTAGGCATGTGCATTTCCTCTCTTGAAAGATTTCTGATCTCTTCTGGCGTCAAACCTTCAATGCGCCTTCTCATTGCCATCAAAGATGCATCCCTAGGTTTTAAATTAAAACAAAGTGTTATTTTGATTGAATAAAAACATGTGAACAGAAAATCTTTTCAGTACATGTTATTTTGTAATTACCCACCATACACACTTAGTACTGCATAGACTCCTATCAGAATATAAGGCCTGTTCTGAGATATTTTTTTAGCTGTTAAATATTCCATGATGAATTAAGGATATTAATCAATTTAAATAACTGAGTAGGAAGCCAAGAAAAAGTAAAAGGGTGTAATAAAGAAGCTAGCAATTGGGGCACCTGGGTGGCTCAGTGGGTTAAGCCTCTGTCTTCAGCTCAGGTCATGATCTCAGGGTCCTGGGACTGAGCCCCGCACTGGGCTCTCTGCTCAGCAGGGAGCTTACCCCCACCCCCCCGCTCTCTGCCTACTTGTGATCTGTCAAATAAATAGATAAAATCTTAAAAAAAAAAAGCTAGCAACTGAATTTCATTGTATGTGTCCAATAAAAGAAAGAATAAACATCAGAGAGACAGGAGAGAACCAGATGGCTGAAAAACTATTTTCTATACGTGTTGGAAAAACTAAATGGTCAAGTTAGCGTGTTTCAGCTTTCCCTTCTGTATTAGTTTTGTCTTGTTTTTTTGGCGTTTTTTTGTTTTTAAAGAAGAAACTTTAGACCAAGGACCTCTCCTTTCATCAAGTTTCAGCTTTAGTAACAGCCACCAAAGGGACAGCACCCTACAGCTGCCTTCCATCCACACGTTCTCACCAATGCTCACAACAAGCCCGCGTGGTATACTCTACAGTGAGTACCTTGCTAATAAACATACGAACTAATAGGACAAAACCTACTTGAATCAACTGGATTAGAGACTGTCTTTTTTCTTTTTTACTCCTGTTCCTGTCATATTTAAGGTACCTGCACTGAAAATGAGATTGTACTCCCCTGGAGTGTGCCCAATCCATTTCACACTTCTTAGGAAAAATACTGAAGAGGTACACCAACATTTTTTTAATCCAAAAAAATTACTCATTTTCTGTATTATACCCATTGTTCTAACATTAGCTTCCTGAACTTATAGCTTTCAAAAGCACTGCAGACTGTTCAATGACATGCAAGATACCCAAATTCTTACCAGCATCTTACCACAAACTTAATCCTAAAACTCTTGTCTCTCACTAGAAATTCTAATGTGGGTCTTTATTCTTCACCCATTTTATTAACTCAGCATAAAAACTTCATAACAAAAGTTTATACCCACATACCCTATGCTTTCAAAATAATTCATACCTGCACACATTGGTAATGTCTGCACCTGAATAACCTTCCATATTTTCTGCTATGCTTCCAAGGTCAACATCATCAGCCAATTCCAGTTCACGTAGACTTATTCGTAACAGCTCCTCCCTGCCTTTTGCTAATAATGCAAACAAATTAAAGAATGTAAGCCTTCCTTGGCTCAGCAGGTAGCCTGCTAAGACCCCCACCCCCGCCTGCCCCCCCACTGTCTCTCTCTGCCTGCCTCTCTGCCTACTTGTAATCTCTCTCTCTGTCAAATAAATAAATGAAATCTTAAAAAAAAAAAAAGCATATCACTTTAAAAAAAAAAAAGTAAACCTTCAACATAAACATATTTTTTTCTCAAATCTACTTTGTATGAGAAGTTGTTTTCCAATTCTTAGAGCTCATTTGCTTAAAAATTTAATAGCCCTTCTAAATTTAAAATTTCCTGGTACCAGGTGGCTCAGTCAGCTGAGTGTCTGCCTTCAGCTCAGATCATAGTCTTGGGGTCCTGGGACTGAGCCCCACACTGGGCTCCCTGCTTGGCAGGGAATCTGCTTCTCCCTCTCCCTCTGCCTCTGCCTCTCCCCTGGCTTGTGCACTCGCTCGCTCTCTCTGTCTCAAATAAATAAATCTTTTTTTTTTTTTTTTTTTTTTTTAGTTTTCTGGTACCAAGGCTTTCAGAAAAAAAATTTTCTGGTACCAGTTAATATAAGGAAGGAAACGTACATTTGTCTCTTTAAAGGAAATTAAATTAATTACTACCAAATTTTAAAATCTCTAAGCAAAACTACCTAAGAGTTAACATGAGCTTTCAGACAAGATTCAAATGCAGATAACCTGATGGTAATGGAATATAGATTCTTTTTTCAAGACGTCGTCTTAATGCCTCATCAATATCCCAGGGAAAATTAGTAGCTGCCAGAACCATAACCATTTTGGAAGGGTCATCATTTTCAGAAGCACCTCCAACACCTAAAAAAAGGGAGAGGAGAATGTAAAAAGACAGGAAGTCAGAATATAGAAAATAAAGCTCAACTACTTAAAGATCATCACATATTTAGCCCTAAATTGCAAGGCAGTGTAACTGTTAAGCCTCCCTAAGACTTCTAAGGCTAAATGGTACATATATGAATTTGTGGCCCAAGAAAAATGTTTTAATATGCAAAAAGTAGGACGCAAAATAGATTTAATCAAAAGACCTGCCCAGTTTAACTACATACCAATTTCTTAAAATTTTTCAAAAACATACATATCCCTCAGGCAAATTTATTTACATTTATTTCAATTTCATGCTGAAAATAAGAAATTCGAGCATATGCCCACGAGTGCTCTGTGAACAGCCATTATTTCTGGCATGTCCCCACAATACAGTCAATCTCCAGGACCTCCTTGCCAGCCCTCTCTGGTCGGCAGGAGCTGTGTGGCTTAGCCCTAGGAGTAGAGCTTGGTCAATGCACAGACATACACATACCATCCATCTGAACCAGCAGCTCGGCTTTCACCCTTCTGCTTGCTTCGTGCTCTTCAGAAGTCCCTCTGCGACTACAAATGGAATCTATCTCATCGATAAATATGGTGGCTGGAGAGTAAAATCGAGCCTAAATAAAGAAACCATGTAACATCCGGTTTTTATTTCATTTAAAAAATAATCGGCAATAATTAGAAAAGAGCCCAGGAGCCCGCCACACCACACATCTCTCTCTCATCCCAGCATTGGGAAAAGATAAACTGGAGCAGCTACAAGACAGCTTCGAATGGAAACTCATCCTAGACTTCAATATGATATGGCGTACTTTAACTGGCAGTATTTATTTATTCATGAGTGATATAAATACAGAATTACCTTATATGCTACAAGAAGTCAACAGTGGTGGGAAAACATTTACAGATATTGGTAAGTATTCTACAGTTCTAGAAAAAAAATTGGTTACAGAAAATCATTACCTTAAATAAAATCAAAGATTCCTTCTAAGAAATCCTAATTAAATTGCCATTTTTCTATTGACAATACATTTATTATAGTAACTAAAGAAGTTCATAATCATTTTTAAAGACTTATTTTATAGTGAGAGAGCACGAATGAGGGGAGGGACAGAGGGCGAGAGGAGGACAGCGAGGGAG
The DNA here is from genome assembly GCF_010015895.1 of Lontra canadensis. Taxonomy (NCBI): domain Eukaryota; kingdom Metazoa; phylum Chordata; class Mammalia; order Carnivora; family Mustelidae; genus Lontra; species Lontra canadensis. Next base: position 10,844,301 of record NW_022631041.1, read on the forward strand.
AGAACCCTCTAAGCATGGAGCCCAGCGTGGGGCTCGATCTCACAACTCTTGAGTTCATGACCTGAGCCAAAATCGAGAGTCGATGCCTAATCGAATGAATCACCCAAGCGCCTCCATAGTTATTATTTTTAAATGAAATATCCAATGAGGGCTAATTTCTCAGAGATTACCATAAAGACAATAAAAACAAGGCTTAAGGCACTGATGGCTATCGGAGCCACCACACAAAATCAAAGCCAACCCAGAGGTAAACAGACAGGCAAAGGTCAAAGAGACATCCCCCAAAACATCTAAATTGTTAGATCCTGCTAGGTCCAAAAAGCTGAAATAGATTCTGAAAAGTCCTAGCTGCATGATCCAATATACTATTCTTTTGGTTTAAACTCATTTGATTAGGTTTCTGATACTTAAAAATGAAAGTTCTTGACAATACAACAAAAAGTATACCATTAAGTTTTGGTTATGTGTTTGCTACCATGTCATGAGAAAAATCCTGGAAAGATTTGTATTTAAGTGGCATTATTAAAAATACAGGCCTTGAAAAAGAAAAAGGAAAAGAAAAAGAAAAAGAAAAAGAAAAGAAAAAAGAAAAGAAAAGAAAAGGAAAAGAAAAGAAAAAAGAAAAGAAAAGAACACTTGAAATATGTTTGCTTTGAAAGATTCAGGCGAGTGGGGCTGGGTCTTGGGGGAGAGGCAAGTCATCTACAGAGCAGACAAAACAAGATGTGAGAGGCAGTACTCTTCACTCCAGGAAAGAGTTCATATGATGAACAGGGGGGAAAAATTAAACCAGTTTTAATTTGAGTTTTAAATATGAGCCCTAATCAGAAGTCCCAAAGGCAGAAGCTCCAAACTGGCCAGTGACTCTGCCCCACTACTCAGCCCCACTACTCAGCAGCAGGCAACTCAAAGTAGCAGATTCCAGAGAAGCAGGCACTTACTTAAAGATGGTTAACATCAGGGAAGCCAGTAAAAAACAAGCTGTTTGATAAACCTTCATAACCCTCACCATAAAAAATAATGTAAATTAGGATTTTGTAAGAGGCTTCCTGGCACAGAAAAAAATGGCCGTTTTTTTTTTAAATATAAACTCTCCTTTAGAAAATATATCAAATAATCCTGAAACAGAACAGCTACTACTGTTTAGCCCCTATGAGTCAGGCTCTACAGTAAGCAATTCACAGGCATTAGCTCATTGCGCCGTCCGAACATTACAGAGGCAGCTCCTGTATTACAGTCATCCTCTTACAGATAAACTGAGGAGCAGCAAAGGAATTTGCCCAGAGTTAGCCAGCTAGGAAAGAGATGACGGAGGTGGGATCTGAAGCCGGGCCACCGGACCCTAAAGACTCCAAACTTAGCCGTTCATTCTATTTACGTTACATTTTTTAAAAGCCTGAGTATTCTGGAATCCTGGCAATGTAATTCTCCTTCCCCTGAAGCGAAGGGCAAACTGATTTTTCAAACTCATCTAAGAGGTTCTCCACTACTACAGTATAAACTACAGATTCCCCTACTACAGTATAAATTTCTGATAAACCATTAAGAACCTGTTGGAATTTGCATCCTGCCATATGCATTATCAAACTTGAAGGAGAAAATGGGAATTCAAAGAGGGAGAAACCTTTACAGAAAATGGATAACATTAAATCGTAAGGGTTTTCATTTACTTGTTTTGTTTTATTCTGAGTCTAGGAAGTAAGATCTAGTGTCACATTAACATGGTCATCTAAGGGGTTGTCCACAGTGAAGTCTTTAAAGTTAAGCATGCAAGTCCCTGTCCATATAATAAGCATAACTCTGTCCTGATACACGTAACTACACTATTTCTTAAATGAGGCAAGACTGAAATAATCAGTGAAGCTTAACAGAGTCAGAAGTCTAAAAAGCTGTTGAATTTAATCTACTCTACTATGAACTTGTTAAATTATAATTCCTTCTACTGATACTCAGATTAGTGGGAGTTGAGGAAGGGAAAAAAGAAACTCAAAGTAATAGGAAAAGGAGGAACAATCCAAAGTCTGGATCATTAAACTTAAGGTATTTAGCACAGTTAATAGATTGGAGGGATCTAACTTCCACAACTACTTGATTTTCACCATCTCATATTACTATTACAACACTGCACTTATATTATAAATAAGCCTACTGATTTAAAAAACATAATAATTTCAAACAGAACAGATTAGGAAGGCAGATCCCATAATGTGAGCATGTCCATAAGCCAACAGAGATGGCTCTTCCTCTGGAGGAAAGGAGACACAGAAAAACTCCAGTTACTCATGTGATTCGTGGGTTCTAGCTTCAAGGGCACGGGAATCACACTCTGGACACAGTATCATCCAGCCCAGCTATTCTACACAATGGAAATAGTTACGACTCACTTCCATCCCTTTTAGAGGTAAAGAATCATTAGAGTGGTCTCAAACATTCACCATTTCAAACAGAAGACGAACAAGCTTCTCAGACTCCCCTCTGTATTTGGAAGTCAGAGTTGATGAAGACACATTGAAGAACGTTGTCTTGCATTCCGTAGCTACTGCCTTAGCAAGGAGGGTCTTTCCTGTGCCGGGTGGGCCAACCATCAACACTCCCTGTTGGGGAAAATAATAACATAACTGAAAAATTTACCTGCCACTGTTCTAATTCACAAGAATTCCATTACTAAGAATTAATTTTCAACTAACATAAAATATTAAGAAAAATAAAAATAAGCAAAGGGATACTTTATCACCAAGTTATGTTTTTCATTACAAAAGGTAACTACATTATTAAAAATGTGGAACTCAGAAATGAGAAAAATACAATGTTATAATACTGACATTGTAGTAATTACACCCTGACACAGGTACCAATAGTATTTGGATACATTTCCTGCTAGTCTCTAGGTCAAACAAATTTTTTTTTTTTGTTGTTACATAGTTGTACTCAAAGAATGTCCAGAATTTTGTAGCTCGCTTATCATTTAATATTTCAAGAATTTTAATAATAAGTACAGAGTTAGCCATGACCATATTTTCTATGTCCAAGAAAGTTTTTTTCAGTCTCTTTCCAGATCAACTCATGACTTTTTTAAAAAGTATCCATTCAATACAGACAGATAGGTCTCAATTTCTTAAGGACAACAGCAAGAAGTAGAGGATACAAGTTCTGTAGCAGACACACCCAATGGAGTAGTTCTGCATTAGGCGACTTGTTCATGTTTGCAAATATGACCTCATTCTAAATCAACTTTCCAAAGGTCACCCTGTGCCTACGTCTTACTCTGGGAACCTTGCAATAGCTTTTGGTCTAAACAAAATATGGAGTTATCATTTACTTCAAAATTTTCCTTAAAAAATAAATAAATAAAATAAAATTTGCCTTACTTATTCTTTCCCCTCATTTCCCTGAATAAGATAAATACTGGTTTTCTGCAGCAAAGTACTTGCCGTTCACTTTGACAACACTATTAACAGTAATAAACTTACTTTCCATGGTCTCCTAATGCCCTTAAAGAATTCTGGCATCCACATTGGTAACACCACAGCTTCCTTCAGCAACTTTTTAGCTTCTACTAAATCAGCGATATCATCCCTGAAAGAGGATATATTTTATCAACACCCTCTTAGATCACATATTTAGCTGTAGGCACTCTTGCAAAACACAGAAGCACTGTTTTCCACAGCTGCCAGACTGCGAAGCCCCACGCCTGGCACGAGTGAACTCGCACACAGGGAGGAGGCCTGCCACACCAGCCAGGACACGTGCAGCACAACCTGAATCTTCAATTCCTGGCAATAATGATTTCCAACTTGGTGAATGACACCACTGGTCTACAGGCCCACTCTTAAATATTTATCATGCCATCTCATCTTAAATTCCTGCCCTTGTGATGCTCATTTTCATAAACTCCATGATCTAGAAACAATGAGCCCATTTAAAAAAAAAAAGGGGGGGGTGGCTCAGACAGTTAACCATCTGCCTTCAGCTCAGGGTCCTGGGATAGAGCCCCGCATCGGGCTCTCAGCTCAGCGGGAAGCCTGCTTCTCCCTCTCCCACTCCCCCTGCTTGTGACCCCTCTCTCGCTGTGTCTCTGTCAAATAAATAAGTAAAATCTTTTTTAAAAAGTAAGAATAAAAAGGGCATAAAGCAGAGACAAGGCTCCAATATGGCTGCTTTGCCCCCAACCCTATTAAAATGTAGACACCAAGGATAAAGAGTATCACTGAGACTACTATGAAGTTACCACCAACCACCAGAAAACTCTTACTGCTACTACTATTACTGGTACATGTGGCATTTTCATGAAAATACATGTTTACTATATAAATACCAAATATCAAAAAATATTTTTTAAAATATCCCCAAAGTCATACCTAAAAATCATTAAGATTTTAATGAAAAATATATAGAATGTACCTAATTTTGTGGGAAAGAGGGGTTTTTATTTTTTTTAATTTAATTTTTTTTGAAAGGGAGCTTTTAGAACTCAGTGTGATAATTACAGTTCTTTGATTAGATACAGTAAGTCAAGCTGAGAACCACTGCTCAAAGTCACAGAAAATAAAAGCAACATGCATGGGACAAACCTATAGATAACAAGCAACAATGGGGCATCTGGCTGGCTCAGTTGCTAGAGCATTGCAACTCCCGATCTGCGTAGGGGTTGAGTTCAAGTCCCACTTGGGCACAGAGTTTACATAGGGAACAAAAAAACAAAAGCAAACAACACGCATGCCTAAGAATCCGTGCCATTTCAGCATTAGAGGATGTCCCAAAAAGAAGAAGAGATGTCTGTGATCTTTATGAGATTTTCTTATTTAATAGAAACTTATTCATCATTTGTTATTTTATTAAATAAAGATCTCAGAAAAAAATCTGGTATAGCCGGAACCAAGCACTGGGCTTACATTGCAGGCACTCTCATCCCAGCCTCAAGGGCTGATGATCTTCAGTGCATTTACTGAAAGTAATGGTTCCCTTTACTTTTCCGAAAAGCATTCTCAGCACCAGTTATCTTGCTGTGCTATAACTTACCATCGAACATTGGGATTCTGAGAAATTATATCTCGTTCCAAAGCTTCCACTAAGTCCTTATCATATCCGGTACTATCAAATTTACTTGTCTCTGGTTCGGTAACTGCAGCAGGTGATTTGTTCTACATTGGGAGAAGAACACAAGAACTTCTGATTGACTCAAAAATGATACACAGAAACAAAGACTGGACTCCAGTGATATTTTTAAAAGAACTAACATAATAGTAGAAGTAACAAGAGAATCCAAGACTATTAAGTCATCCTCTACACCAACATCAGAGTTTCATACTCAATTTTTACTTTTACATTAAAAGTATGATGAAAGTGTTCAAGAAAAACAAAAATACTATGCATATGAATTGGTGAAAATCAAAAGAGTCAACACTAAGATGAACTGGTTAAAGACAGATGGCTTATGTAGTTAAGATTACAGCTCGCTTTTTTTTTTTTTTTTAAAGATGTAATTTATTTATTTGAGAGCGAGAGGGAGCTTGCGCATGTGAGTTGGGCAGGGAGCAGAGGGAAAGGCAAAGCATCTCAAGCAAACTCCATGCTGAGCGCAAAGCCCTGTGTAAGTCTCCATTTTACAATCCTGAGGTCACGACCAGAGCCAAAACCAAAAGTTGGATGCTTGACAGACTAAGCCATGCAGGTGCCCCATCGATGGCTCACTCTTAACCACCTGCTCGGCCCTCATCAATGCTCCTACAACTTTGCTTTTCTGTTCCCACCCTGCTCCAAAACAGACACCATCCCCAGGAGCGATCCCCTCCCACCCTCCACGACTGCAGCCCATAGGGCCCCAGCTCCTAGGCCCTGCACCGAAATACTCCAAGGCACAATGGCAAGCTCACAGAGCGCTGCAAGATATTTTACATTTTTTAGTGAAACCCAGCATTTTCTGTTGAACTCTGGGTGAAATACCAGCTCCCTCTCTGTCTGTAGATTAAAACTGCTACATTCCTTTCAGTGATGCCATATTTTTGTGAAGCTGGGTTTCTGGCAGTTTCTGTGATAAAAGAAATAGGGGGAGAAAATCAAGGTGAAAGAGGAATCAGAGTGAAATATCCACTCTGCCTCTGAAGTCTGAGAAACTGAGCAGCGCCCAAAGTTATCTGAACTGAACTTCTGCACCGGTGTTATGGGTATTCTTTTTGTCCTTGCGGGGCTGTGAAAACATCAGAGACACTCATGAATTTTTTAAGACAAGAAAATTTATGACGCGCTGCCTTACTGTGAACAGTCATTTACTTGGTCTTGTACAAGAATTCTCACCCTGTCTCATTAACATTGTTTTGCCCATATATGCTTTCTCTGTCAGCAGTGCTATCTAAAGTCAGTATTAACATCTACGCTTAACCAGTATTTATATATTCAAAGGTCTTAACACTAGATGGTCAAGTGTCTTACAATACATATATTCACTATCCAGTACAAACATACAAAATTCAAGGAAGGTATTGTGCAGTCTTTAGAAGGCTGGGGCCCCTGGCTGGCTCAGACAGAAAAGCATGAGACTCCTGATCTCAGGGTTGTGAGTTTAAGCCCCACGTTGGGTGCAGACATCACTAAAACAATAAAATAAAATGAACTTTAAAAAACAAATAAATAAGGGGCACCTGGGTGGCTCAGTTGGTTAAGCATCTGCCTTCGGCTCAGGTCATGATCCCAGGGGCTCCCTGCTCGGTGAGGAGCCTGCTTCCCCCTTCCCCTCTGCCTGCCACTTTGCCTACTTGTTCTCTCTCTGTCAAATAAATAAATTTTTTAAAAATCTTTAAAAAACATAAAATAAAATAAAAAATTAAAAAATAAAGAAAAGAGAAGATGGCTATCTTTTAGGATTTATGCAGTTGTTCATTCACAAATATTTACCAAGAACTCATTCTGTGCTAGCGGCTGTGGGGGACAGAAAGAAGACACTGTCCTTGATTACTAGGAACTCACACTGTGAGCCTAGAAAGACACAGATAGAAAAGCACTTTCTAGTTGTTTTCTTTCCTCCCACAGAACACAGTGGTGGTGGGATGTCTGCAGACAAAGCAAAAATGAATTTAAGCTAGGCAGAAAGGAGAAACAAATAATAGGTCACCAAAGGGAGATATGGAATTTGAAGTGCTGACATTTTTGATAGGATTTTATTTAATTAGCTGAAATAGTACAGTTTCCTTTAAGCACATATTGATTTAATAACTTGCTCTGAGTAAAAATGCTACCAATTACTAGCAGGTGAAAGGGAGTAGGAGAGGGGCTAAAAAGAACACAGCGTCCTTTCTCATGCTTAAAATAAAGTTGAAGATGAACCAGTTACCCAGGAGATAAATACCCAGGTTTAAAACCAGTTATTGTAAAAGCTGGCAACATTATACACACAAAATCCAAATCCACTATCTCAATTAAAATAATTTAAAGTGACAGCTAGACTTTCATTCACAGGAAAACAGAGTGCTATGGAGAACTAAAAATCCTGGCATTAGACATTTAACAAAGACAGGACTTTGAAAAGTATAGAGAAAGGAAAGCCAACCAGGGAACCTATACAAGGTGGTGCACCTTCTAGGTTTTCTTTCTCCCTCATAAATCCAGACTCAAGGTCAAAGAAGCCAAAAACCCAGAAACACCATGGGCACACAAAAACCCAACAAAAGCTTGCTCTCTCTAGCCAGAGGACCAAGAAAGAAGAAGGCTAACAAGACGGAACTTCCAGACAACACTCTAGTCAAGCACCTCAGGAAAGGCCGATCCCAGACCTAGCCAGACAAGCAAAAGTCAGGTAGAGAGCCTAGGCTTCCACCCTTGGGAAGCTGGAATGAGGTACTCTACACCTCCATTAGGGTATAACAGAGGCCAATTAGGGAGCTGGAATTTTCATCCCTGCCAATCAGTGACAGGACTCCCACTCAGTAAGCAGAGATTACAGAGGAAGTGTGTGACCCACCCGGAAGTAACGGGGCACTGGGGTGGTGTCAGAGGAAGACCTGCAGACTCAAGACAAGGTCACTCCCACCACAATGTTACTGGAGTTCACATGGACAACTTCTGTCACAGCTCAGTGGTAATGAGAAGACCCTTTCCCCCATTCAGGTGTCAACAGAGGCTGGGTGGGACTTCTACTTTCATCTGATTGTGACCCCTCCCCCCATTTCCCTGATACAGCAGTGTCAGAAAAAGTCAGGTAAAACAGTAGGTGTAAATAACATCTACAGTCTCATAACATAATATGAAAATGTCCAGGTTGCAATCTAAAATCACTTGTTATACCAAGAACCGCATAAGATCTCAAACTTAACGAAAAGACAATCAACACATGCCAAGATAGAATTTCCTGACAGATTTGAAAACCACCATGAATTTAAAATGCTTCAAATGAGCAATTATGAACAAATCTGAAACAAACAAAAAAAAACAGAAAACTTCAGAAAGAAATAGAAGACCCCAAATTAATCCATTGAGAGTAATAAGCAAAACAACACCTTGCCTACCGGGAAAAACTATTCAAATGAGAGGAATTTCTCCTCAGAAAAGGCCAGAAGGAGTTGGCACAAAACTGTTCAAGAAAAAGAACTGTTAATACAGAATCCTCTACCCAGCCTTCAGGGAATGAAAGGGTAATCAAAACATTCTTAGATGAAGGAAAAATAAGAGAATTTGTTGCCAAGAGACCAACCCTAAAAAAAACCCAAACAAAAACGGTTAAAAGTTATTCTCTAAACAGAAAAGAAACAATGTAAAAAAGACCCTTGGAAGGATGAAAGGACACAGTAAGTAAATATAGGGGTAAGTACAACAGGCCTTCTTTCTCCTTTTGAGTTTTCTAATTTATTTAAAGTTGAAGCAAAACTTTAACACTGTGTGATGAGGCTAGATCTAAATGAGGGAGAGGAAATATTTAAAAATAATTATAAATGGGAGAGGATAAAGGGATATAAAGAGAAATAAGATTTCTATACTTTATTCAAAGTGGTAAAATGACAGTATCAATCAACCAGTACAAGTTTTGTACACGTGATATCTAGAGCAACCACTGAAAAAGCTAACACAAAGGAATATACTCAAAACCATTATGGAATATCAAAATGTAATTCTAAAAAATATTCAAGTAACCCCCATGAAAAGGCCAGACAAAGAACACAGAATAAAAAACAAGACAAAAACCACATCAGAAAAACAAAAATAAAACAGCAGACTTGAACTCCAACATAACAAAATACATTAATCATAAATGGCCTATACACACCAACTAAAAGAAATAAGTGGAATAAATTAAAAACATGACTCAAGTATCTGCAATCATCAAGAAACTTGTCCAAATACAAAGATACAGGTAGGGTGAACATAAAAGAATGGAAAAAGGTTTAACGTGCAAACATTAATCAAAGAAAAATAGGCATGGCTATATTAATATCAGACAAAGTCAATTTCAAAGAAAAAACCAAAAGCCAAAAACCAAAACATAACACCTACCAGAGACAGAGAGGGACATTACATAATGATAAACAAGTGAATCCACCTAGAAAACAAAGCAATCCTAAATGTGAATGCACCGAATAACAAAGCCACAATGTATGAAGCAAAAGCCCAGAGAAGTGAACAAATTGGCAAACCTTTACATATAGCTGGAGACTTCAACAACTCATCTCTCAACAACTGACAGAACAACCAGAAAGAAAATCAGCAAGGATACAGAAAAACTGAACAGCACCATCATCCAGCAGAACCTAACTGATATTAACAGAAAGTTCCACCCAAAAAGGGCAAAATACACATTATTTTCAAGTACTCATAGAACATATTTCAAGTATTTGCAGAACATATACCAAGACAGACCATATTCAGGGCCATACAACAAACTTCAACAACTTTAAAATAATTGACATCATATAGACTATATTCTCTAAGCACATAGGATTCAAACTAGAAACTGTTATTGATAACAGAGAAGTAACACAGTCTCTGGACTATCAGAAACTAAGTAACACACTTATAAATTGCAGGGTCAAAGATACAGTCTCAGAAAAAATTTTTTAAATCCATTGAATTAAATGAAAAGGAAGATAAAACATAATTTCTGGGACACAGTTAAAGCTGAGTACTGAGAGGGAAACTTACACCACTAAGTGCATAGATTAGGGAATAAATCTTAATAATCTAAACTCCCATCTAAAAATGTACAGAAGAATAAACTCAAAGCAAGGAGAAAAAAGGAAGTAACAGTGATAAGAGCAAAGGCCAATGAAATGAAAAACAAAGAAAGACAGGGAAAAATCAATAAAACAAAAAACTGGGGCACCTAGGTGGCTCAGTCATTAAGCATTTGCCTTTGGCTCAGGTCATGATCTGAGGGTCCCAGGATTGGGTCCCACATCAGGCTCCCTGCTCAACGAGAAGCCTACTTCTCCCTCACCCACTCCCCCTGCCTGTGTTCCCTCTCTCACTGTGTCTCAGTCAAATAAGTAAAATCTTAAAAACAAACAAAAACTAGTTCTTTGAAAAGGTGAATGAAACTGACAAATTTCTAGCAGCACTGAAAATGAAAAAAAAACAGAAAATACCAATTATCAATGTCAAAAATGACCTAGACTTGCAGATACCAAAATAATAACATGGAATCTTACAAAAAACTGTACATACATAAATCTGTTAATTTAGACAGAAGGGATTATGTCTTGAAAAACCAACTACCACAACTCACCTAATATGAAAGATTATTTGAACAGCCTTACAACTACTGAGGAAATTGAATTCATAATTTTAAAACCAAAAAAGAAACATCCAAACCTAGATGTTTCACTGGACAATTTTCTCAAACATTTAAACAAGAATGACTAAGCTGATATAGTATCTTCCAGAAAACAGAAGGAACAATTCTCAATTCATCATTTTTGAAAAAGATATGAAAGCAATTCAATAAAATACAGCCTTTTCAACAAATGATGCTGGAGAAATTGCACATGTACAACAGGCAAAAAGTGAACCTCAACCTAAGTCCGCAACTTACACAAAAATCAACTCACAATAGACCATGGGCTTAAATGTAAAACATAAAATTATAAAACTTTTAGAAAAAAATAGAAAATTTTCAGGATCTAGGGCTAGGCAAAGAGTTAAAAACTTGACATCATATGGTACAATTATTTATAAATGGAATACTGGACTTCATCAAAATTAAAATCTTTTGCCTTGTAAAAGATCCAGTAAAAAGGATTTAAAAAAGAAAAGTTGCACACTGAAAGAAAATGTATTCAAAACACATATTGACAAAGGGCTAGTACCTAGAATATATAAAGAACTCTCAAACCCCAATAAAAGAATGGACAACTCATTCTGACAATGGACAACAGACTTTAAGAGAGAGCACTGAAGAGCACTCTGTGCTTGTTTTCCTTTCCTCTAGTCCTCTGGACAGCTACTATTTAGAAGAGCAGAACAACTCAATACAGAAAGATTGTTAGAATGTACTTATTACTGAAAAGAACAGATTATGATTCCACTTGTGCCCCCCCCCCAAAAAAAATCATGCATATGGAAAAGGATATACCATGTAAACAGATCTCAGGAGGGGTAGGAATGTGAGTTTGAGGGTTTTTTTTTACTTAATTCTAAAATGAATATGTTATAAAAGATTTTAAATAGGATAAAAATCTATTCACCTTCTATGGCTCAATGGTTTTATTTTTTCCATAAAGTTTTCTGACTACCACCAACTTCTAAGAATTCTGTTCTTTTTAGTCATTAGTTACTACCACTGTTAAGCAACTAATTATGCTATAATTACTTGAAATATATTAATCTGGTCTCCCCAAGTATAGTTTCTCAACAATGGGTACATATACTCAAGACACACCAGCTGATTTGGGGGGAAAACCTATTTTTTTTTTTAAAGATTTTATTTGTCAGAGAGAGAACAGCAGGCAGAGGGAGAGGCAGAAGGAGACTCTCTCCTTGACAGGAAGCCCGATGAGGGGCTCGATCCCAGGACCCTGGGATCATGACCTGAGCCAAAGGCAGATGCTTACCCGACTGAGCCACCCAGGCACCCCAGGGAGAAAACCTATTTTATACATTTGTTCTCTGCTGTCCCATACCCCGTGCTCAAAGTCCTGAGGATTTTAGCAATTAAGTGAAGCCTACATTCAGCAGATACAGATAAGACCACCTCTTATTGCAGCTAATCTCACGTTTATTTAGTATACTTTCTTTTCCTACTCTTGGTTGAAATAGCAGAGAACCAAAGAGTGGTGGAAACACTATACGTTTAAAAACTGACAATACTTTCACTGATAAACAAGAACTTTTTTCTTAAGTGAGTTTCCTTTTAGGGGATTTATTTTTGTCTTGCTTTTAACCCAAAATTTCTACCTTTGCTTTTATAGACATTAAGGACCATTTTAAATATAGTCACCAACATCTGAAATATCTCATTTAATTTTTGAAAAAATGCAATGGCAAAACTGTCTAAACCAACAGCAAATACAGGAAAATCTCAGTTACATGGAATGTGTGGGAAATAGTAAAAGCTGACACTCAAGAAGTATGTGCTGGGAGCCAGAAAAAGTTACACACTTACCCTACGAAAACTCTAGGAGACAGGTGTTAAAATAATTCTATATAGGAGGAAATAAAACTTAGAAAGACTAAATAGCTTATAGTAACAATGCCAGAAAGAACAGTGCTGGTGCTTCAACACAGGTCCACCTGTATCTAAAGCCCACGATCTTAATCACCATGCTGTATTTTTGAAAAGCTTTATGTTTTCGTGCCTTACCAGCAAGATCATATTAATTTAATCTCTCTTGGATAACTGATTTGTTGATTATTATTGTGCCAGAAAATGAGGAGGTACTCAGAGAACAAGGAGTACATGTAAAAAAAGCACAGGATCTAGCTTCCAAGGTCACACTCCTCAAATCTTGGACAATTTAAGCATCAAAAAGATAGCAACAGATGGTATAGTTCACTGAACCAAATAATCCATGACCGCATACTGATAAAATTGAATAAAGAGAAAGAGATGAAATTTTTCCTTATGGTAGGATACCAATTAATGTTTCTTTCTTTTTTTTTTTTTCTATTTATTTGACAGAGAGAGATCACAAGTAGGCAGAGAGGCAGGCAGAGAGGGTGGGCAGGAGGAAGCAGGCTCCCTGCTGAGCGGAGAGCCTGACACTGGGCTCAATCACAGGACCCCAGTACCACGACCCAAGCCGAAGGCAGAGGCTTCACCCACTGAGCCACCCCGGCGCCCCAGGATACCAATTAAATGTAGAAGAAATAACAGCATTAGAAAATCATGATTTTTCAATTATCACAGGAATAACTGATTTAGGCAGGCATCACTGGATGCTAAAACAAGTAGATGAAATTTTGATGAGAAACACGATATTTACGTAGTCTCAAGGTATCTCCCCCTAAATTACTATAAAGGGAAAAAAGAGTAACTTTATAGTGGAGAGCCTAGGCAGACACCGCCCTAACGAAGCACTCTAATTTATCACAAGTCACAGAACGAATAAACATCCCGTGTCTCCTTATTATACACTGTAAAGAACAAAACTTTTCTTCAATGGTATTCCTGTCAAAAATGCACACCCTCCATCTAATCACGAAGAAACATCAGAAACAGTCCAAACTGAGAAGCATTTTACAAAACTACTGGGCTGTACTCTTCAAAAATGCCGGCCAAAAAAAAGAGAAAAGCTGAGAAAGATTTTTGTTATCAAAGAGACTACAGGGGCGCCTGGGTGGCTCAGTGGGTTAAGGCCTCTGCCTTCGGCTCAGGTCATGATCTCAGGGTCCTGGGATCGAGCCCCGCATCGGGCTCTCTGCTCAGCGGGAAGCCTGCTTCATCCTCTCTCTCTCTGTCTGCCTCTCTGTCTACTTGTGATTTCTGTCTGTCAAATAAATAAATAAAATCTTTAAAAAAAAAAAAAAAAAAGAGACTACAGAAACATGACAACAAAATGTAGTGTACACTTCCCTACTATGTCCTTGCATGGGGATAAAATGAACTACAAATGTCATTACTGGGATAACGGGGCTAAATTTTAGGAGGGTCTATGGATTGATACAGTACTGTATCAATGTAAAATGTATGGGTTTTGACAACTGTACTGTGTTTATGTAGAACAACGTCCAAGTACCTAGGAAATTCACTCTAAAGTATTTACGGGTGAAAGGGCATGCAGGATCCCTACAATTTACTCTCAATGTTACAGAAAAAAAATTGTACATAGAGAGATGATAAAGCAAAACAGGTAAAATATTAATGATTGGTAAAACTGGATAAATTTATACCATTTATACCAACTTGTTAGCAAGTCTGAAATTATTTCAAAATATAAAGATAAAAAAAAATACTCCAAAACGTTTGCTTACTATTGTGAATGAGAAAAATCCCAGTGTAGGTGGAATATGACTTAAGGTTTTATTATGGTCTGGTGGTTTCAATGACTAAAAATTATTAACATTTATACAGTCTTCATTTTTAAGGTTAATAAATATTTCATTTATGAAAACCAGTAACATTTACCTTTTCCTCTCTTCCTTTACTCTGTTCTTTCTTTTCCCGACAACGAACAGGTTTCCCTCTGTCATTGTGAAGATTGTGGGCAGATGAACGGTGAACTCTGACAGTTGTGCCTGGACGGTTACCATGTGGCTTAGGGTCACTGTACTGAGGAGACTGGCGTTTTCTAGGTCCTGGCGAGGGTCTAATTAGACACAAGATAATGAAAATCATAATGAACTGGAGGTGGTCCAAATACAGATGAACACATATCACATGTAAGTTAGAGTCTATGACCTAAAGAAGCCAAGGCAATAATGGAACACAAGATAGGACTGAATGAACGAAGTCACAAATCTAAGATCTGATATTTCTATGTCACACAGTGGTCTGTGGTGATTTAACTAACGAGAAGAATGGACTGCAGTATGGTTATATGGTAGAAATAATAGAAGGCAAGTGATCATCACCTCTCCTTTGAGAGGCAGTCACTGGTGTCCATCAACGATGAATGAAAACTTCATCTGATTCTTAAAAACTGAAATGACAGCAATTATCAGAGAGAGTTTTATCAAAAGAACCAGAACACAGCAAAGGTATAGGATTCACATGTATCCACTGGTACATGTGTAAGCTGACATTATTTTATTTAGAGTATATCACAGTTCTTATATTTTAATTAATAAAATTAAGTCATTTTCCCACTTAAAACACTGGCATAACCAGTGGCTGTGGACAGTCAACAGAAGTGAGGTACAGCATCTTAGTTTACACACACTGCCTCATGTCATCTTTCCTTCTGCGGCAGGACCCACACCGCCCAAATATTTCTCAGGCTCCTAGACGTGGTTGGGGCCATTAAAATGAGCAATAAAAAAGGTAAAAGAGGCCTATTCTCAAATACCTCAAGTATGGTTAAGAAAGAAGGCATGTAAAATTAGGCAAGTATGCCAGAAAATGTACAAGAGACCGAGTGCTACCAATGACCTCAAGATGACAGAAAATAAACTAGGCCTAGAAACACAGAAGATGAACTAAACAAGAGGGTAAAACTGCAGACAAGAAAATCAGGGGCACTTGGGTGGCTCAGTGGGTTAAGCCTCTGCCTTCAGCTCAGGTCATGATCTCAGGGTCCCAGGATCGAGCCCCCCATCGGGCTCTCTGCTCAGCGGGGAGCCTGCTTCCCCCTCTCGCTCTGCCTGCCTCTCTGCCTACTTGTGATCTGTCAAATAAATAAATAAAATCTTAGAAAAGAAAAGAAAATCAGTGTAGAAAAGCAGAGAAATCAAAGTGATCCTCATCTATGTAAAGACACTAACTATAGACAATGGTGAGCCTTCAGGGAGGATACTGGAGAGAAGGTGGTTCAGTGAATAGAAAATCTGAATACTAGTTCAAGAGGCTTAGGTTTTAGCTAACTGCTGCTCAAAGGTTTAAGAAAGATGAGTCCAGGGCTGAGAAAGATACACCGATAAAGGGAACAGAAAGCAGGGGTATCTGCAGGTTACAAATGTTATGGAGGCATGAGATGAGGGCCTGGCTTAAGGCAGCAAGCAATATAAGTCCGAGAGATACACTATTAAAAAAGATACTCCTAGCCATGGAAAGTTGAGAATGAGGATTTGGTGGGATGATAAAGACAAAAAGGAACGATGAGGGTTTAATTTTTGGATTTAAGCACCTGGATAGCCAAGTGGAGCTATTTATTTAAAAGATGTATTTATTCTCCTTTTACTAGAAAAATAATGTAAAACAGACACAGAAATATAATCAAGTGTAAAGAATAGAAGTCACCTGTAACCCCATTACCCAAAGTTAACCACTTAACATATTAGTCTATTTTCTTATAACTACCTTTCATTTAAACAGAACTGGAACTGTTATATACACATCCACTCATATTTTTCTCTAATCATATAAGGCATTTCCTATATCATCACCTCATAAATGGCTTTTAATGACTAGATGGCAGTTACATGTAAAATATGCCACTTTCTATCCACTTCTTATTGCTAGCTACTCATTCCTCCAAAAACTAATTTACTGAACTATCACTGTTGATTATGTACTTGGAACAAAAAATTTCAAATAAGTTTAATAAAACCTTTACTCTTACAGACTTATATCTGTGTGTGTATGTATGTGCGTGGAGAGGGTGCGTCAATGAAGACATCAGACGATGCTACATGCAGTCTAGAAAAATAAAGGAGGGTAGGGGCTCTCATCGGGGGCGGGAGGCATTTCAGGTAGGGTGGTCGGAGAAGGACTTTCTCAGGTAACAGCTCAACAAGGTGAGACCTGAAGGAAATGAGAGAGTAAGTCATGAAATGTCTGAGCTAAAGGAAAGGCACGTGCAAAGAAGTGAAGCATTTGTGTGTTTGACCTGCTTGAGGATGAAGAGTTGTAAGAACTCAGGTTCTAGAGTTAGTACGGAACGGGACCGCATGTGCTGTTGAAGGAGATGGTGAAAACTTTTGGGTTTTATTGCGAGATAAGGAGATATATGAGGGATGCTGGCTTTTAAAAGACATTTTAAAAGATTCACATTTAATAGCTTTGAAGCTATTTCTAATCTTTGCTCTAAAAGGCTCAGTGAACCACCTCGTACAAACGTTTCTGTGCATGATCATAGAAGAGAACAGTGGGGGCACCTGGGTGGCTCAGTGGGTTAAGCCTCTGCCTTCGGCTCAGGTCATGATCTCTGGGTCCTAGGATCGAGCGGGGAGCCTACTTCCCCGTCTCTCTCTGCCTGCCTCTCTGCTTACTTGTGATCTATCAAAAAAATAAATAAAATCTTTTAAAAAAATAAATAAATAAAAGAAGAGAACACTGGATCAGCTCAATCTTTTCTTTAAATGGGACTAAAATCCAGCTGATGACAAGGTCAGAATCACCAACAGAGTTCAAGAATGAGTAAGCTCTCGTAAGCATGAGTACAAATGAAGACTATAAATATAAAGCTTTGAGGGCTATCTAGTTGATGGAGCAAGTAAAATAAACTACAGGAAGGAGCAAAGACACAGCAAATAAAGTCAAAGAGGAGAACTTTAGAGTTAAGAGTGATCCATCCAAGGCACTTAAGATGGGGGACAGAAAAAGATATTGAAGAAAGCAAAAAGCAATCAGAAAGGAAACTAGGACTTATCATCATATAATTTCTTAGATGAAGAGACTCTTCTAATTCAACGTTCTACTACTCCCAAGGAGACTCCTCCTGCCTATGCTTGTTAGATTGAGGCGACCAAATAATTCATTAAATTTGAAAGGAACTAAATTTTCACTGGGCACATGTATTCATCAGAAAGTTCTTACGAATAAAGTCAGAAAGGAGTTACAGGGCTGTTATGGAATGAATGTGTCCCCCCAAAATTTAGTGTATTAAATCTCTCATCCCCGATGAGACCATTTAGAGTAAGGGATTAATTAAAGTTAGGGGAACCGGGCTGGCTCAGTCAGTAAAGCATGTGACTCTTGATCTCAGGTTGTGAGTTCAAGCTCCATGTTGGGCATGGAGCCTACTTAAAAATAAATTAATTAATTAAATAAAGTTAAATAAGGCATTGATCTGAGGACCCTGTCCTTGTTGAGAGACACCGGAGAGCTTGATTGTTCCCGAAGACAGAGACAAGGCAGCTGTCTGCCCCGAAGAGTCCCCAGGAACCAAACTAGCAAGCACCCTGATCTTGGACTTCTGGTCTCCAGAACTGTGAGAAATAAAGACAAATTTCTGTTGTGTGAGTCACCAGTGTGGTGTATTTTGTTATAGCAGCAGGAACAGACTAATAGCACAGGGGCCAAATGATGATTCTCCAGAAAGAAGAAAGAAAAAGAAAGTAAATAGGGGGGCGCCTGGGTGGCTCAGTAGGTGAAAGCCTCTGCCTTCGGCTCAGGTCATGATCCCAGGGTCCTGGGATCGAGCCCTGCATCGGGCTCTCTGCTCAGCGGGGAGCCTGCTTCCTCCCTTCTCTCTCTCTGCCTGCCTCTCTGCCTACTTGTGATCTGTCAAATAAATAAATAAAATCTTTAAAAAAAAAAAAAAAAGAAAGAAAGTAAATAGGAATAAAACATATTTATAGGCAAGAAAAAATAAAAACACAACTTGACTCATTATTAGTTCTACTGAAATTAAGAAAAAAGAAATCATAAATGTAGAAAAAGATTCACTTATAAATATTCACTTTATAATAACAAAAAGTGGAAAACAACTAGTAAGAACACGATTAACTATGTAGGTTATATATAACCCTTTAAAAGCACCCAAACCTGCAATATCTCCTAGGTAAACCTATATTATTTCAGACTCTCAGAAAGTGAAAACCCAGAATTCACATTTTAATAAGTGCCCCAAGAGATCTTTAGGTATTCTAGAGTTTGAGAATAACTGGTACGGCAGAGAATGTCAGCTTTATAATCAAATATATCTGCATTCAAATTCTAGCTCCA
This sequence comes from Lontra canadensis, assembly GCF_010015895.1. NCBI lineage: Eukaryota > Metazoa > Chordata > Mammalia > Carnivora > Mustelidae > Lontra > Lontra canadensis. The sequence continues at coordinate 10,863,265 of NW_022631041.1, forward strand.
CCAATTATTAGCTTTGTGATAATGGGGGAAAGTTACTGTACATCAAACTATCTTATCTGCAATATAAGGAAAACAGGACTTATTTGAAAGGCTAACTGTGAATAAATGAAGTAACATGTATAGTTCTAACAGTGCTTAGGACACATGAGCACTCAACATCCAGCACTTATCATAATATACAATCAGGCCCTGAGGGTTACAAATGACAATGTGAAGCTGAAAAACACATGAGCAACATCTTCCTTATTAGTGCAAGGTTCTCAAACTGATTAGGGGGCAAAGGACCTGCCTGTGTTTTAAGAATGCTCTTACACACTTCCACATTTAGGTCCACAATACAAACTAGGAAATCTATTATGTGAGTGGAATAGACAAGTGACAACCATCTGACACTTGTCAGTAAAAAATATGCAGGGAAACCAAGCATGACTAGCTGTGTTGACCATTTCAGTATCACTTTCACTGTTCATTTGCCAGCTCCAGATAATAGGAAGCCAAGGGAAAAAATGACCAGAAAAACCCCTAAAATAGAGAACATTTTATCCTTTTCTTCCTGTGAATTAAAAAGCCCATTTTTCAGGGCACCTGGGTGGCTCAATTGGTAAAGTGTCTGTCCGCCTTTGGCTCAGGTCATGATCCTGGGGTCCTGGGATCGAGACCTGCATCGGACTCTCTGCTCACTGGGGAGCTGCTTCCTGCTCTCTCTCTGCCTGCCTCTCCGCCTACTTGTGATCTCTCTCTGTCAAATAAATAAATAAAACCTTAAAAAAAAAAAAAGCACATTTTTCATTTTAACAATTTTGATGAACAGCACTGTTCTATGATAGCCTGTTTGAGAACTACTGTTTTAATCTAAACTCCCTCACTTTACCTAAGAAAAATCTGAAGCCTAGAAAGATTACATGTTTTTTCCAAAGCTACAGATAGTGGCAAAGAGAGAATGAAAGCCCAGATATTTCAATTCCCAGCTCCTTCCATAAGATAATGTTGTCTCCATTACTTCCATAACCCTACTCACAAAAGCGTATTTTCGGGTTATTTCCATGTAAGTTTAATTTATCCACATGGGTCAAAGTTACATGATACACAATGTAAGAGTTCTAAAAGGCATTCAGTAAAAAACCTTCTCCTGTTCTGTATCCCGACCACCCAGCTCTCCTAGATATAGCCAACGCTATTAGTTTTCCGGGCCGATATGTTTCTTGAAAGGTCTCCACTCACCTTCGTTCAACAGGCACAGGCAAGGACCATACTTCCCCCTCAGAGGCTGGGAGCTCATGCTGTGCAGCTTTCAGTGGAGTGTTGTCTAGCTTAAAGCTCTCCAGGGTTTTCATAATATCCTTAACATGTTTAGCTTCCACATTTATTTCTTGCCAAACCTGGTGTCAAAGGAGAATACGGCTCTTTAAATATCTATAACCAATAAATCACTGCCAAAACTAAACCAGGGCCATTTATTAGAGATGTTGGAAACCTCCATTTTGACATCAGCAACCCCATAAATTGTGCCAAAATATTCTGTCAAAATTTTAAGGATGGTTCATTAAGGAGTGCCGGGGTGCCTCAGTTGTTTTAAGCATCTGCCCTTGGCTAGGGTCATGATCCCAGAGTCCTGGGATCGAGCCCTACATCGGGCTCCTTGCTCAGTGGAGAGCCTGCTTCTCCCTCCGCCTGCCACTCTGCCTACTTGTGCTCTGTCTCTCTGTCAAATAAATAAATAAATAAATAGAAATTTTAACCTCCCCCCCAAAAAAGAATGGTTCATTAAGTTTTTACTTACAACTGTAAGAAAAAAATGAATTAAATATTCTTACCAATTAAACCATATTACTAACATTGAGCCCCGTGTTAAACTCTGTGCTCAGCAGGGAGTCTGCTTCCCCCTCCACTCGTCTGCACACTCTACTCTCTAAAAATAAATAAATAGGGGTGCTTGAGTGACTTAGTTGGTTGAGTGTCAGGTTCTTGATTTTGCCTCAGACCATGATCTCAGGCCTATGATATCAAGCCTCACGCCTGGCTCCAATTAGCCACCCAGGTGGTCAGCAGGGAGTCTGCCTGTGATTCTCTCTCTCCTTCTGACCTTCTTCCTCCTGCCCCACTCCCACCCCAAATAAATACATAAATCTCATAGGGGGAAAAAAAAAAAAAAGCTTAGACTTTTAAAATAAAAATCTCCAGGCTAAAGGGGCACCTGATTGGCTCAGTTAAGTGTCCAACTCTTGATCTCAGTTCAGGTTTTGATCTCAGGTTGTAAGTACCAGTCCCACCTTGGGCTCCACACTGGGTGTGGAGTCCACTTTAAAAAAGTCTCCAGCCAACAAACATAAGTCTTTCAGTGACAAATTTAAAACTCTTTATGAAATAAAACACTTTCCCTCTTCTGGTAATGTAAGGGATATGCAGAGGCAGATTTAGGGGAAAAGGTTTAAGTTCAAAGAGGTAGGATATTTCCCTCTTTTAAAGAAATTAAGTATAGGGTGCCTGGGTGTCTCAGTTGGGTAAATGCGCTGCCTTTAGTTTGGGTCATGATCCCAGAGTCCTGGGATCAAGTCCCACATTGGTCTCCTTGCTTGGCAGGAAGCCTGCTTCTCCCTCTCCCTCTGCCTGCTGCTCCCCCTTCATATGCTCACTCTCCTTCTCTCAAATAAATAAATTTTTAAAATCTTACCCCCCCCCAAAAAAAAGAACCAAAATTAAGTACAAAAATGGAATACTATCCATAGCAGTTTAGTGGCATCTGAGGGATAACACTGTACCAAGAAGACCGCTCAAAAAGACTATTAAATTCTGTTAACATTTCTTTCCTCTGTGATGTACCTTACCTTGCTAGAAATGCCATCTTCAGGTGGACTTATAACTTCCACACTCTCCTCATATGGGATTCTAATAGGGTCTGCTTTAGAATATCCTACAGAGGGACGCCTGGGTGCTCAGTTGGTTAAGCGGCTGCCTTCAGCTCAGGTCATGATCCCAGTGGCCTGGGATGGAGTCCCACATCAGGCTCCTTGCTTGGCAGAGAGCCTGCTTCTCCCTCTGCTTCTGCCTGCCACTCTGTCTGCCTGTGCTCGCTCGCTCTCTCTCCCTCTCTCTCTCTGACAAATAAATAAATAAAATCTTAAAAAAAAAAAAAAAGAATTCTACAGAGAATCCGTAGCCATGACATTCAGCTGTCATCTGCAGTTTCAACAATGGATTAATAAATTCTAATTTTACCAGGTAAAAAAATGTGATGTAGGAAAAAACCATCAAAACCATTATTTTTTAAAATCTATTACATTCCAACAACTATAACTGAGTAGAACTCGCAATACTGATGACAGTGAATATGGATATTATTAATATAATAAATCAAATTTAAAGTAACAGCATATATAAATCCATGTAACAAACCATACACTCTTCACGTGTAACTGCAAAAGGCACTGACAATCTCTTCAAGTCTTCTCTTCTGAGTGCTTAAACCATGAAGACACACAGCAGCCACGATTCTCACCTGTTGCCACTTCTGCTGGAGATAGGTATCTTTGACTGAATACAGATACTTGTTCATCTGGTCAAGAACTCCCTGATAATACACCATCGCAGAGTCATAGTTGCCCAGCAGCGCATACTCACGGGCCAATTTTACATTCTCGCTAATCATAAGAAGACTCATGCTCACTTGTAAACTAAAAAAAAGAAAGATTGATTTTCACATTAAATGTCTCCTAAAAATAAGTATACAAAGAGTTTCTCTAAAGTATACACTCTAGTTTCTCTGAAGTATATACAAGTTGGGGCTCCTTCAAGAAGCTCACAATCACACACACTGCACTTTCCATCTGTTATTTGCTCAAGCCATTTCTCCTTCTTCAAGGAAAGTTCTTGATTCCCACACACAAACCCCACTGATGCTTCAAAGTCCAGCTCCAAGGGCAGTTCTCCCAGCATATCTACCCTCTAAACTTCTCAGTCTAAAATGAACTCTCCCCCTTCTAAAGCCAGCTGACGCTTTACCCAGACCAGGCCAAATTTAAATAAAAATGAAGGGGCACCTGGCTGGCTCAGTTGGTGAAGCATTCAACTCTTGATCTCAGGGATGTGAGTTCAAGTCCCAGGCTGGGTGTGGATATTATTTACAAACAAAATCTTACAAAAAGAAAAAAGAAAAGAAAACCCCAAAACACTGGAAAATACTTTAAAAAATCAAACTATGGTTCATTTAAAAATTAAGAAACAAATCTTGGTGAAACTGATAAAGGAAAAGAAAAAAAGAATATTCAAATAAATGAAACACAAAATGAAAAAGAGAAAATAGGGGCGCCTGGGTGGCTCAGTGGGTTAAGCCGCTGCCTTTGGCTCAGGTCATGATCTCAGGGTCCTGGGATCGAGTCCCGCATCGGGCTCTCTGCTCAGCAGGGGGCCTGCTTCCCTCTCTCTCTCTCTGCCTGCCTGTCTACTTGTGATCTCTCTCTGTCAAATAAATAAATAAAAAATCTTAAATAAAAAAAAGAAAAAGAGAAAATAACTAGATGGATCTGAGTTGAAAGTAAACGAAATTTTGGAGGCAATGGGGTGGCTCAGTTAGTAAAGCGACTGCCTTCGGCTCAGGTCTTGACCCTAGGGTCCCAGGATCAAGCCCCACATCAGGCTCCCTGCTCCGCAGGTAGCCTGCTGCTCCCTTTCCTTCTGCCTATAGGTCCCCCTGCTTATGCTCTCTGTCAAATATATAAGATATTTTTTAAAAAGATAAAATTTTTTTAAAATTTTGTTTTATTTTTTCAGTGTTCCAAGAATCAGTTTTTTTTTTAAAGATTTTATTTATTTATATGAGAGAGAGAGAGAGCACAAGATGGGAGAGGCTCAGAGGGAGAAGCAGACTCCCTGATGAGCAAGGAGCCTAAGGTGGGACTCGATCCTAAAACTCTGAGATCATGACCTGAGCTGAAGGCAGACGCTTAACCAAATAAGCCACCCAGGCACCCGACATTTTTTCTCCTTTAAAAAGCTGTTCTTCCCTTATTTCCTAGAAAATGGAATTTTAATGAAAGAACTCTACCTTTAAAAGGCTTCAGGTCCAGAGGATCTTTTTCTAGGTGGGTTTTACCTACCCTCTAAGCAGAAAGTAATTCTAATCACATAAAAGTTGACTGAGAAAACAAGGGAAAAACTGACCAACTCTTTTTGGGAGGCTGGGCTCACCTCAATTTCAAAACTGAGTATGAACAATATAAAGCCCGTTTTGCTTAGGACTATAGATGTGGAAATCCATTAAGAGCTAACAATGTTTCAAAGCACACACACTCTCTCTCTCTGATCATGAAGATTCTCCACAGAGGGGCGCCTGTGTGGCTCAGCAGGTGAGCATCCACCTCTTGGTTTCAGCTCAGGTCGTGATCTGAGGGTCATAGGGTCAAGCCCAGTGTAGGGCTCCACGCTCAGCAGGGAGTCTGCTTGGGGTCTTCTCTCTCCCTCTGCCCCTCCCCTGTCCTCTCTAGGATAAATGAATAAATCTTAAAAAAAAAAAAAAAAAGATTTACACAGGAATGCAAGGATAATTTAAGATTAGAAAATCCATCCTTATAATTCCTCATACTAATGGACAAAAGACTTCAATGGACAAAATGGACAAAAAGAAACAAGTAAACAGCACAAAGGACAATTCAAATAAGAGAAAACCCAAATGGCTAAAAGTGCAGACACTATTAACAGATGAATGCAAGTGAAAGCAATCAAAGTCCCTCTTATACATTCACTAGATTAAAAGCAAGTTTGTAACTCCAATAACACTAAGTATTGGTAAGGATTTGGGAAAAAGGAAACCCTCATATATAACTTGTTGATATAAACTGGTATAGTCATTTTGAAGAGCAACCTGGCAGTCCTCAGAGAAGCTGCATATACATATATCCTATGATCCAGCAATCCCAGTCTTCTGTAAATATTCCAGAGAAAGTCTCACACAGATTCACAGAGACTTGTTTTGGGATGTTAATGAAAGAACTGTCGGAGAAATCAAGGAGCTGAAGACAATCAACCTCTTCCCTGCTAGAGAAATGGGTAAGGAAATGTGCTGGAGGGGTGCTTGGGTGGCTTAGTTGGTTGAGCTTTTGCCTTCGGCTCAAGTCATGATCCTAGGGTCCTGGGATCAAGCCCTACATAGGGCTCCTTGCTCAGTGGGGAGTCTACTTCTCCCTCTCCCTCTGCTGTTCCCACCTGCTTGTGCATGCTCTCTCTCTCCCCTGTCAAATAAATAAAATCTTTAAAAAAAAAAAAGAAAGAAAGAAAGAAAAGAAAATGTGCTGGATGCATTCTCTGGAATACTATGTAGAAGATGGAAGCAATTAACAAAATTTACAAATAGCAACATGCCCAAATCACTGAAATATGGGGTTGGGTGAAAAAAAAAACACCTTAGATACAGAACAAGATCTAGACCACAATACCATTTTAAAAACTCAAAATACATATGCTATACAAAACACTCTTTTGTCAGAGATAAATACAATTCCAAAAACACATATTAAGTATCTTAGAGTGCCTTTGGAGGATAAAGATACAGAAATATGAGTGAAGAAAGAAGATGAAGGGTAAGGAAGAAAACATAAATATTACAAAATAAGGGTCTTCTATCAATATACAATGAGAGACAGCTTCCAAGATGGGTCTCCGTACCCTCTGCCCCCTTGTTTCCATAGCCTTGTGAAATCACCTTCATTTGAATGTGAGCTTGTAACAAACAGAATAATCAAAATAATGAAATGTCATTTCTGAGATTAGACTGTGACTTCCATCTTGTTCACTGCCTCTTGTTGGCCCACTGTAAGCTGCCCTGTGCAGAGGCTCACATGACAAAGAACTGAGGGAGGCTCCAGGCCAACAGCCAGTGAGGAACTGAGGCCCTCCGTTCAATAGTCTGGAGGAGCTGAATCCTGCCATAACCATGTGAGGGAGCCTGGAAGCCAATCCATCCTCAGTTGAGTCCTCAGGTGACTGCAGCCCTGATTCCTTGATTACAGCCTGTGAAAGACCCTGAATCAGGAGCACCCAGCTACCACACGCCCACAGCCCGACCAAAGAAACTGTGAGATAAAAGTTTATGGTTTCGAGCCACTACGCTTTGGAATAATTGGTTATGAAGCAATACAGCTATGAACTGACATTTGTAAGTAACTCAAGATTGAGCACTGGAGGGCCAAAAGAAAAAAGACTCATGACCTACATAGTGATTCCACGGAGTCGTGACCACTGATAATATTGCATCTTAATAAAAGCTCCATGGCCAGGGTATATGGCTCTCTGTTACTTAGATATACTCCTAGCACCTAGAACCTTGCTTGGCATACAGTCAATATTCAGTCGATCTCTGAATGAATGAATGATGAAAGGTTTTTGTTTGAACTACTAAGACTTCTTTTCTTTGTCCAGTTCCTGAACCTCAGCCCTCTCACATTCCTTCATCCTCAACTCATCCTTACCAGAACTGTGACTGCTTCTGCCCTAAGGCTCTAGATGCCCTATAGTGACACCTCATCTGGGAAACAATGTTAGAAGAGTATAGGTGGGGCCAGGTGCTGGCAGTATACAGTGTATCCTGATGAACCTGGATAACAAGACTCTGATGTCTTCTTCTCTTTCTCTTTTCCTTAACTGACTCCATCCAGATCTTTCTATCCCCCTACTAAAAAAAAAAAACAAAAAAACAAAAACAAAACTAAATCAAGTTGTTACTGATACACAGATTTCATCTACTTTTTTTTTTTTTATTATTAAATATCATGATTCAATGTCCCACAACTCATCGAGTTCACTCCAGGCCTTCCTTGAAGGTTCTATGTTATGAATACTTCTTTCTAGTCAGATAAAATTCTTTAGCATCCAATGAATTGACATTTTCTAACAAAAAGAAATAAAAAGTCAATCCAAGGTCACCTGAAAAATTTTTGATTATCAAAGAAACAATGTGTTTACTGAAAATAGTGTCAAAATACCCTTAGTTGATTAAATATGAGACAAAAATAAATTTTCCTATTCTTCTAGAAGTCTCTAAGACAGCTTTCTTTTCAAATAAACAGCAACACTGCAAATTTATGAGACTCCAATTTTGAAGAATATATTCTTATCATTGCTAAAATTACACTGTAGTACAGAAATGAGGTCTACCTGGCACAATACCTGGCAATTTCTGAAGAAATGAGTATATTTGGAGAAAAGCCTATAGTCAAATTTTAACCACCATGAACAGTGAAGAGTATCTACTGGTTCAATTAATAAAACACTTATAAAAGTGAGATTGTCCAAAAACTCAGATTCTTGATTAGAGAGATTATTAAAGAGACCAATAACCTTAGGTAATGCCTATTTTATCTCGCAGCAAGCTTTTCCTTTGCATTATCCTATCAGAACCAACCTTTTGCTTACATGGCTTATGTATTCACTTTTGCTAATGATTAAATCAATTTAAATTAAGTAGGGTACAACATGAAATTTTAATTCAAGTTATAGAGTAAAAATTTTTAGACAATAAAAAATATTGTAACAAAATTTCTAGCAAACTTAATAGTTGCTGTGGTGTGGAATCTCCACAGAGACTTAGGATGTCTTTTTCTCCTTCAGGATTAGGGAAAAGAAGTGATTAAAGAGACAGAAAAAGAACAGGCAATAGATCCAAACATCTGAGGTTCTAAGATTCCTACTCTCTTCCAAAATAATAAATATGGGGCCTTCCTTATTTCACACCTAAAAAGGATACCATATCCACTTAATTTTTTAAGCCTGTAGACTGGGTTCCACTAATACTGCATTTTTACTGTAATGTGCATAGGTCACTCATTCAAGAAGTATTTACAGAGCACCTACTCAGTTGCAAGGAACTGTACTGAAGACAAAAATAAGAATTAAACCTTTAAATCCTTGAAGTTTAGTAGAGGGGACATCATTTGATCTATCCTATGTGTATTTTCTTCACTTAGGAGGAGGAAACAAGCACAGCATAGTATTAAGCACAGGCTAAAAAAATCAACATCTATGTTAAAAATATTTATCTGTAAGGCACCTGGGTGGCTCAGTCGTTCAGCATCTGCCGTCAGCTCAGGTCATGCTGGGATCAAGCCCTGGCATCAGGCTCCCTGCTCCGCGGGAAGCCTGCTTCTCCCTCTCCCACTCCCCCTGCTTGTGCTCCCTCTCTCACTGACTATCTCTATCACATAAATAAATAAAATCTTAAAAAAAAAAAAAAAAGTTATCTGTAAAGCTGATGTCCTAAAACAGAAACACATGAACCTCAATCATACATTTTCTTGAAGGCATTTCTGTAAATCGAGTGTAACTTTAAAAGTGACAATAGAGTATTAAGCAATGTTCAGAATGTTCATCTCTGGAATATGAAAACAATCATAATGCTAAGTTACAGTCAGTAGCTAATGATTATAAATACATACAATAAATGAGTGACCCAAGATCAATTATAGCATGGCATACATTCTTCTTACTTTTATAATCACTGTATAATAAATATTCAAGAAGCATGAGAAAGTTAAGAGTGCCTGCTCAGGAAAAAAAGGATATATATATATGTATGTATTTAGTAAACTTTCTGTTTATATTTATATAAACAAAATAAATCAGTGAATGTAACAATTAAAATGTAATTTAAAAGCCATTTTCAAGCCATATCAATAAACACTACAAGCAAAATCTATTTAGCATATTATCAACACTGACCACATTGATTTGATACACTATCTTTTTAACCAATCATGTAGCTAAAAAGAAAAACCTAAACCTTGTCCTAAACAGAAGTTCAACACTGTTGTTAGTACAGTACATTTCACAAGATTTCCTAATTCTTGTACTTGTCAGAAGAGTGACTTCAGCTTCAGTAAGAGGCAGAATCATTGTATAATATATCAAGTACAGAACCTGTAAAACGAAAAAGCTTCTTGAATAACCAATGCCATAGAGAAGATTTACATAGCTTTCCACAATCTAGGAATGTTGGAAATTGGTCAGCACTGCCTTTTTTTTTTTAAGGCATGATACAGTAATATTAACAATAATACAAAATACAAGAGTTCTGCTGCTATTCCTGTGTAAGAACTCACTGATTACAAAAAATTATCTCATTTGGAAAAGACAATAGGGCTGCACATTGAGACATTTAGTCCTGTGAACTTTACAAGAATCTTTCTTGACACCTTGGTGTTCTATCATTGTGGCAAAGATTCTAAAACACTAGGAATGTTTTCAGCAGGAACTAAAGGTCTGATTTCAAAGAGGAATACATAAATGGATGCTTTCAAGAGAGAAGTATGCAAAATTGTGCTGTTGTAATTTAGTAACTGATATAAAATGGCACTTCGCAATTAAAAGAGAAATTTATTTTTTATTAAATAAGGGCTGAGACTATCCACTGTAAGGCACTTAGGGATCCACGTTTATCTCTAGCTTCGTCTCCATATACTACACGATATGAAACAAAGGTCTGGAGGGAATACATATTTTTAAAAGGTACGAACTCTAAAGCAAAAGGGCCAAAAGCCTCCCAGAGGACGCCCGGCGCCAGAGTAAAGAACATCCTCAACAATATCACACCTACCTAACAAAATGTAAGAAGAGAAGCTGCATCCCATTTCAAGGCTTTCGAGGTTTTTCAGGGGTGAGGGTATGGGGCGGGGGCGTAGACGAATTCGGGAAAGAACCTCTCAAAAAAGCGAAGAAATAAAGATAAACATGTTTTTCCGACCAGAGACTTCTCTATTGACACAAGCCTAGAAAAGGGATCGCAGGAACCCCCAAAAGTCCCAGGCTGGAGAGGATCCTCAGGAAGGGGACCCGTCACCTGAGCCACGGTGTCAGCGACAACCTGAGGACCTGAGGCCTCGGCGCAAGCAAGGGTAGTCTCAGGGCAGGATAGGCAGAGAACTCTCATTGCTGGCCGCGAGTCCCTCGCCGAGCTGGCCACTGGGGTCGGGGATCCCCGGAGCACGGGGAGAGTAGACACTCACCTGTGGCTGCCAGGCTCCCTGGGAAACCACCCACCGCCAGGCGGAGGGAAAGGACCGTGCGTGGCTCACGGCTGCTAGAAGGCAGGGCCGGCCCTACCCAACCCCAAACACTCTGCTCCGTGCTCACGACCCCAGCACGACGGTGTCCAACCGTCACCAGGCCCCAGTGCTTCTTCAGCTCGCCGAGAATTTGAAGACAAACCCGCCAGGGTCACTTCCGGTGCTGGGGGCGGCCTCGGTGACTCCACCGCACGCGGGGCGACGCCCCGGGAGCGAGGACGCCGAGCGGCGTGCGCGCGCCGGGCGCCAGGCACCGGGCGTGGGGGCTGAACGCAGCTGGGTGGGGCTGGCGGAGCGCGCCTGCGCAGTGCGCACCGCCTCCTGGCTGCGGTCTGGGCAGATTGAGGATGGTGAGGTTTTAAATTAGTATCACGGATTATATCTTGGTATCTTTTTCAAAGATCTCCCTCACATTTCCTCCTATTTGATTTTCACCACATTCCTCAAAGGATAGGAAGTCAGAGTGTCTATTTTACAGGTGAGTGTCAAGGGTCAAATAATTTGTTTATGACAAATCCATATACGCAGAATTCGACTGAGGCTCTTGTCACGACATAAGATGAATACAATAGGGAATGGGTAAACAAAGATAATCGGACATGCTTCTAGTGGAGTTTTATTTTCTTGATTTACTTTTTTGATCTTTCTCTTAGTACAACCAGAAAATACACAATACTATGCAGTTTCAGGATTTAGATACGTACTCCTCAGTACAACTGACCATGTTTCCTCCAGTCTCAATCTCCATCCTCTCCCTCCACCTAAAGTGGAATGAGGCACTAGACGCGTTTTCCTTTATGAGTGCATGGTTATTAAAATTCTAATCTTAAATCATCGTAGTAATTTAACACAGACTTATATAAAGGCAAGTCAAGGGAAATAAATCCATTTAGGCCACAAATATTTATTGAGCAAGTACTATGCTGTCGACACTGCTGTAGACATTGAGTATATTAAAAAAAAAAAGTTATCTGTAACTCTGTAACTCAAAAAAAAAATGTCTCATGTTGCTTAAAGTCTTGTAAAATTCTCGCCTAAGTAGAAAATAGTTTTGCTACGGTGGACAGGAACTCCATTGTAATGGAGCAAAGGAAATTGTAATTAGTACAGCTAAAAAAAAAAATGAATAGATAAATAAATAAATAAGAAAAATAAGAAAAATAAAAAATTCAGGGACGTACAGATTAATTATCCTACTTAGGCTGAATCAAACTTCACCTTTTGTATGTGTACAAAGGTATGATGAATTATAAAGCCCATTTGTACTTTTAAAACTTCTCAAAACAGAGGTGCCTGAGTGGCCCAGTGGTTAAGCAGCAGACTCTCTTGGTTTCAGCTCAGGTCATGACTTCAGGGTTCCAGGGTGGAACCAGATTCTCTCTCTCCTTTTGCCCCTCCTCACTCCTCGCACTCTCTAAAATATATCCTAAAACAAAACAAAACAAAACAAAAACTTCTGAAAACAAAATGAATGCATATTATTTAATTCCATGTATATGAAATTCTAGAACAGGCAAAATAATTTATAGTAACAAAAAGCAGATCAGTGTTTGCTTGAGGCTGAATTAAGAGCGGGAGGAGGGAGGAAAATGATTAGACTTCTCAGAGGCATGAGGAAAGGTTTTGAGGTGATGGAAATGTTACATACCTCAATTACCGTAGTGGTTATACAAATGTATATATTTATTAAAACTCTTCAAATAGCATAAAATGGATGCATTTTATTGTGCATAAGTCATACCTCGATGAAGTTGAATTTTAAAGTAAAAAAACCTCCAGGGGCGCCTGGGTGGCTCAGTGGGTTAAAGCCTCTGCCTTCGGCTCAGGTCATGATCCCAGGGTCCTGGAATCAAGCCCTGCATCGGGCTCTCTGCTCAGCAGGGAGCCTGCTTCCTTCTCTCTCTCTGCCTGCCTCTCTGCATACTTGTGATCTCTGTGAAATAAATAAATAAAATCTTAAGAAAAAAAAAAGAACTAGAGACTTCTTGAAAAAAAACCACAAAAAACAAAAAACCTCTCCAAAGAATGGTTTACATTCACTAGTTCGTTTCTTCCTTAGTAGTACCAGTTAGGGAAACTACACTAAGCTGTAGTAGCTCCTACCTCTAGGTTTCAAACAAGATTTTTTTTTTTTTTAATTTTATTTATTTATTTGAAACAGAGAGAGAGAGATCACAAGTATGCAGAGAGGCAGGCACAGAGAGAGAGAGGAGAAAGCAGGCTCGAAAGCAGGCTCCCCGCTGAGCGGAGAGCCCGATGCGGGCCTCGATCCCAGGACCCTGAGATCATGACCTGAGCCGAAGGCAGAGGCTTTAACCCACTGAGCCACCCAGGCGCCCAAGATTTTTTTTTTTTAATGGGAGTATAAACCCCCTTATACCAAAAAAGAACTCCAAGTTTATTGTTTTATCTATTAAATTTAAATTTTAAGAATTTACATCTCGGGGCGCCCGGGTGGCTCAGTGGGTTAAGCCTCTGCCTTTGGCTCGGGTCATGATCTCAGGGTCCTGGGATCGAGCCCTGCATGGGGCTCTCTGCTCAGCGGGGAGCCTGCTTCCCCCCCCACCCCCACCTCTGCCTGCCTCTCTGCCTACTTGTGATCTCTCTCTCTCTCTGTCAAATAAATGAATTAAAATATATATATATATATAAAGAATTTACATCTCATCAGAGAAATCTAAAAGGACTTGCAAGACCAATTTATTAATTTTACTCACATGCTCGATTGTATCAGGCAGTCCTTGTCTATATACTTCACAAATTTGAGCCATCTCTTAAGTACAGAGCATATATAAAACAAGAAAATTTTAACCATGAGTAAGAATTGCTGAATTTTTAGATTATGTCACAATATTTGCAGTAACAAACTGGGGCAGATCCCCAGTGTTGTTCATTAAGCTTATTATATACATTCTTCCTAAATAATAGCTTCCATCACTGTCCTGCTACTCCCAGACTGCTGAATGCTACGGGCAGGGGGCGGGGTGGGGGGAATCACACCACCATGAAGATTAACGCAGCACAATTGTGTAACTTCCAACCCACCTGAAATATATTTTTCTACATGTTCCACCTCAGTTCTCTCTCCCACTCTCTTCACATTAGTTATTTCAGACTTTAACCACTTTCCTCAAGCCACTACCCATTTCTGCCCTTTCAGCAAATCATGATGTCTCCACCCTAGGAGAAAATGGAAGCTATCAGATTGAAATTCCCTCAACTTGCTCCTTGTGGCAGAGACTGCCATCTGGCTACCAAATACTCATTTTCTTAATAACAGAACCAAGCTTGATGAAATTGGGCCATCTGGAATAAGGACTACATTTCCAGACTCTCGTGCACCTAGGTGTGGCCATGGATCTAAATTCTGGCCAGTGGAAGTGTTACATAGAACTTTCAGGAAGATACTTTAAGGGAGAGGTCCTGAAACTCTCCCTTACCCCCTTCTCACCATCCCCTCTTTCTACCAGGTGAGAACAGGGACAAGATGGGTGGAGTATAAGCAGCCAACAACTGATAAAAGTCACCCTTAGGATATAAGCTGTATGATGAAAGTAGCAGAATTGAACAGACGAGGTGTTGGCTATGAGCAGCTGCCATTCATACCTGCTGTGGACTGCCAACTCCAGATATTGTATGTCTAAGCAGTGATTGTTTTGGGTTTTATATGCAGCTAAATCTAATCACAATACTTTTACCCCCCAACTTACATATCTCTACTTCACACTTGCCCTTTTTTTTTTTTTTTGAAGATTTTATTTATGACAGAGAGAGACAGGAAGATAGGCAACACAGCATGGGGAGCTGGAGAGGGAGCAGCAGGCTCCTCGCTGAGCAGGGAGCCCAGTATGGGGCTCGATCCTGGGACACTGGGATCATGACCCAAGCCAAAGGCTGATGCCCAATGACTGAGCCACCCGGGTGGCCCACCCCTTTGGTTTTTGCCTCCCACTTCAACGAAAGCATAGCTTCCTTTGTCTACACCCAAGTCCTCCACTTGAACCTAAAGATTTTTGCTTTTATTTCCACTTTATGTATTCATATGGTTCAAAATTCAAATGATACAGGAGGTTATATAGTGAGAAGTCTTTCTTGCCAACCTAGAAATCCAGTTCCCATCATCAGAAATAATCAATGACATCAAATTCATTAATTACCTTCCAGAGATATTATACATGCAATCAAATAATCCAATTTATTGGCGCTTTCATAGGTTTTCTCATATTCTGCCAGTTTGTCTTCAATCAAAGGACATTCCTTTTTGGTTCTTACAGCTTCTATTTTCTTACTGGGACTTCCTATCTTAACATTTGCTATGAGAATATTTTTCTTTACATCATTGTGTTTACTTATTTTTTTTTAAGATTTTACTTATTTTTTTGGGGTAGATGCAGAGGGAGAGTCAGAGGCCAAGCAGACTCCCCATTGAGCTGAGAGCCAATGTGGGGCTCGATCCCAGGATCCTGAGATCATGACCTGAGCTGAAGGCAGACACTTAATGGGAGCCACCCATGCGCCCCATCACTATGCAATTTAAGAGCCATTGTACTATCTTTGGCAATTCCTTATGTTGGAATAGGCTCTTGCAGTTGGTCTCCACTTCTTTTCCCCCCACTGTTATATTCTTTTGAGACTAGGTCATATTTTTGTATTTCTGTGTGACAGGTAATTTTGAAGTGTATCCTTGATATTGGATATGTTATGTTATAGATACTCTGGTTTAAATCTGTGACTTACCTCTGGAGGTGTTTGTTTTGTGGTTAAACAGACAATTAACTTGATTTGCTTTCTGTTGGGCAGCACCTCAAAGGCCAGTTTAATTCTTTTGTTCTTAGGATGCTTGGATTCTTCTCCACAGATATGTGGCAAATGATTCAGCTAGAGATTTGGGGCTTTCTCAGGCAAGATACCATGAAAATTAGATACTCATCCAGTGCTATTCCTCTCTTTCAAGTGTTGACTTCCATCCAGATCTGCCTGTTCTTGGTTCTACTTAGTTATCTTTAGAAGTGGCTGTTTTGTATTTTCCCCAGAATTTACAATAGTTCTACGGGGGGTTAAGTCAGTTGTTTAGGAGCTTACTTGGTCATAGTAGAAACAGAATCCAGTTATCTTTCAAGTAGGTCATTTGGATGCTAATTTAGCTAATGAACTTGAAGGACCAGAATTAAATCAAATAGAAAGTTATTGCAGTGGGCACTTGGGTGGCTCAATTGGTTGAGTGACTGCCTTCAGCTCAGGTCCTGATCCTGGAGTCCTGGGATGAGTTCCACATTGGACTCCCTGCTCAGCAGGAAGTCTGCTTCTCCCGCTGACCTCTCTCCTCTCATGCTCGCTCTCTTTTTCTCTCAAATAAATAAAACTTAAAAAGAAAGTTATTGCAGTAATTCAGGCAAGAGCTGATGAGGGCCTCAACCAGAGTAGTAACAGTGGGGCTGAAGATGATGAACTGAAGAAAAATGTACAAGGTAAAGTAACTGAGTTTGATGATTGGTTGCCTGGGAGATGATCAAAGTACAAAATGACCTCCTCAAATTGTTTTGCAAATCAGATTAAACAGTAATATAAATTCTATACTAATTAGGGTACAAGTTCAACAACAGTAAGAAATGGGGATTTGTACACACACACAGTTTTGCTTGTTTTCCTTTTCTCTAACATTCTACAATTTATTAGTCTAGCCTGGACAGACAGCCCCACACCACACAATCTTTCAGGTAACCAGGTTCCTTTTTTTTTTTTTTTTAAAGATTTTATTTATCTATGAGAGAGAGAACACGAGCGGGGTGTGTTGGGGGGCGGTGGTAGATGGAGAGGGACAAGCACACTCCCTGCTGTAGCCAGAGGCAGGCCTCAATCACCAGACCCTGAGATCGTGACCTAAGCTGTAGTCAGAAGTTTAACTGACTAAGCCACCCAGGCGCCTCAGGTAACTACGTTCTACTCCTTTTGTTGACCCACCACCCCTAAGGTGTTTTCCCTAGTTTTCATGGTCAAAGAAAGTCACCACTCTGTCCATGTTCCATCCTGTGGGGAAGAAGGAAAGAGCAAGTGGAGGGCAAGCGACATCAACTTCAAGTGTATATCACATATGCTCATATCCCAAGGGCCAAAACTTAGTCATGTGGCCACACCTAATTACAAGGGAATATGAGAAACAAGGGCTCTAGCAGCGCAGTCAAAATGTGGACAGGGATGGGGGCTCTATTCAGAAAAGAATGAGAATGGACGCTGGGAACAAGAGCAGCCTATGTCATTGGTCAACCACTCTGGGCACTAAGGACTCATGAGAACCCCTTTCTCACCACAGAACAAATTTAAACCTTCTTCAGGCGGAAACAACTCAAAGTTCCACCCAGATTCTGAATCCAGCAGTATGTTTAGAATCTCTGGATCTTAAGTAGGGAGAAGGAAAGACAAGATATTAGGGATGACAATAACTGCCTATGTATCAGACATAAATTTGACATCTTTCCTCTACCCTTCACATACATAAGCAGATGCATTTTTTGTGTGTTGTGTGTGTTTGGCATAACAAAGTAGAGTCACAAGCATGCCAGATGTGGGCCTACAGTGTAGTATAATGAATCCCGGGAATAATGCAACTTGCATCAGCTATACAACAGCCTCACGAAGACCAAATATAATTTTATAGGAAGTGCAAACAAGAGGATAAAGGAGATTAAGAATGATGGTAATGCTTGAAAAAGGAAAAAAAATAAGACAAAACTAAAAATGTGTTCATCCGTGTGAAGTTGATTTAAGATGTAGCATCAGTATATGATAAAGGGTTGTAAATAAAGGAAAACAGATTAGCCAACAACCACCTATTTTAAAATTTTAAAGCAGACTCAAATGTTATGAAATGAGTCTGATCATTAGAAAGATTTTAAATCTCTGCTAATCTAAAGGAAGCCTTTAACATGAAATAGTTACTGTACTTACGTTGGGCAAAATGAAAACATTTTACTGGGTTACACTAACTCTACTCAGTTTGCCTTAACCCTATTATCATTAGTTATATATATTCTCATTCTAAAACACTGAATTTTTAATCATAAATTTTCTAAGAATAAACATTAAAATACACTTTTAAAAATGAAAATCAACATACATTAAGTGCTTTGATAGCTTTCCACACACAACTGAAAGATCTGAATTTTTTTTTATTATTATCCCAGCAAATATGACACTAGAGAAAATGGTTGGGAAAATAGAAATAAAGTCATTAAAAACACAGGCTGATTATTCATATCTACTACATTCAGAAGTATGCAAAACAATTTAGATATATTGCAAAGCCGTAATTCCTTTTTCTAACAAAGCATTATTTTATAAAACTGTAGTGTTGTATTGATTCAATTTTAATACAAAATACTTATATACACAATACAATATAAAAGTAAACTGTGGGATAATGCCTTCCACAAAGGGATATATTAAGGCGCTTTACAAATATACCAATATGTTGACCCAAATTACTTTTTGCTTTAGATTAAAACAAACAGGCTAAATAAATGTTTCACTTTAAATACCAAAGGGATTTTTGTTTATTTTTGCTTATTAAAGAAAAATTTCTAAAGTACCTTAGGTAACAGCAGCAGCAATATCTAAAACTCTTCCCACTGTATTCTCTAATTTCTAACATATTATTAAGTCAGAATAAAACATTTCCACTCACAGTTTTGCACTTTGCAACAGCAGAAGGTAATAACTTTTTAAAAAAGTCAATCTCAAAGTGACTTCTTAGTCATACATTCTATAGTTCCTATTACAAATAAAGTAGAAAAGATACAGCAACAGGGCCTGCCTTGGAATGTCACCAGACAATACATAATAGTATCTACAATTACATAATTATAGAACACATTTCATAAATACTATTGATATACATAAAAAGGGGATAAGTATAAGAAAGACAGCAAGTTTTTTATTAAGTGGGAGAATAATCTACAAAAGAAAACACGTATAACCAATGTTTTCATTCTATTTCAATTGAAAGCATATAGATTTTTTCATGTCGTTCTCATCTTTCTGGCCAGGAAACACCAGATTCTGTGCTAGAAGAACTGGATATGGTTTGGGAATAAGAGAGCTAATAAGTATATCCAAACTGTTAAAAGTGCAGACCGCAAAGGCTTGTACACTGCTTTACATGAAGAGAAAAAGCTTACGTTGTCAAAGAAAATTTTAAAAGAACACAGAATTTGTAGTGTCAACACAGATTTTGTGGGGAAGGAGGGAGGGAGAGGAGACAGCACCTTAGTATTCCTACAACATAAAACTAACAAAGTTGGTTTTGTACGGCACTGCATCACAATCCAGAAGTAAAAACAACCAAATGGAAATTTCAATAAATCTGAGAAAGTGCAAAGAGCCAGAGGGATATCTTAAAATTTGAGTACTGAGCTAAAAATTTTTTGAACTACTTTGTCTGGCATAGGATTTTATAGCACTAATCAAATGTTCCATGAAGTGGAGACTGCCAAATCATTCTGGTGCCCTTTCTTACAACTCTCTGATTAGAAGTCCTTCAGAAATATTCCTGTATCAAGCCCTAACAAGCCAAACATCTATTTCAGTGCTCTCAAGAGTATGTTTAAAATGTCTTAGTGCTGTACCAGCAAGAGAGAGGCATTCCTAAGGGTATCTTATCACATGATACAGACTTTTTTCCATCACAAATTATCAGTGTTTACACAAGATGTGTGAATCTGAGTACTAATCAGTAAATTTAGAGCAAAGTTCTGAGTTTAATATATCAGTGTTCTTCTAGGACAGAGGTCCGTAACCAAGTTTATGAAGTTTTCAACATGTCCAGAATTCCTAAGACTGCATGTAGCATTCTATATGTGTGTGTTAATGTGTGTTTTTCTGGGAAGAGAGTCCCCACCTTTCACCAGATTCTCAAAAAACCAATGAACCCCAAAGACCCATGGTTTACAAGCCAAGCTCTGAGAGGGACACCCAGAGAAACATTTGAAGTTTGAGCTAGTAAGTCTTCATTGCCAGCCCCAATTCAAATAGAATAGCTTTGCCTTTAATTTTACTTACATATGTGAGACTTCCACTAGCTTTTTTCCATTAGTTTGAAAATCACTAAAAATTATGCCTCTTCTTATCCAGAAATATAAAATTTTGATAAAACAATTCCCTATCAGTGGAACTTAAAGAAAAAGAAGTAAAATACAAATTTTACTTACGGCAGAATAGAGCCCTTTTCCCCTTCCTAAAAGAGAAGCTAAATGTATTTTGGTTTGAAACCATAAGAGTTCTTAAAACCTAAGCATTATATATAATAGGCATGCTGAAAAACATATTATTTAACCTTAAATTAAGTTAGGAGGATTTGAATTTTCTATGAAGACCACTATGTAATTTTTTCTAATTACTAAAGGCCACTCAATTAGGATTTAAATAATAATCTTTTCACCAGTTAATCTGCCCATAGGTAAAATATGGTCAAACAGCCAGATTTCCTTTGCCTTAACAGTCCATATATACAGCACTGTTCTGAAAGAGGAAATATATAACATTACTGATGACATAACCAAAACTGTCACTATACAGAAAAAGTACTTTTCTAGTGAGTACCCACAAATAATTTTTCTAATTAAAGTTTCATATGAAACTGAAATTAATCTCTCTGCTTAGGATGGTGGAAACTTTAAAAAAAATTGAAGGAAAAATATGAAGGATGCTAGCATTCAGTACTGTAAATTTAGACTTATGGCAACTTTATTCCCTTTTAAAAACTAGAAGCAGCATTAAAAAAATACCAGTATATAAAGAAAAATGGTAGTGCTCTGCTTCTTTTAAAGCCAGTAATTCTTGAGAAATAAATGCTAGAAGAGTAAATATTCCACAGAGGGGGAAAACAAACAAACAAACCAGATAATCTGCATTATTTTTTCTTCTGATGAACATACTTACTTCAACCCTGTATTTCTCAGTTCTAAGAAGTAAATTATCAGATTATCATTAGCCTAGGAACACTCTTCACCATAATGGCTTAATTTCTACAGCTTATTTATACCAAAAACAAGGTTATGGGGGTTAAAAGAAGAACAAAACTCTGTGAATGTGGGATACATTTCATATTTGGTTAAAGCAAGATAAAACTAAAACTGTCTTTCAAAAAAATTTTCAAAAACTCTTTTTTTTTTTTAAATTATTTAGTGTATGTACATATAGATACCAGGCTTCTCCTTTTTAAACAAAGCACTATTTTTTTTATTTTAAGTACTTTAAGTACCAAGAACTGACTATAATATTCAGTTCATAATTTACTTTCTTTATTATGATTTTTTCTAAATTACTGATTAAAAAGACTGGAATAAATTAACATTTAAAAAAATTTTCCATAATTTAGGAACATAAGATATTGTACACAGAGCACTCATACACAGCTCTGTCACATTTGCATAATTTTACTCTCAGAGCCTCAAAAAACTCTGCGTTTAAGGTCTTTTTGCAAACCCTCATTACAACAATTTCCTAGTGTGTTAAACATACACTAGATCACGATTTTTGATCTCTGAGCCTGTGTGCTGATCATCTTCATCTGACTGTTGCTCTGAGCCTTGTGAATTAATATATTCATATTCAATAGGCTTTGGATAATTATACGGGTAGCCATTGTCATCAAAAAACCTCCGAAAGGTAAATTCATAGAAAGCATGTTCAGGGTGCTTTCCATTTTTATACCATCCGTTGAGAGTGTCATTTACATTTTCTTCCTCATTATCATCACTCCATAACTTATCAGGATCAACAGGATCAAAATTTGATGTATCTGTTGGGTGTGTGATTTTAGGAATGTATGAAGCAGACTGCTGTCTCAGGTCACTGGAGAAATCAATTGTTTTAAAAAATGGATGTGCTTTTATTTCATCAGCCCCATTCTTGCCTAAGCGATCTTCTGGTCCTCGGCAAAGTTTAATAATAAGATCGGATGCTTCAGGACTCAGTTTAGCTTGAGGTGGAATGTGAAGAGATGTTTGCCAGTTGATAACCTTTAAAGAGGATTTTTAGAAATTAGGAGGGAAGAGATAAATAAGAAAAACAAAAATTTCCTCCAAGTTTTATACCAAAAAGTTTTACCAGACTATTTGCATCTTTAAAAATAAATCGTATTGTATTTCACCTTCCTTACCTTTAATCATGAATGAATCAGTTGTGGGAAATAACTTTTTTCTTCCCATTCTCTCCTCTCGATGCAACTTATACTCACATTACAAGACTCATCACTTTAACTCCCCTGTTAAGCTCTTCTACTTATGGCAAAAATGATTATTTCTACTCTGCCTCCCATTCTATGTTACTGGTATCATAGTATCTCTACTACTTTGTGATACGTATTTATGTCTGTGTCCTTCTACCAGAGATAAAATTCCATAAGGCTATAGACTATGTTTTGTCTTTGTATTTCTCAGTGCTTGGCAAGTTGCCTGGCACATAATTTATAGATGTTCAATAAGTATTTCTTCTGGGGATGCCTGGGTGGCTCAGATGGTTGCCTTCAGCTCAGGTCATGATCCTGGAATCCTGGGATTGAGCTCCACATCAGGCTCCTGTTGAGTGGGGAGCCTGCTTCTCCCTCTCCCTCTGTCTATCCCCCTGCTTGTGCTCTCTCTGCCTCTCTCTCCAAGTGAATAAATAAAATCTTGTTTAAAAAGATTTTATTTATTTATTTGAGAGAGAGAGAGAGAGAGAGAGAGAGAGAAAGCATAAGAGGAGAGAGGTCAGCGGGAGAGGCAGACTCCCTGCTAAGCAGGGAGCCTGATGTGAGACTTGATCCCAGGACTCCAGGATCATGACCTGAGCTGAAGGCAGTTGCTTAACCAACTGAGCCACCCAGGTGCCCCGAATAAATAAAATTAAAAAAAAAAAATGTTCTGGCTTTGAATAAAACAGAATGAGGGAGAGCGGGAGGGAGGAAGGAAAGAAAGAAAAGAAAGGTAGGAGAAAGAAGGTAGTAGGTAATGAAGAAATATTTGTTACTACTGAGTTTTGAAAATTCTTTTTATAGTCTAGAGACAAGCCCTTTGTGGGAAATGTGATCTGCAAATATATTCTCCCAAGCTGTAGCTTATCTTCATTGTCTTGATTGTGTTTTGTTTAGTTTTAAAGACTTTATTTATTTATTTATTTGAGAAAGGGCACGCATGACCATGCACATGCATGCCTGGCAGGGGAGGTGGGCGGGAAGAGGAGAGGAAGAGGAAGAGGAAGAGGAAGAGGAAGAGGAGAGGAGAGGAAGAGCAGAGGGAGAGGAAACGGGAAAGAATTTCCATCAGATTCTGTGCTGAGATTGGAGCCCGATACCAAGCTTGATCCTGAGGATCATGACCTGAGCTGAAACCAAGAGTCAGATGCTCAACTGACTGGGCCACCTAGGCACCCTTGACTCTGTGTTCTGTATACTGAAAGTTTTAATGAATTCCAATTTCTCAACTTTTTCTTATATGGATCATGAATTTGGTGTCATTTCTTTTCTTTCTTTCTTTTTTTTTTTTTTTGACAGACAGAGATCACAAGCAGGCAGAGAGGCAGGTAGAGAGAGAGGAGGAAGCAGGCTCCCTGCTGAGCAGAGAGCCCGATGCCAGGCTTGATCTCAGGACCCTGGGATCATGACCTGAGCCGAAGGCAGAGGCTTTAACCCACTGAGCCACCCAGGTGCCCCTTGGTGTCATTTCTAAGTATTCTTCACCTAACCCTAGGCCATAAAGATTTTCACCTATGTTTTCTTCTAAAATATTATAGCTTTACATTTTATCTCTAGATCAATGATCCATTTTGAGTTAATCTTTGTGTAAGGATGAAGTTTACATTGAGTTTCAGTACTCTGTATATGGCTGACCAATTTTTCCTATATCATTTATTGAAATACCATCTTTCTCCACCTGCACCTTTGTCAAAGATCAAATGGTCATATTTGGGCGATTCTATTTTTCCATTCTCTATCCTATTCCATGGATCTATATTTGTGTCCTTCTGCCAATATTACCCTGTCTGGATTACTGTAACCTCACAGTAAGTCTTTTTTTTTTTTAAAGATTTTATTTATTTATTCGACAGAGATCACAAGTAGGCAAAGAGGCAGGCAGAGAGAGGGTGGGGGAAGCAGGCTCCCCACTGAGCAGAGAGCCCGATGCGGGGCCCGATCCCAGGACCCTGAGACCATGACCTGAGCTGAAGGCAGAGGCTTTAACCCACTGAGCCACCCAGGCGCCCCTGTAACCTCACAGTAAGTCTTAAAATCAAGTAGTTGATTCCTCTTTCTTACTTTCTATTTAAATAAATATTAAATAATAATATTACATAAATATTAATATTACATAATAAATATTTATTTTTAAGTAGGCTCCATGTCCAGTGTGGAACCCAATTTGGGGCTTGAACTCACAACCTTGAGATCAAGACCTGAGCTGAGATCAAGAGTCAGATGCTTAACTGAGTCACCCAGGCAGCCCTTTTGTTCTTCTTCTAAAAATCAGTTTTCATTATTCTAATTCCTTTGTCTACCATATACATTTTAGAATTGGCTCAACTATATCTACAAAAATTAGAAGAGAATTAAATCTATAGATGATTTATTTTGGAGATAAGTGATAGCTTTACTATGTTGAGTCCTTCAATCTAACAACATGGCACATGTCTGTATTTATGAAGATCTTTCTTGATTTTCTTTCATCAGAGTTTGTAGCTTTCAGCATACAAATCTTACTCATGTTTTATTAAATTTATACCTACATATTTCAATTTGGGGAAGTTTCTATAAATGTTACAGCTTTTAAATTTCAGTTTCTCGTCATGTATTGCTTGAATATAGAAATATAATAGATTTGTATGTATTATACCCTTATATCCTACAACCTTGCTAAATTCACTTAGTAGTTCTATGGGTTTTTTTCATAAATTCCCTAGGATTTTCTTTTTCTTTCTTTTTTTGTTTTTTAAAGATTTTATTTATTTATTTTGACAGAGAGGGCACAAGCCCCAAGGATATCTGTTCTTACCAGTCTTATTAAGCATAGTTCTGGAAGTCTTAGCCAGTGTAATATAGCAACAAAAGAATTAAAAGGCATACAGATTATACAGAAAGAAAAACTTCCCCTATTCAGAGATGACAACATAATTTTCTACGTAGAAAATCCCAGGGAGGGGTGCCTGGGAGGCTCAGTGGGTTAAAGCCTCTGCCTTCAGCTCAGGTAATGATCCCAGGGTCCTGGGATCAAGCCCTGCATCAGGCTCTCTGCTCAGAAGGGAGCCTGCTTCCCCCTCTCTCTCTCTGCCTATCTCTCTGCCTACTTGTGATTTCTGACTTGTGATCTCTGTCTTTGAAATAAATAAATAGAATCTTAAAAAAAAAAAAAAAAAAAGTCCAAGGGAGGAGGCACCTGGGTGGCTCAGTTGGCTAAGCATCTGCCTTCAGCTCAGGGCATGATCCAAGGGTCTTGGGACTGAGCCTGTATCAAACTCCCTGCTCTGCGAGCCTGCTTCTCCCTCTCTCTGCTGCTCCCCCTGCTTGTGCTTGCTCTCACTCTAATAAGTGGATAAAATCTTAAACAAAAACAAAAAAACCACAGATATCCTTTCCTTGCTCTTTTATTTTTTTAAAGTTTTTATTTATTTATATTAGAGAGAGAGAGAGGAGTGCGGGGGTAGGGGGAGACAGAATCTGAAGCAGACACCATGCTGAGCATGGAGCCCAATGTGGGGTTTGATCCCAGGACCTGAGATCATGACCTGAGCTGAAACCAAAAATCAGATGCTTAACTGACGTGTGCCACCCAAGTGCCCCATCCTTGTTCTTGATTTTAAGGAGAAAGCATTCAATTCTTACAGACACACACACACCACACACACACACACACACATGCACACACATTTTTATATATGTATATATATGCATATATATGTGCGTATATATGTGTATACATATGCATATATATGTGTAAATATATATATATATATGCATTATATATATATTAAAAAGAAGGTAAAATGAAGACACTTTCAGACAAACTAATCTGAACTAAACCTGAGGGAATGCATTACTGAGAGACCTATACTAAAAGAAATCTAGGATTGTCTGGTGGCTCAGTTGGTTGCAACCAACTCTTGATTTCGGCTCAGGTCATGATCTCAGGGTCTTGGGACTGAGCCCCATGCTGGGCTCCAGGCTCAGCACCGGAGTCTGCTTGGGATTCTCTCTGCCTAAACCCCCCGCCCCTTGCCCCCAGTTCGTACTCTCTCTCTAAAATAAATAGGGGCACCTGGGTGGCTCAACTGATTAGGCATCTGTCTTTGGCTCAGGTCATGATCCCAGGGTCCTGGGATTGAGCCACACATCAGGCTTCCCTGCTCAACAGGGAGTCTGCTTCTCCCTGTCCCTCTTCCCAACCGCCACTCATGCTCTCTAATTAATAAAATCCTAAAAAACAAAACAAAACAAACTTAAAAGAAAAAATCTAAAGCAAGTTATTTTTATTTTATCTCATCTTATTTTATTTATTTTTATGTAGGCTTCACACCCAGCATGAGCCCAGTGTGGGCTCAAACCACAACCCTAAGATTGAGACCTGAGCTGATACCAAGAGCTGGACACTTAACCAACAGACACTCAGTGCCCCCAGAAGTTTTAAATATAGTATATTAAATGCAATGAAAGAAGTAGTTACAACTTAGGGAGAAGCATCATAGAAGACATAACTTCAAGATACTCAAAGAATGGTTAAGAGTGAGTTCGTTTAGGAGTTAACTAGGTTTAAAGAAGTGGGAAACATTGTGGAAGATGGGAAAGAAAGGAAGAGGACATTCCAGACAGAGGGAATGGTATGGATAAAGGAAAAGAGGGGAAATCTGGTTTTTAATCCATGGACATGGGAACCACTGAAGGGTTTATAATGGGATTGTTTATAATCCAAATTGAGGACAACTTCTCATTTAAGTGCCAGAGGTAATTTCAAGTGAAGATACATACTTTGTTTGTAGTTTGGGGTAGAATGTCCATGGAAGGAAACAAAGCCAGGAGCCAGAAGGTGACAAAAAATAATTTAGAATAAATCTGCAAACAGTACTAAAGACTTCGATGAGAAGCAGTGAGGGGGAATATAACAATATGAAAATAGTGGGATGATGCAGAGTAGAGTTCACCTGTGGAATTTTTTCGTGGCTTCCTATATAACCTTACACGTTCATTTTTTTTTTAAATGACTCTACCCCAATGGGGGCTTGAACTCACAAACTCATGACCCCAAGATCAAGAGTCACATGCTCTATCAACCCAGCCAGCCAGCAGCCCCCTTACAAGCTCATTCTTAAATTCCAGATGAAGATGCTCTAAGTAGAGGACTGCTAAAGGTCTGGGATATAGAGACTTTGTGACAACTCTTTGGTACAGATTCTATAGCTTACCTTCATTTGTGTTTCTAATGGTGTTTGTGCCAAGAAAGGAGGCTGTCCCACCAACATTTCAAAAAGAATTACACCAACACTCCACCAGTCACATAACTGTGTATAGCCTAAAATAAGATACCAAAGTTATAGTCATTCATAAACCTTTTAAAAAATGCTCAGAATACAATAAAAATTAATAGTAAATCACCAACTTATGCTGTAGAAATTAATATTTATATTTATTTTATATATTTATTACATATATATTATATTATATTAATTTATTTATATTTTATTAATATAAAAATAAATTAATATTTTTATTATAAACCTGAAAAATAAGCCACATGCTAATTAATTTAAGTTTCAGCTGGCTATTGAGATATTATGAAACTAATGTTTTACCTGTTCGTAACAACACTTCAGGTGCAATGTAATTGGGAGTCCCAACCAATGAATGTGCAAGACATCGCTGGTGCTGGCGTGCCGCTCGCCGCTCTAGTGGCTTCAATCTATCTCCACATCGACAGTTAGAGGGGTCACCCCATTCATTACTGAAATCCATACTATCCTGCCGTGGATGGTCACCTGTATAGTAAACAGGTAAGTAAATAAAAACAAGAGTGTAGCAAAACAAGAACAATAGTGTACCAAAAGCCTGTTTAATCTTTTAACATCGTGGCTTAGAGTTAACAACACTCTTTTCTTGCAACAAACTAAGACACAATGTATGCCGTATCACTGATGATATTTATTACTGACTAGAACCTGTGCTCTGAAATAGCAACAGGACAGGTTTTAAGCTAAGAAAAATTAGCATAAGATTCAGTAATTTACTCAATGTTAAATGATGATAATGAAAATCATGAGTAGGCAGGATCAGGAATCTGTTATTCAGATTGCTCCCCATTACTAACCTGAACCAAGTCTCAAACAAATTAGATCAGTGTTTCATTCACTTAACAAATGATAATGATAAATAAGACAGACAGGGTTCTTCTCTCAGGTAGCTTCTTTGTATGGGACAAACACAACAGATACATATATAAGAAACAGAGTGATGCATCCCATTCGTAGAATCAAGATGGGATGATATGACACATGTACCAGGGTGACTCAGGAAGACTAACTGAGGTGACATTTGTAAAAAACAAAAAAGACTCAACCATTTGAAAACCAGGGCAAGGTATTCTACACAGAAACAGTAACAGAGAAAAGACCAGTGCGATTAGTAAAGGATAGAATGGTAGACAACGGAGTGGGAGCCAGTGTACCTGCGTTATACGAGCAAAAGAAATTATTTGCCTTTTACTCCAAATACAGTGAGAAGATATTGGAGTTTGAAGGAAGAGAATGGCAAGATCTGATTTATGTTTTAAAAAGAACACTAACAACTGTGTAGAGAATAGATTATAGGAAGGACAAGTATAAAGAGACCAATTCAGAGGCTATTGCAGTTAAGCTTGGACTATGATGGTAACAGTGGAGATAGAGAAAAGTGAATAGATCCAAGGTATTTTTAGAGGTGGAATAAGCAGGATTTATTGGATATAAAGGGTGTGCAAGAAAAAGAATCAAGGACAACTAAGTGGGTGGTGGTAATACAATTTACTAAAATGGGTAAAACTGGAGAGGGAGAAATCAAGAGTTGTTTATTGGTAATGTTAAGTTTGAAAGGCCTATTAGAAACACACATGGGGTGCCTAAGTGGCTCAGCTGAACATCTGATTCTTGGTTCAGGCTTAGGTCATGATCTCAGGGTCCTGGGATCAAGCCCCGCATTGAGCTCCCTGCTTAGCACGTCTCCCTGCTTCTCTCCCTGTGCCCCTCCCCACACTTGTGCACTCTTTCTCTAAAATAAATAAATCAATCTTAAATACACACACACACACACGAAAGGGAGAGGCTATTTCTATTTATTTAATTAAAAAAAAAAAGATTTTGTTTATTTATTTGACAGAGATCACAAGCAGGCAGAGAGAGGAGGAAGCAGGCTCCCTGCTGAACAGAGAGCCCGATTCGGGGCTCAATCCCAGGACCCTGGGATCATGATCTAAGCCAAAGGCAGAGGCCTTAACCCACTGAGCCACCCAGGTGCCCCGGGAGAGGCTATTTCTAAAGAGAAATCCGGAAGTCACTGACATGAGACGGCATTTAAAGCCGTGACTTGATGAAATCACCTAGAAAAATATATCTGAAATTAACCTAACTGTAACAATCATCGGGGATGTTTGATTAAAATACAATTTCTTGGGGCGCCTGGCTGGCTCAGTTGGTAGACCATACAACTCAGGGTTGTGAGTTTAAGCCCCATATGGGGTGTGGAGCCTACTTAAAAAAATAAAAAAAACAAAAAGCAAACTTTAAAAAAATATGTATAATTTCTCCTCTCCAGTGAATATTTTCAATCAGAAGACTGGAATAGAGCCTAAGAATCATATTTTTAAGAAAAACTCCCAAGTAATTCAGGTGAATCTGGGGAGACAGGTTCAGGTGTCTCAGTTCTATCCATTTAATGTCAATTTACTGTGTTCACTTAAGCACAGAGGGCAAGACTTACCTCAGAAGATTGCTGTGACCCTTAAGTTAGAATGTATGCAAACAACCTAGTCATGGTAAGATTCAAGAATCGTTAGATCGACTTACACTTCCATTAGTGCTTTGAAGGGATCTTGGTGAGGCAGTGTGGTGTAGAAGAAATAACATGGGCCCTGTAATCAGACAAACCTGGGTTCAAAGCCTAGCCCTTATTACTTCTTTTCTGTCTGACCTTGGGCAAGTTACTTCATCTAAATAAGCCTCAGTTTCTTTATCCTGCATCACAGTGATATTGTGTATATAAAGTGTTCAAATAAGTTGTGTGACAGTTGTATAATGGAATCCTAAATAATAGTGAAAACAAGTTATATGCAGTAACACAGATCAACCTCAAACATATAAAGGAAGTGAACACAGAAGAATACATATAGAATGATTACATGTAAATAAAGGTGCAAGAGTAGACAAAATGAAATAACAGTGTTTAGGGTTACAGACATATGTGGAAAAAGTATAAAGAAAAGGAAAGAACTGATTACAGAGTTCTGAAATACTGGTTACCCCTGTGGGAGAGAAAAGGGGAAGTGATCGTTTATGGGCTTCAAAGGTACTGATAACCTGGTCTGTAAACTGAATGGCAGGTATGGGGCTTCATTTCAAAATTATTTTTAAAATGTTATTTGTTTGGCATATTTCAAATTAACAAAATATAGAGATTAACTAAAAAATATTAATGGTATTTAGAAATAACTGACTCTAATATATTCTTTCATTTTATAAGTCTAGGTGTCTAAAGGATTCATTCACATTTATCCAACAGTCAAGTCCTGAAACCAGGACTTCTGGCTTTTACCCAGTGATAATACCATCTTATATCTTATTGCATTAATAAATCATATTAGCATGTACAAATTTTATGATTTTACTCACCACTCTGATAGTACTTAGAATCATGTGTCCATCTGAAGCCAGTGCAGAGGCCGAAGTCAGTCAATTTAATATGACCATCACGATCAATCAAAATATTATCAGGTTTAATATCTCTATGAATAAAACCCATTTTATGAACACTTTCGACTGCACAGGTAAGCTCTGCTATGTAGAATCGTGCCAGATTTTCTGGAAAGATGCCCATTCTAATTAATAGGCTCATCATATCACCCCCAGGAATATAGTCCATTACAAAGTATAAATTGTCCTTATCTTGGAATGAATAATACAGACGAACTACCCATTCATTGTCAGCTTCAGCCAGGATATCCCGCTCAGCTTTAACATGAGCAACTTGATTTCGAAGCAGAACATCTTTCTTTCGGAGAGTTTTTGTTGCATACAAAGCCTTAGTATCTACTTTTCTTGCTAGACAGACTTCACCAAATGCTCCTATTCCTAGTGTCTTTATCTTCACAAACATAGACTTGTCCATTTTAGCCCTCTTTAGGCGGATGTAATTAGACTCTTTTTGGCAAAGCATCTTTCTCATTTGATCCTGTGCATCTTGAGATAATCCAACCTAGGTAAATAAACTAAAGGTTAAATGAGGAATTACCTTCTACACCAAACAGTACAAAATAGTTTGGAAAAAATTCAGGCATATAAGGTTAAATGCATAATAATTTTTAATAAAGCATGTTAGGAATCTAGAATATACTTCAAGGAAAATTAATTATCAAAAGTGCAGCTTAAGGGACAGTTAACAGGATATACAAAGGTGAGTATATATGCAGATTCTGCTGTGGAGAGCAAGATGATACCAACAACCAGCTTTCAACTGCTTTCTAATGCAGCCCCCAAAAAGTTCCCAATGTGCAATAACCAAACATCTGTTAACATGCATCCTCATCTATCTCTCCATGCATATTCATCCCAAATTATGTGATTAGACTGCCTTCATTTTATGCTTCTCTTGTGAATGCCTAGGGTTAGTGTTCCTATTTCACCTTTCATGAAAAAAAAAAAAACCTCTTCTCGTCCAGATTCATTTGTTCTAAAAAATTGATGTATTAAGAACAAAAGAACGTCTTCTCTAACCTAACCACTCATTAACAGTCCATCTTTTTTTTTTCTTTAAAAGATTTTATTTATTATATGATCTCCCTGATATGAGGGAGAGGAGATGCAACATGGGGGGTTAATGTGGTAGGAGAAGAGTAAATGAAACAAATTGGGATTGGGAGGGAGACAAACCATAAGTGACTCTTAATCTCACAAAACAAACTGAGGGTTGCTGGGCAGAGGGGGGTTGGGGGGGGTTATGGACATTGGGTAGGGTATGTGCTATGGTGAGTGCTGTGAAGTTTGTAAACGTGGAGATTCACAGACCTGTACCCCTGGGGGAAAATATATATATATATGTTTATAAAAAATAAAATTATTAAAAAAAAAAAAAAAGATTTTATTTATTTATTTGACACAGAGAGAGAGACAGCGAGAGAGGGAATACAAGCAGCGAGGAGTGGGGGAGGGAGAAGCAGGCTTCCCTCTGGGCAGGGAGCCCGATGTGGGGCACGATCCCAGGACTCTGGGATCATGACCTGAGCTGAAGGCAGACGCTTAACAACTGAGCCACCCAGGTGTCCCAATAGTCCATCTTTCCTTTCATCTTTCTTTTATTTTTCTTAGGCATTAGAATGAGGGTAGGACTCACAGCCACCACTAATGCAAAATGCAAAGGCTTTCTCCTACCTTATTTAAACAGGACACCTTGTTTGATTAAAAGCTATCTTTTTAGGCACTTTGGAACATTTCAAAGAATAGTCAATGTGACTTATGAAGATACCAGATTAAACGCAGATTAAAAACAAAAGCCAACTTCTGACTAGACATGGACTACCTGTATTTAGAAGGAAGTTTATTTTTGTCTAGTTCAATAAAGAACTAATTTAAGGGTTTAAAAAGAAAAGGAATTAAAGAAGTAGAGTCTATTCTAGAAATGCAAGCCTAATTAGAATATAGCAACCTCATGCTTCTGTTAGGATGCGCATTTGCATGCAAGAATTTTTTTAAAAGGGTGGCATGCCAGACTTAAAACTGTTTCTCTTAAAATCTTACTTGCCTACACAGTAATGGAGGCTACAGAAGTCAGCAAAGCTTCCAACACCATAAAAGTTTAAATCAGCTATTAGTGAAAGTAAAGAGGAAAAAGGAAAAATAAACTAAGAAAATACATACAGACAGACTTTAGTAAGAAATCCTAAGAGCTAAAATATGGGTAAGTCATATAGATTATCATGGTATTTCTCATCTAAGAAAGCTCAATTTATAACAAGAATAACATAACTGTAAAATTAGATTTAGTAAAATTATCTTAAAAAAATAGCTCTCAAGTTACGTGAGTAAGTTTCATCACAAATTTAAGCCTCCCAGACTCTGAGTGATAGATATATGACTGGGAGTCAACCTTTGAACTGTAAACATGTGACAAATATATTAACAATAATAGTACCACCATAATATCTAGTGAAGATATATATATATATGTATATATGAGAATCACAACACAGATTCATCTAAAATGAGTGAGCACTAATTCTGGTCTCCTTTTAGTAGTTTAAAAATTTCAGCACATTTTCCAGAACATTATAAAAATGAAATTAGAAGAGGAAACAACTGAAGGGACAGGTCTTTGACACTTTCTAATGGGACCAACCAGATGAATAAACCCGATGAATAAGGCCCAAAAACTACTATAAGTAAAAACAAATGTTTCATAAGTATAGCTAGCAAGAGATGGGACCCAGATATTTCTAGCTTATTTTAAAATGTTTAAAGATAATGCGTAAAACCTAGAAAATAACCCTTGCTCCTATTTCCACATAAAGGGATTATGTACATCTAAACAGCACACTATAAATTATATTTTTCTTAATTTATTAGAACTTTATTCCAGGAAATTCTGAGTAAATCTTGAAACACTAAAATAAAATGGTATAATCCAAAATAATTTACTGACTTGTAAGCAATGATAATATATTAGCTATAGAAGGAAAGAAAAATATTGGACCGATATTTTAAAATAAACAAGCGAATACATCATCAAGCATAAAAATGGGCATTTTAAAAGGTTTTACCCGCATCATTTCATTCTCTAATTGTTTTTTACGATGTAGACGTTGCTGATGAGATTTGAGTACATTTTCTACATGTTGCTCCATAAAAAATTTAAATGCCTGAGGAGAGTAACTCTGAATACGAGATTCCCTTCGCTCTTCATCTTTCTTGTTTTTCCTAACGGTGATAGGTGAAGTCGTAATCTGCTTCTTTTCCTTATCCCCACTATCAACATTTTCATAGCTTTTTTCACTCTCATCTTCCTTGGGCACGCTCGCCTGATCCTCTTTGCTAGATTTACCGACTGATTCGTATGAAGGAACAGATGGGTTCTGGTGCAGCAGATGTTTTGGATAAGGTGGAGGAGGACCTTGATAGTTTGGAGCTTCAGCAACCGGAGGCATAACAGTCATATTTGAAGTGGTACTCTCAGAAAAAGGACTGGGTTGAACTGTTTGAATCGGTTGTGGTATCCAAGAAGGGTGTGTAGGTGCTAACGCAGTCTGCAGCTCTGGTTTTAATACGCGTATACTTTTCACAGGCTGTTGAATAGGAGCGGGTGTAATAGCAGTGACTGTTGTAGCTGAAGGCTGAGAATTACCAGGATGACTTGCTCTACTTCCTAATGGATTATTAAAGGAATTTGACCTCACTGGTATGTTAGGTTGCCATGTGGGGATTTCATGCCCACTGCTTGGGGACGACTGGGCTGGAGCAGAAGATGACTGAGGCCAAGTTGTTTGCAGTCCAGGTGCATTCATGTTATAAAGTTCCATGTTATGACTATTTCTGTTTGGCACCATCATAGATTGGGGAAGATTTCCATTTGTATATGATGAAGGAGCAGCAGATGCCCCCGTTTGTAAAGCAGAAGAGCTTTGTCCATTAGCTGGGGTCAGAGGATACGGAGGCGGTGGCTGCCGATTCACAGTGCCAGGAGGGACGTTTTGGTGTATCATAAAATCAGTCTGACCACTACCATTCTGAATTCCAGGTCTTCCCGGTGGGAAGTTAAATTTGTTGGAACTCTGCATGATGATTGGTTGTCTGCCAACAGGGACAGAACTAATGCCTCTCTGTCCCTGATTAGGAGGATTCATTGGGGTTGTGTTCAGAGGTGGGGGAGGATAGCCTTCCTGCCACGCTCCAGGTGGAACAGGAGAGATTCTGGAGATTACATATTCCATGTTCCCAGAATAGCGCTTTGTTTGAGAGTTTGGTTCCCATGAGGGGGGAGGTGGAGTTGTACCTCTTGGAGGAGGAGTCTGGCCCCTAGGAGGTGGTGGAGGAGTGACACTCCTTACTTGAGGAGGTGGTGGGGGGTTCACTCTCTGTCCATTGCTAGGATGAGCTTGAGCAAAAGCTGTTATACCAGAGCCTGACAAAGGTCTTCCTACATCTGTCTGCGAGTTGGGACTTTCAGAACGATAGGCCACGCTTTCTCCGAGTGGTGGGCCATGTCTCTGAGGAACTAAGGATTCTTTGGAACCTTTCCAGCTCTGTTTGCGGTTAACTGATTGCTGCACACTCCCTATGGTCATAAAACAGAGAGAAAAAAATGTTTTAACCTCTTATTTTTGAAAAATTTTAGCTTGGAATTCTGACATAGCTAAATGATAAATCTTTTTTGAGAATTGTAAAAGTCAAATTTCAGTTAAGCAGTTTTATGTTACCTTTCAAATTTTTACTTAACTAGATAATACATTCTCATAGCTCAGAATCCAAGAAGTACAAAAGTATATCCATCTCTGTCCCTTGGCCAACCAACTTTCTTCCCTGAAGGCAACCAATGCCATTAGTAAAATATTTGGGGGATATGCAAGTAAATAGACTACCTCCTATGTATACCGCTGTGACTGGCTCTTATTAAAATATTGAAGATTCTGTCAGTCTGTAAAGTGTTTTCTTACTTTTAAAAAGTTTACCATAGTTTTTCACTATATGGAGGTACCCAAATTTAATTTAATTTTTTTTTTAGGTAGGCTTCACACCCATCATGGAACTCAACGTGGACCCTAAACTCATGACCCTGAGATCAAGACCTGAGTTGAGATCAAAAGTCAGCTGCTTAACTGACTGAGCCACTCTGGAGCCTGGATGTACCCAAATTTAATCAGTTTCCCTAATGAAGAATAGTAAGGATGTTTGTAGTCTTTTGCTGTACAAAAAAAGAAAGAAAGAAAAGAAAAGAAAAAAGGCAGTGAAAAATTTTGTACATATACCATTTTAAAAAATATTTTTTGAATAGAGATTTTATTTATTTGAGAAAGGGCAAGCATGAGCAGGGGGAAGGGTCAGAGGGAGAGGGAGAAGCAGACTCCCTACTGAGGGGGGAGCCCAATGTGGGGCTCAATCCCAGGACCCTAAGATCATGAGCTGAACCGAAGGCAGATGCTTAACTGACTAAGCCATCCAGGAGCCCCCAGATATCATTTCATATATAAGTAGATAAATTATCAGAAGTGGCATTAATGAGCCAAAGGGTGTGTCCATTTGTAATTTTAATAGATACAACTACTTTTAAATATATTTCAAAGATACCAGGAGATAATTAGCTGAAATAAAGTCTAGATTTTATAGTTTCTCTTTACTGGAATTTCCAAATAAATGAAACAGGCAAGAAAATAAATGATAACTCCTCCCCCAAATTGAAGTATTTAAAATAGTCTGACTACTTGGAAAAATATCTTTAACACATTCAAAAACACATAAAACACATTTGTATAACATGCAATACATATAAATAATACATTCCAAATAGTGAATATACAGTAAAGATTTATAGATCTAAATACATAAAACACTTAGCAACATTCAAAACAAAACACATATGAGGAAAAACTGGTAAATGTTCAGAATGTACAGTTTAACACTCTGTTTCAGCCAGGCTGGGCTACAGGCTGGGTCTATGACTAAGGAAAAGCCATCACTCCAGGCCACCTAGGCAAGTCCTCTGGCCACCAAGCTCTCTTTCACCTTCTTCAGAGAGTCAGCTGAGGCTAAATACATGTATTCACTCATTCAGCTTTTACCAGTTAAAGTCTCCATCAGCCTAGAGCATACTGCCTTCTCCTTCTGTACGTCTGATAGAGCTCTCCATGTTCTCCCTCTTCCCAAACCCTCCCACTATTGCCCCCTCTCCAAAATAATTAATTAATTAAAAAATAAACTGGGATAAACGTGGGATTCTCCCTCTTATTATTCCTTCATACTCTTTTTAAAAAGCCAGCTCTTTGGAAGCTCATTCTATCTGAGAGGCCACATTCATTCCTCTCACTTAATGAACTCTTATTTGCTCATCCTCATTCACCCATAGTTTTGACATTCAGTCTACCCTAAGCCTTGCCAACATTCTATAACTTCAACATCCACATGGACAAACCACCCATCACCCTCATCTCTCAGTTTCTTGACCTCCTTCCTTCAACCTCCAATCACTCCTAAAATCATATTTCTAATTTTGATATTACCCACATCTGTTTTCTTTCAAAATAATTTCTTTAAGGTTTCTGCACTTGGACCACAACTCTCCCTCTCCCTTTCACGTTTAACTACCACTACAAGTATTTTTCAACTTCACCAAGACCTTCATATCCCTACTTCATTAGTCCTCCACTTTCTTTCTTTTCTTTTTTTTTTTTTTTTAAATAAAGATTTTACTTGTTTATTTGAGACAGCGATCACAAATAGGCAGAGAGGCAGGTGGGTGCGGGGGAAGCAAGCTCCCTGCCAAACAGAGAGCCTGATGCAGGGCTCGATCCCAGAACCTTGGGATCATGACCTGAGCTGAAGGCAGAGATTTTAACCCACTGAGCCACCCAGGTGCCCCAAGTCCTCCACTTTCTTTATGCAACACTTCAGCTAATTTAAATCCATGGTCCACTACTTCTTCTTCCCCTCTGTATTCCTTTTCTCCTCCCCTCATTTCTATTCATTCCTTAATTTTTTATTGAGCATCTAGACAATCCAAGTACAGTGATGAACAACTATCCATAGCCCCATGGGACCTCCATTCTTGGGGGAGAAGACTGCCAATAAACAAGTAAAGAAACAAGTTGGGGTGCCTGGGTGGCTCAGTGGGTTAAGGCTCTGCTTTCAGCTCAGGTCATGATCTCAGGGTCCTGGGATCGAGCCCTGCATCGGGCTCTCTGCTCATCAGGGAGCCTGCTTCCCCCCGTCTCTCTCTGCCTGCCTGCCTCTCTGTCTACTTGTGATCTCTGTCAAATAAATAAATAAAATCTTAAAAAAAAAAAAAAAAAGGAAACAAGGTAACAGCTGGGTATGATAAATCCTATGAAGGAACCACAAATGGTATCAAAATGGTAGAAATAACAGGGAGATAGAAGGCACGAGATTCAGTGTCAGAAAAGGCTCCACCAAGGAGATGACGTAGGATCTAAGACCAGCCGAAGGTCCCGAGAAGGGAACATGCTATTTTCCAAGAACAAAAAGAACTGCAGCATGGCTGGAGAGCAGTAAATGAGGGGAAGTGGGATACTGGAGTAAGTCTGACAGCAGCAAAGTCATCAAGAGGAGTCTGGAAGGAATGAAAAGCCACAACAGCAGAGCAGGAATATGCCCTGATCAAGGATTTAAATCACCCTTTCAGCAGTATTCTGTTCCCCCCGCTTACCTAACTCATTTTGTACTTTTGTAGTAGAACTCTAGTCACAGATGATTCCAGCTATCTTTTTTTTTTTCATGCCTGCTGGAAAAGGTGATGTAAAGTGCAGACTGATTCCACCATAAATTCAATGATCAGCATCATCAAATGGCTTTAGCACTGCCAAGAAATCCTACTGATTCTTTTGGTCTCTACTACAACTCTCTCTAGTCCTGGAACTCCTCAAATTGCCTGTCCCATTCCTCACACACCACTCTCAGCGGGTGACCCGATTTTCCACTTTGGAGAAAACTGAAAGCATCAGAAAGAACTCCCTTATCTTGTTTGTTCCTGTTAGAGCAAAATATTTTATTCCTCTTCCTCTATAAGTCTAATAATCTCTCATCCTACCCTTTGGATCCTTTCTTTTCATAGTTTCTCAGGAATCTTACTTGATCCTTTTCTCTTGAGTATTTAATTTCTTTGTTTTACCTGGAGTTCTGCAATTATCTTTTAAACATGCATAAGTCTTTACTATTAAAACAAACCAGCCTCTCCCTCCATTCTCATATGGAGCACTACCTTAAAATGTTACTAGTCCACTGTGTGGACAACAAAAACTTAGAAACTTTTACATAAATCTAACAATGAAATTTTAGGTCTGTTAAATAAGTAACAAAACATCTGTACTTATATATGTCATTTAAAATTTAAATTTCAATTTTAAATCTAAATTTAAATTAAATTTTAGAATAATTCATCATTATTTTATAAGATTAGGGCCCTCCCTAAATGACCTTATTTAACCTTAACTGCCTTCTTAAAGACCCTGTCTACAAATACAGCCAAATTCTGAGGTGTTAGGAATTAGGACTTCCTGAATTTGATGGGACACAATTCAGCCCCTAACACATGTGGTAACTTGTTTCTGTTCAGTCATGGGAGCATAATTCAAATTAGAGTGGGCTGAGGAATAAATGGATGTGAGGTAAAGAATTCATGTATAAACAACACTTTGAGAAGTTTTTCTATGAGGGTACAGTGACAACATTAGCAAGAATATGCTTCTTATATGGTGAAGATCTTTTATTTTTTTAAATTTCCAACTCATTATAGATTAGTAATTTTATAACATACACAGCTTGGCTTTCAAGATACTGTTCTTTTATTTCCTTCCTCTTCAGCTAATTCTTCTATCTTTGCAGGCTTATCCTCTCCTGCCAGCTACTAAGTAATAAGCTTGGTTCTAGGCCATCTTGTCATTTTAGTCTACATTATCTCTCTCAATGACCTATTTCTTACACAGGCTAATTGTATATATATCCAGCTCCCTACCTGACATCTTCATTTGGATAACTCAATGAACCTAACTCAACCTGATGTCAAAAACCAGACTTAGGATCTTTTCCCACCAAATCCCATTCCCTCTTAGCATTCACTTTTTTAATGTGAGGGATCACCACACTGCATCTATATTTCTGCACCAGAAGCCTAAGAGTCATTCCTCTCCATTATCACCCCTTGTATGTTATCTATCACCACATCCTTGACTTTATCCCTCTCATCTCTCTTAATTCACTCACTTTTCTCCACTGCCCTCCTCCAGTCTAAATAACCTTCATTTCCTGGGAACTACTGTATCTCTTATCCAGTCTATCCTGATACCCAACCCCCAATCCATTCTTATCCATTGCAGCCATCTTTTTGAAACACAAATCTAATCATATCATTACCCTGCCTGAAGTTTCCATAACTTCCTGCTGGTCTTAGGATAAGATCAACAGACAGTCCTGCACAGTCAGGCCCTATGTATTTCTCCAGTCCTGTTGCATACTCTTGTTTTCAGTGTCCCAGCCACTTTCAGTTCTTCTAGTGTAGCAACAGAACTTGCTAAACAGGCCATGCCTAGGGATACCCTTCCTCACTAAACCTTTCCCATTAACCTTAGTCTTTCTTCAGCTATCAGCTCTACTATCAGTTTCACAGGAAGGTCTGATCTCCTTGATTAGGTCAAAAAACCCTCCCTGATAGGAGTCCCAGTACTCTATAACTCACCCCACTTTATTCACATGTATGTAGCTGTAATCCTACATGTATACATTTGTGAGAGGGTTTGATCTCCCTTACGAGAATGTCAGCTCTACAAAATGGCAAGAATTTTATACCCAATGCTGAGCAAAGGGCCTAAAACAGTAGTGGACAATAAAATTTTGCTGAATGAAAAGAAGAATGAATACATAAGGCCTCTTATAACCAATAAAGAAGGATGAACACAAGATTAACAAAGAATAAAAAGCCAAATTAAAAATAACCAATAAATAATAAATAATTGATAACCAAATATTTACTACCAGTGATCAAAGAAATGTGTATAAAATGAGAGAGTATTTCCACAGCCATTAAATGTACAAAAATCA
This sequence comes from Lontra canadensis, assembly GCF_010015895.1. NCBI lineage: Eukaryota > Metazoa > Chordata > Mammalia > Carnivora > Mustelidae > Lontra > Lontra canadensis. The sequence continues at coordinate 10,904,325 of NW_022631041.1, forward strand.
TAATACCTAGGATTTACAATTATAGGCATTCATATATTAAACTGATTAGGAGAATATAAGTTGGGAATACCTTTCTAGAAAGCAATATCTAAGAAAAACCTTAAATTTCTTCAAGACTTTGAAAATGAAAATTTCCTTTACAAAATCATCAGAAATGTATAAAGATTTAGGTACAAAAGGATTTACTATAGTGCCGTCTACAACAGCAAAAAAGGGAACAAGGCAAATACCAAAAAATGAGAGACTGGTCACATAAAATATGTGATAAATCTAACTAAATGTAGTTACTAAAATTATTTTGTAGACCATTTAATAATAAGGAAAGGTATACACAATATATTAAGTAAATCAAGTAGGTTTTAGTATGACTCCATTTTTTGCTTAAGTAGTAGGAATCAAAATACACACATGTAAACCCACTCAGGTTTTCCACAGGAAAAAAGACTGAGGAAAAAAACACCAAAATCTTATAGGTATTAATAGTGGTGTCTTCTTTTTTCTTACTTACTTTCTAAATTTTCTGTGATGAACATCTTTCACTCTTAAAACAAGATTATAAAAACAAAAAAATAGTTTGAATATGGTATCTGTGGTAAAAAAGAAATATTTCAGCTTCAGTATAACCAATCAAGAAGTTTTCAACCTTGGTGGCTGCTTATCAAAATTACTTATGAAACTTTAAGGGCCTCATCCTCAAATTCATTTTGGTATAACACTATCATGCTATTACTGCCCTGATTAGATTATAACTTACTGTGATGCTTTTAGCATTTCTAAGACTAAAGAGTTGACATACATAAATATTTTAAAACAGTAAGAAACGAGAAAAAAAATGTTTGATCACCTGGTTTCAAGCTGGCACTGACAGGTCTGGCAGCTGCTGCGGCCACCTGTTCCCGGCGAGGGTCTTGGTAACTCATTTTACTGATGAATTCAATTGCTGCCTCTATACTTCTGTTGTTAGTTTTCTGAAGAGCTTGTATAACCATATCCTGTTAAGAAGTTTAAAAAAAAAAAAGAAACAAAGTTTAAATCTTACAATTAATTAGGATAGAAAGAGCACTATGAGCTTCCCTAGAGAACTTCCTAAGGGCCCCAAACCACAACATTAAGTTCCTGTTTGTAAAACTACTATAAACATCCATATAATCTCAAGCCGAAAAAGAAAGCAAATCCTCAAATTCTTCAAAAAATTCTTTAGTATTTTCACCTTTATGTAACATATCACTATTTTTTTAAGATTTTATTTATTTGACAGAGAGAGAAATCACAAGTAGGAGACAGGTAGAGAGTGGGGGGTAAGCAGGTTCCCTGCTGAGCAGAGAGCTGGATGCGGGGCTCGGATGCAGGGCTCGATACCAGGATTCTGAGATCATGACCTGAGGCGAAGGCAGAGGCTTAACCCACTGAGCCACCCAGGCGTCCCATATATCACTATTCTCTTATAGGATTAACTTCTGGGGACAATCATAACAAAACTAATTATTTCTCATTCTTGATTTTATCCTTATACAAAGAGACTATAGGATTGTTAAAAAGGTATCAGTCAAAATACTGGAAGCCACTCTTTTGTATCATTAAAACATTTTAAAAACACCTTTGTCACTGTGTTTACTAGTAAAAGAGCTATGTAATTCTGATTTCTAGCCTCTCAGAGCTTGCATTTTCAGAGAACCTTATTTTCAAGGACATAAATCGAAGTCAAATGGTATAAGAGTAACACTATATATGATTATGTGATGAAGACTTTAGGATGTGACATGGCATGACGGAAAAGCAGAGTCTGGCATAAAACAGAAGCGACTTTGAGTTCTATTACCATGCTTTAGTTTTTTTATGCTTAGAAGCAAAAATACACTCTAGTGACTGCAGATTTATTTACATGCCCCCCTTAAGAAATGTGTAAACTCTGGCAGAGTATTTAATATTTTATTTATTTTTATTAACATATAATGTATCATTTGCTTCAGGGGTACAGGTCTGTGAATCATCAGTCTTACACAATTCACAGAACTCACCATAGTACATACCCTCCCAACGCCCATCACCCAGCCACCCCACCCCTCCTACCTGCCCCGGTCTTACAACCCTCAGTTTGTTTCTTGAGATTAAGAGTCTCTTACGGTTTGTCTCCCTCCCTGGTCCCATTTTGTTTCATTTTAGATTATTTAACATTTTAAAGCTCAATTTCTTCATCTGCAATAGATTCACAGAATTGATATGAGGCCTCAATAAGAAAACATGTAAAAGCACATAAGCACAGTGCCTGGAGATTAGATGTGGGTTGTCCTCCTGCTCTACTCCTTGCCCTTTAAATGTAAACATAAATCATAAAAACATATAGAACATGGGCGCCTGGGTGGCTCAGTGGGTTAAGCCGCTGCCTTCGGCTCAGGTCATGATCTCAGGGTCCTGGGATCGAGTCCCACGTCGGACTCTCTGCTCAGCAGGGAGCCTGGTTCCCTCTCTCTCTCTCTGCCTGCCTCTCCGTCTACTTGTGATCTCTCTCTGTCAAATAAATAAAATCTTAAAAAAAAAAAATTAAAAAAAAAATAAAAACATATAGAACACATATGGATAGGCTTTTTTCAAGAGAGAAGCACCTATTTACTTGCCTAGAGGAGCTGGTATTGAAATCAAACAATATTTTAAAATGGAAATGGAATAATAAGACCAGTGGGTGAACAGGCTACTGACAGATGATCCTCCTATTGAAATGACTAGGGTGAGACCAACCCCAAAAAAAAGGTTGTGGCAGGGGCACCTGGGTGGCTCAGTTGGTTGAGCTCTTGCCTCTGGCTCAGGTCAAGATCCCAGGGTCCCGGGATCCAACCCTGTATTGGCAGGTTCCTTCAGCGAGGAATCTTTCTTCCTCTACTTCTCCCTTTGTCCCTCCCCTCTGCTTGTGCTCTCTCTCGCTCTCTCAAATAAATAAATAAAATCTTAAAAAAAAAAAGTAAAGGTTGTGGCAGAGACATGTTGCCTATTCAAGATCCATTCTCCCTTTCCTAGAAAAGTTACGATTTTGTTTACAGAATTCTTCCTTATAGCTACAGTGGCCACATGACAATTCTGACAAGGAAACAAAAGCAAGGGTTTCTGGAAAAATGCTGCTATCTCTGCTTTAGGTATGGGTACTTCCTGTAACCTGTTTCCCAGATGATAGATCTGACATCTGCGCTACAGCATGATGCCACAAAGAAGAAACATTCAAGAAATTCATAAGAGTCTTAGGTTCTAACATCTTTAAGAGAGTGGACCAATGCTAGCTATATAAACTAAGTCACTACTTTCTTTAAAGCATCATTCTTTGGATTTTTGCAAGTTTGCAGTGAGATACAAAAGAATTAATAAGTCTCACTTTATGTGCAAATTTAAAATAATTCATATCACTCCAAATTAAAATTCAACAGGGAGTACTTACGTTTAAAACTGATTAAGCCAAAAGAACTGTATTTATGCTACTATCACACAGCAGTGTCATCTCACTTGGTAAGAAAACTGGCATCCACCATCCTTTTTCAATATAGTGGGAACCATATTTTTGTTAAATGCACTAGAATTTCATTTGGTGATTAATATGCTGGCTTTTATTTCTGAATAATTATTGCTGTATGTTAGAATGTTTTTTGCATCTGTTAATATATCTATTAAAATTCTGTAAGTGGTGGTGTTGGTCCCAGTGTAAAAAAGAGGACCCTTGGGGCACCTGGGTGGCTCGATGGGTTAAACCGTCTGCCTTTGGCTCAGGTCATGATTCCAGGGTCCTGGGATTGAGCCCTGCATCGGGCTCTCTACTCAGTGGGGAGCCTGCTTCCCCCCCCCCCCCCGTCTCTCTCTGTCTCTGCCTGCTTCTCTGCCTGCTTGTGATCTCTGTCTACAAAAAAAAAAAAGACCCTTAAATCAGTAACTTTAGAATACATGTCTGATAAGAAAACATTATGTCCACATTACTATGGTTTTTTCCCATGCCTAGCAGCAAAAATATACTCCAGTGACTATAGATTTATGTGCCCCAAGAACACATCAATTCTATTTAATATTTATTCCTACAAAGAAACTAATCTTGAAATACTTGGTTTTAATTTTACAGAGCACTCAAAACGTTCTCAAAAAACTGCAACTGCCTTGAACCTGAATAGCTAAAGGAATAGATAGGGTTTATGAAATGATAAAATAATTAAGTGAAAACTGGATAAAAATTTTATTTTTACATTTTTTTAAAAAAATCTATTTATTTGAGAGCAAGCAAGCAAGCAAGCATGGCAGGAGGACTGGGGGAGAGGGAGAGAGAAACCCAAGCAGACTCTGTAACAGAGTGCAGAACTTGAGGAGGTCTCGATCTCACTCCCCTGAAATCAAGACCTGAGTTGAAGCCAAGAATTGGACACTTAACCGAATGAGTCACCCAGGCATTCCTGGATAAAAATTTTAAACTACCAAGTTAGGATTTTTAAAAAATCCTGCAATATAATGAAAAGCTACCAGAATGAGCCATTCAAGGAAGTAGCAGAAGTAAATTGTCATATTCTTTACGTCACTGTAGGGATAAATAATACCTTTACTTCATTCTTTGGACAGATGAGAATTGATAAATGTCTAAATGCTTTTAGTAAAGCAACCTTGCTTAACCTTGTTATAAGGTGACAACTGTGAAATGTGTGATTGTAATAATGCTAACATATCTTTGTAATGCGAAGCAGTTACTGTTATTATTTCCAAAGATAAACAGGCCACTGACCTAAGTGAAGTTAGTCGGAGGAAGACTAATACTATATGATTTCACATATATGTGCTGAAGGCAGATGCTAAGAGACTGAGCCACTCAGGTGCCATGATTCATTCCTTCCTTTATTCTTCGCCTTCTGGCTAAGAGATGAGGAAGAAAGTACTCAGCAGAAACTCCATGTGAAGCCATTTCCTTAATCCTCCAACTACTAACCAGGAAAACAACAAAGGCCCTCTCCTCTTTTCTCTCCATATATTTTCAGAAACAAATCAAATTATTTTTAGAACATTTAGCATAAAAATGATAGGAAAAAACAGTAATCAAATGGATGAACAGGGTACACCAGAAAGACTCAAGTTTTTTCTCTACAGTTTGGTTGAAATCTTCTTTTTCAAATCCTTTACTATAATGCATATTTAAGTTATCAATTTTAACTGCAGAAATCTCTGAAAATGTGGTCACCAAAATATTAACGATAATGAAAGAATTTTAAAGGTAATTCTTTATGTAGTAGAGCTAAAGATAATTTTCATTGTTTTCTTTACTTTTTAACAGGAAATACATTTTTTTTTAAAGATTTTATTTATTTATATGAGAGAGAGAGAGAGTAAGAGAGCACATAAGAGGGGAGAAGTTCAGAGGGAGAAGGAGACTCCCCGCAGAGCTGGGAGACCAAGGAGACACTCCATCCTGGGACTCCGGGATCATGACCTGAGCCGAAAACAGTGGCTCAACCAACTGAGCCACCCAGGTACCCCTGAAATAGGTATTTTTATAAGCACAAAAAAAGTTACTATAATTTCAAAGGAGAACTTAATTAACACGTGCTCATTAACATTTAGTTACATTTTCCATGGCAATTGGTAACCAAAATGATTTCTGCCACCTAAAATATTCAGAGAAAGTATGTTATCATGGAAAAAAAATTTTATAATCCAAACATCAGATTATAGATCTAAACATATAGGACTGTAAACATATATATATGCTATGAAAAACTTTCAATGTGAATTCTAAGGGTAAATATTAAAGATTTGGCATAATTAACATGAAATGAAATTTCATCAAAATAAAACTTCAAAATTCTAGCAGATTGAGCAACATGTAAATTTTTAGTTTTTGTGCATTTGAGATTTGGGCCTCAGAATTATGTGAACATAGCTACTTAATGAAATCCTGATGCTACTTCTTTCTCTGTAGTATGAACTTAAACTTCATAAACTGTCATTTCCAAAATTTGGAAAAATTTCCAATTTCCAAACTGACAGCCAATAGGCTCTCCAGAGCTCCTACTGCTCTCAGAGACCTACTCTGTCCTCCCCTGCAGCTTTCCTCAACTGCACTTCCATCTGACTTCATGACTTGACCTTTTAAATCCCAGAAACCACAGAGAAAAACTAAAGAAATAACTAATTATTTTGTTTCACTAGTTAATGGAATTATAGACATTCTTTGCTGATTAGAATATACAAATTTGTATACACAGTTAAATTCTCTCAAAGGATGATCACCAAAATAGTCTTACATAGTGTAAGGTAAGAAAAATCCTTTCTTTTGTCTTTCAAAATTCCTACCTCATCAAATCCAGCAGCTTGCAAGTCTTGCAGCATTTGAGGATTAACTTCTGAAGAACTCCGACTTGTTTCATTTGCAAATGGTTGTAGAGAGTTTCGAATTTCCAGCAAAGCTTTATGATGTGTCCCAAATTTGGGTGGATTTCTGACTTGTCGAGGATCTTCAGTTGATGTTTTATTCATGTTATGCTCAGCCTTAGCAGCATCCGATGGTTTGGATAAATTCCTAAGAGATTCTCGAATTTCTTGCAACATTTGCCGGCTACTGCCAGTGTAGTTACTGGCAGGAAAGGTCTTAGGCCTCATTTGTCTATATCCTTCTGGCTTTTCACTCCTCTTCATGAAAACATCTATATTTATAACCCACACAAAGGACTTCTGTAAGAACTACTTGACCGATCCAGAACTTTCTCTTGAGCAAGACTGAAAAAGATCCTTTGCAGAAGTCCCCAGGAATGCTGAAATTCTTTACAATCAAATTATTAACCCTATAAAAGAAAAAAACAAAGCTATAAAGTGATTAACTGATAAAGCAGCACCATGTGTTTGAGGGAAAACATACGCTGATTTATTAAAGACCTGGGTTATAGTTCTGGCTCCACTAAGGATTACTGTACAGAGAGGAAAATTAGTTAACCTCTCTGTTCTTATTTCCTAATTTATAAAATTATATCAAGTACTGGTTATGATGATAAAATATAATTTTGGGAGCACTCAGTAAACAGGGGTGCCTTGCCGGCTCAGAGCCCATGCAACTCTTGATCTCAGGGTCATGAGTTCAAACCCCATGTTAGGTATAGAGATTACATTTTAAATAAATTAAAAACTTAAAGGAAAAAAGAGTGTTTAGTAAGCATAAAAAGTATATACAGATACGAGGGATTAGTAAGTGAATGATACAATGGATGGCCTCTCATCAACCTCACCCTGAAGCTCCAATTCTAGATTTTAAAATCAGACTCTGGGGCATCAGGGTGGCACAGCTGGTTAAGCGTTTGACTCTTGGTTTCAGGCTTGGGTTGTGATATCAGGGTTGTGAGATCAAACCCTACATTGGGGTACATGATCAGCACAGGGTCTGCTTTAGATTCTCTCTTTCTCCCTCTGCCCCTCCCACTCATGCTTTCTTTCTCCAAATAAATAAATAAATCTTTTTTTTTCAAGATTTTATTTATTTATTTGACAGAGAGAGAGGAAGAGACAGAGAGAGACTATACATATGAGCAGGGGCAGAGGGAGAGGGAGAAGCAGGCTCCCCACTGAGCAAGGAGCCTGATGTGGGACTCGATTCCAGGACCCCGGGCTCATGACCTGAGCTGAAGGCAGTGGCTTAACAACTGAGCCACCCAGGCACCCCTACACAAATAAATCTAAAATAAAATAAAATAAGACTTCAAGTATAAGATTTCTTTAGAAGAAAGGATTGTTGCTTTAAAAAGGTTTTAAACCACTAGTCCAGAAGATACCTTTATGCTTCAAAAACAAATGTTGGAGCTTATTTCACCAACTGTGGACTGGGACTCTAGAGACAGTAAGTTTATTAATGACAGGATGGGGAAAGGATGTCTGTGGACAACTTGTCTTATTCCTCACTTAATGCATGAATGTCTTCTAAAACACACTAGAATTTGCAATGATGTGGATGGAGCTAGAGGGTTATTATGCTAAAGCGAATTAAGTCAGTCAGAGAAAGACAACTATATGATCTCACTGATATGACTAATTTAAGAAACAAAACAGAGGATCATAGGGGAAGAGAGGAAAAAATATAACAAGATGAAACCAGAGAGGGAGACAAACCATAAGAGACTCAAAATCACAGGAAACAAACTGAGGGTTGCTGGAGGGGAAGGGGGCTGGAGGAATGGGGGAACTGGGTGATGGACATTAAGGAGGGCATGTGATGTAATAAGCACTGGGTATTATATAAAACTGATGAATCACAGACCTGTATCTCTGAAACCAATAATACATTATATGTTAATTAACTGAATTTAAATTAAAAAAAAAACTGGGAAAAAAAAAACATGCTAGAAGAACAGTCACATAAAGTCTACTTAAGTATCTTCACTGATAGGGAAAACACTAATGCAAGAAAGCCATTCTATCTGTGACATGCAGCAAGCGTTAAAGATGTTTTCTTTCCAGGGAGCATCATGAAATCCCACTCAGTACATGTTGAGAGCCTGTTATGGGCCGGTACTAAACAACTTTGTCTAAATCCTTATTTAGCCATCTTAACAGCTCTGTGAAGGTTTACTATCTCTGCTTTGTATATGAGGAAACAGGTTCAGAGAGTTTGAGTAAAACAGTTTCTAAGTGGTACCACTGGGATGTGAAACATTGCTAATTATCATCTACTAGGAGCCTATTTCTATTCTTATATATTTTTTTCAAGAATTTATTTATTTGACAGAGAGTGAGAGAAGGAGAGAGAGCACAAGCAGGGGGAGGAGCAGAGGGAGAGGGGGAAATAGGCTCCCTGCTCAGCAGGGAGCCTGATGCGGGACTCGATCCCAGGACCCTGAGATCATGACCTAAGCCGAAGGCAGAGGCTTAATCCACTGAGCCACCCAGGTGCCCCATCTATTCTTATATATTTTTAAGTAATCTGTACACCCAATGTGGGGCTCGAACTTACAACCCCAAGATCAAGAGTCCACGTGCTCTGGGCACCTGGGTGGCTCAGTCAGTTAAGCATGACTCTTGATTTCGGCTCAGGTCATGATCTCTCAGGGTCGTGAGATGGAGCCTCGTGTTCAGCTCTGTGCTGGGCATGGAGCCTGGTTGGGATTCTCTCCCTCTCCCTCCCTCCCCTTCCCTGTACCCACATGCTCTCTCATCTTCTATTACCAAAAAAAAAAAAAAAAAAGTCACATGCTCTATACAGCCAGTCAGGTGCCCATTTCTATTCTTATAAAAGTAATAATCATTCATGTTACATAAAAAGGTCTACAGGCAAATATAAGTACCTCCTCCTACTCAGCCTTATGTTACCTCCTCAATAACTCTCAATGATTGGTCACCTAATTATCCAGTTTTATTTTCTTAATAGTACTTATTACTGTCTAAAACTACTGTACTTGTTTAGTTGTTAATTGTCTATCTTCCCTCACTGACAATAAAAGCTCTATGAGAGGGGCACCTGGGTGGCTCAGTGGGTTAGGCCTCTGCCTTCAGCTAGGGTCATGATCTCAGGGTCCTGGGATCGAACCCCGCGTCGGGCTCTCTGCTCAGCAGAGAGCCTGCTTCCCTGCTCTCTTTCTCTCTTCCTGCCTCTCTGCCTACTTGTGATCTCTGTCAAATAAATAAACCAAATCTTTAAAAAAAAAAAAAAAGTTCTATGAGAGCTTTTTTCTGTCTCATAATCACTGTTCAGTGCTATCAGAGACTGACATAATGAGCACTCAATGTATGTATATGTTGATAAATGAAATACACGTGTCTCCTATGCACCCCTAGTTCCTTTATTTATTTATTTATCTACTTTAAAGATTTTATTTATTTATTTGACTGAGAGAGAGACACAGCTAGAGAGAGAACACAAGCTGGAGGAGTGAGAAGGGGAGAAGCAGGCTTCCTGCTGAGCAGAGAGCCGGATGCAGGGCTAGATTCCAGGACCCTGGGATCATGACCCAAGCCTGAAGGCAGACGCTTAACCACTGAGCCACCCAGGCTCCCTAAATATTTATTTATTAGAAAGAGAGAGCCCGAAAACAAGAGTCAGATGCTTAACTGATGGATGCACCCCTAAGTTCCCTAATTCTAGCCATGCTCTTCTGGATAATGCTCTAGTTTGTCATAATCCTAGAGGTGCCAGAAAGTAATGGAAAAACAAAAAATTATTCAAGTACCTGTTCTGTTAATTTAAGCAATGTGAACCTGGCTTATTTATTTCTCTCAAAAACTGTCTCCTAAGACATAAAATGGTTGGAATAACAAGGTTTACTTTAAGGCTTGAATAAAGATTATGAGGAACAATGCAATACAACTAAAGAAACACAAGGGTTCAAAGATGAAGGATGCTGCTTGCAACACCATTTATAATGGCAAAACATGGTATCAATCTAGATGTTCATCAGTAATTGAGCAATTGACAGTACATCTAGATGTATGAAGCAGATGTAAAAAGAATGATGCAATTCTATCTAAATATACTGACAAGAATAGACACCCAGAACACCTTTTTTTTTTTTTTTAACAGACTTTATTTATTTACTTGACACAGAACAAGAGAAAGAACATAAGCACAGGGAGTAGCAGAGAGAGAGGGAGAGAGGGAGACGCCAGGCTCTGCACTGAGCGGGGAGTTCAACAGGGGGCTCAATCCCAGGACTCCAGGATCATGACCTGAGCCGAAGGCAGATGCTTATGTGACTGAGCCACCCAGGTGCCCCCTCATAACACATTCTTAATTAAAAAGGGCAAGTTTTAAAACACTACAGTTAAAATAAAGCCATTTTCTATTTTAAAATTAGATTATTATTTTGGCTGTATAGCTCTAGCCAACAACCACTGAATTGTATACTTTAAACAAGTACATTTAAGGTAAATAAATTATATCTTAGAGCTGTTAAAAATAAACACTTCTGGGGGGCTTCAGGGGAGCTCAGTCGGTTAAGCATACAACTCTTAATTTCGGCTCAGATCTCGATCTCAGGGTTATAAGATTGAGCCACATGTCAGGCTCTGTGCTGGGCATGGAACCTGCTTGAGATTCTCTCTCCCTCTCCCTTTGCTCCCTTCCACCACTCTCCCTTCTCACAAACAAACAAAAAAACCCACAAAGAAAAAAACCAAATGCTTTATTCTTTTTTAAAATTTTTTTAAAGATTTTATTTATTTGACAGAGAGAGATCACAAGTAGGTGGAGAGGCAGGCAGAGAGAGAGAGAGGGGAGGAAGCAGGCTCCCCACTGAGCAGAGAGCCTGATACGGGGCTGATCCCAGGACCCTGGGATCATGACCTGAGCTGAAGGCAGAGGCTTTAACCCACTGAGCCACCCAGGTGCCCCAAATGCTTTATTTTTAAAAATTACACTTATGGATGTTAATTATACATACACATAAACGACTATTTGCAGTAGGCCTGAAAAAGTATGAAGTCCTGAAACAGACCATCAGAGGCAGTTTCCTGGTGACTCAATAATCAGTACTTCTGTGGTACAGTTCTTAGTTATGATCGATTCAATTCTACTTAACAAGAAGACCACATTTCTCCATTTTTAAAAACAAAAATGAACTCTGTCATTGTGTTGCTGAAAATCACACATATTCTGTCTACAACATAACCCAATCTACTGATAATTACTTCATAAATGAAATTAAGATGGACACATCTTATGCTTTTATGAAGAAAGCTGGCCCCTAATGATAAGCAGTTTTTCCCTTAGTCTTCCAAAAATATTAATAGCTTATTAATGAAATAGTTTACATTTCACATTTAGCTCACCAGTTTAAAATTTACAGAATTCCCCTTCTTGCCCTTCCTGAAAGGGAAAATATTTTCCATTTCCTGTTCTGCAGCCTATCATTTTTCTGCCATCAAGGATTAACATCAGTGGTTATCCAATGTCATATTTAGTTCTTTCAATATCTGAGTTACATTTCATTCATAGCATCTAAGCATTTCATTAATACATCATTTATTTTGGGTTCCAATTCCAAGTTTAGTATCATTCTACTATTATTTTACCATTTCCAAAATCATTCCCCTTGATAGAGTAGAATAACAAATAAGCATAAAAAATAACAAAAATAATAAAATAACAACAAAAAATAACAAAATAATCATAATTTGCTTTTCTGTCAATATACAACATTTGCTCCCATCCCTAACACAGAGCCTGGTAAACAGTAAGCTGTGCAAAAATATCTGCTGAATAAATGCAAGTGACTTATCCCTTCTTTTTACCCTTAAAAAACTATAATCTTAGTTTTTTCTAATTATACAAAAATGTATCCTCATTGAAAAACTTTAATATTATATAATATAAAGTAGAAGTCCCTCATAATTCACCTCCCTCAACAGTAAGAATCACTACAGTAGGCTGAATGATGGCATCCTGAAACAGATCTACTTCCTAATCCTTAGAATCTGTAAATGTTATCTTATTTGGAAATAGGGACTTTGCAGATGTCATTAAGGATTTTGAGATGGAGAGATTATCATGGATTATTTAGGTAAGCAGTACACAGAATTGTAAGTGTTCTTCTGAGAAGAAGGGTGAGGGAGATCAGATACACACAAAAGGGGAAGAGGCAGCGTGTCTGAGGGGACAGAGTGGAGTGATGTCGTCAGAAGCCAAGGAAAGCTGGCAGCCAAAATGGCAAGGAACAGATTTTCTCCTAGAGCTTCTTGGAGGAAGAGTGGCCTTGTCAATACCTTGATTTTGGGTGAGTGATACTGAATTTGGATTTCTGGCCTCCAGAACTGTAAGAGAATAAATGTATGCTTTTTAAGACCTCATTTGTAGTGATTTGCCAGGTAAGCCACAAGAAACAAATACAATCACTACCTATACGGCATATTTGAGACATTTTTCCAAAGAACATACAAAAATGGACAACAGATACATGAAAAAATGCTCAACATCACTAATCATCAGGGAAATGCAAACCAAAACCACAATGAGCTATCACCTTATATCTGTCAGAATGGCTACAATCAAAAAACAAGAAATAACAAGTGTTGATGAGGATGTGGGAAAAAGGAACCTTTGTATACTGTTGGTGGAAATGTAAATTGGTGAAACCACAGTAGAAAATAGTATAGATGTTCCTCAGAAAATAAAAAATAGGAATACCATACAACCCAGTAGTTCCATTACTGAATATTTACCCAACAAAAATAAGAACTCTAATTAAAGAAGATATATGCATCCCAATGTTTACTGCAGCATTAGTTATCATAGCCAAGATATGAAAGCAACCTAGGTGTCCACGGACAGAAGAATGGATAAGGATGATGTGATGTTTATAGATACGATGTTAATATTACTCAGCCATAAGAAAGAATGAGATGGGGGCACCTGGGTGGCTCAGTGGGGTAAGGGTCTGCCTTTGGCTCAGGTTATGATTCCAGGGTCCTGGGATCAAGCCCCATGTTGGGCTCCTTGCTCAGTGGGGAACCTGCTCCTCCCTCTTCTCCCTGCTCATGCTCTCTTTCTCTTGCTCTGTATCTCTCAAACAAATAAATAAAATCTTTAAAAAAAAGAATGAGACATCGCCATTTGTGACAACATGAACAGAACTGAAGGGTATTATGCTAAGTAAAATAAGTCAGACAAAGACAAATACCATATGATTTCACTTATATGTGGAATCTAAAAAATAAGTGAACAAACAAAACCCAAAAATAAACCCATAGACATAGAGAAGACACTGATGGTTCTCAAAGCGGTAGGGACAGGGAATGGGCAAAATGGGTGAAGGAGAATGGGAAGTACAGGCCTCCAGTTAGGAGATGTGTAAGCCACTGAATTGAAACGTACAGCACAGAGAATACAGTCAGCGGTATTGTAATGGCATTATATGGTGACAGATGGTAGCAACATTGTGGTAAGCGAAACATAACACAGAGTTGTCCGAGTAGTATACCTGCAACTCGTGTAACACTATGTATCAACTCTACTTCAATTAAGATATTTTTAAATACTGCATATTTTAACATAATATTACTATAAATCAAAATGGGCTCAAAAAGGGGCACCTGGGTGGCTCAGTCTGTTAATCTGCCTTTGGCTCAGGTAATGATCTCAGGGCCCTGGGATCAAGCTCTGTGTAGGGCTCCCTGCTCCATGGGGAGTCTGCTTCTTCCTCTCCTTCTGCCCCTCCCTCCCACTTATGCTCTCTCTCAAATTAATAAAATTTTTTTTTTAAAACCAAAATGGAATCACAAAATATAACCTCATTTTACATAATACATGAATTTATAAGAAGAGAAGGCTGTGTTACCCAAACTTATCTGACCAAAGAACTTTCCTACCTCTGAGCATTTCATGAGATTCATTTCTATGGAATACATTTTAGCAAATGCTGAACCAGAGGCACCTGAGTGGCTCAGTTAGTTAAGTGTCTGCCTTTGGCTCAGGTTTGGGATGAAGCCCACATAGGGCTCCCTGCTCAGCAGGGAGTTTGCTTCTCCCTCGCCCTCTGCTCCTTCCCCTGCTCATTCTCTCTTACTTGCTCATTCTCTCAAATAAATCAAATGAAGAAAAGAAAATGCTGGGCCAGTCATCCTAATCCTATATCCTGTAACTCTGTACTTGAATAATGTAATTTCTAACACTGTTAACATCTGAGGCTACAATGGTCCAGAAATGACTGTGTTCTGGTATATATGTAATAATGTGTTTTAAGTTAAAATAAATGAAAAATTAGTTTATGCTTAGCTTTTTCATCTACATGTTGGAACACTTACGAATAAAATATGATGTCTGGATTTTATTTTAAAATATGGTGTCTGGAATTTTATTTATTAAATAAAATTTGGTTTTGCAGAGAAGTAGATGGAGACATAGATGAGACCAAAGTAGCTAATGACTCTTGTAGCTGGGTGATGGGCACATGAAAGTTCATCATCCTATTCCCTTTACTTTTCTATGTGCTTGAAATTTTCTAAAACATAAAGTTAACAACTAAAAAAGAAAAATGACTACAGTGCTCTGGATCTTGAAATGGTTCTGCTGCAAATTATTCTTATTCAAATACAAAACACACAAAGAACACAAAGGTTTTCTTAATTTAAAGGAAAAATTAATTCTACGCAACAACATCATTTCAACATTAGCTTTTCAGGGGAAATAACAGAGACGTTACCTTTTTTTTTTTTTTTTTTTAAAGATTTTATTTATTTATTTTAGGGAGGGAGAGAGAGCAAAAGCAGGAAGGACAGAGGGAGAAGGAGAATCTCAAGCAGACTCCATCCTGAACACAGAGCCTGTGAGGCTCAATCTCATAACCCTGAGATCATGACCTGAGCTGAAACCAAGAGTTGGACTCTCATCCGACTGTGCTGCCCAGGTACCCTGAATCATTAGGTTTAAATGTTTGTTTCAAAAGATAATCCATACCATCAGATATCAATAATGATGCAATAGAGAAGTGTGACATATCTTTATCTAATTGGTCTTGATAAATCCTTGTGCCAGAAACGATATTTACATACTGCCCTCTATTTCCTAAATTAGTTCCTGCCAAAGCTCTGTGAACTGATGTAATGTGTCAATTCTAATTGAGGCAGTTAGAAGCCAGCACTTCTCCATCTCTCTCTTCCTGCTTCAATGACAATGTTGGTCACATTTTGAGATGGTAGCTTCACAATATGGAGGGAATATGGGCTCCTAAGCCACTGAATGGTTTACTACTGAACCCCACTGGACTTTGTGTAAAGAAGAAAGAAATCTCTGTTGTGTTATACCACTGATATTTTGCAATGTTAACTACAAAACAGCCTAATATTATTGTGGAAATAGAGACCACCCAAGGGACACCTGGGTGGTTCTTTCAGTTAATGTCTTTCAGTTAATATCAGTTAATGTCAGACGACTTGATCTCAGCTCAGGTCTTGATCTCAGGGTCATGAATTTGAGCCCTTGCAATGAGGCCTACTTAAAAAAAACCTTTTTAAATAAATAAATAAATACCACTGAAAATAAGCAGAATCTACTTATGACCAGCTTGCCACAGCAAGGGAGTCAGGCAGTTACCATCTCTTTGGCAGAGATTCAAAGGCAGGCAGTGGAATGAAAAAGCTTTAAACTGAATAAAAGGAAAGACATCAGGTATGCTCTGCCACAAGGAAGCTGGAGGCCAGCTAACTTGAAGCAGGGCATCCTATGTGATTGGTTGGGGATATATTTGTCTTTCCCTGGTTAGTCCTGAGTCAGAAGCTGGCAGTTACTGACAAAGACCTGGCTGTTTGGGCCTATTGCTATTGAGGCTGTGGGTCACAGTTCTATTTTCATATATGATCTCGCCATTGTCTATCTGCCCATTTGGTTTCTCATTCTCCTAATACAGAAATTGGTACCTAGAGGGGCGCCTGGGTGGCTCAGTGGGTTAAGCCTCTGCCTTCGGCTCAGGTCATGATCTCAGGGTCCTGGGATCAAGCCCCACATCAGGCTCTCTGCTCAGTGGAGAGTCTGTTTCCCCCTCCCCCTCTGCCTGCCTCTCTGCCTACTTGTGATCTCTCTCTGTCAAATAAATAAAATCTTAAAAAAAAAAAAAAGATGAAGAAATTGGTACCGAGAAGTGATGTGCTACTCTAACAGATACCCTAATACAGTATAGATTTAGTAGTTAGGCAAAGAGCTTCAAGGAAAGTGATACTGGGGCTGGCAAAATGAAGAACCATGTTTTACAGTGGCTGAATATTTGGTAAAGCTGTTGCCTGTTATAACTTACAAGGTGACAAAGAGTCTACTGAATTTGTAGTTCTATAAAATAGAGTTTGAAAATGAGAATCTTAGAAGTGCATGTTGGCTGCTATTGGCTATTTGGCAAAGTATTATAAATAAATGATAAGGTCAGGAAAGAAGTAGCTGATTTGCAAACAGATAGGAAGGAATAGAGAGAAATTTAAAATCCTGCAGGGTTGGAATGCAGCCTGATCTAGACCCCAAACAGGAAGAGATGGAATTAAAAGGCTCAGCACAGATGTCCACTAGGATCTCTCAGCTGACTTAAAGTACCTCAGTGGTAAAACCCACTCTAAGGGGATAGCTGCATCTCAAATAACCAACTGAGTATAGAAATGGGAGCTCTCAAATTTTTGGAAGAGGTTACTAACACATATGAAATATGGTTTTTGACCCACGGAATTGACTAGAACTAAACACATCAGAGGCTTACTAACTTTGAGGAAATAACTTTAATTTTTTTTTTCAAAAAAATACTCAAACTCTGATTTTTTAAAGAAGCCTTTGACTATTTATTTATTTTAAGATTTTATTTATTTATTTGACAGAGAGGGTTCATTCACAAGTAGGCAGAGAGGCAGACAGAGAGAGGGGGAAACAGGCTCCCTGCTGAGCAGAGAGCCCAACGTGGGGCTCGATCCCAGGACCCTGAGACCCTGACCTGAGCCGAAGGCAGAGGCTTTAACCCACTGAGCCACCCAGGTGCCCCAGCCTTTGACTATTTATAATTTAAATCCCTGAGGCTCCCAACTTCCACGAACCATAATCTAGATGAGAAAGATTTGTACCTTCTAAAGAGGGACTATTCTCCCAAAGCTCACACTTCCCTAAGTAGCCAAGGATGATAATGGAAAAAAAAACCCCAAAGAGATTCTTTGAGGGAACAATGGTCAAGTGTCACAGAAAACAATGAATGAGGATGGAGTTCTTTCCATATAATTGGATTAAGGTCCAATTAAAGAAAATCCCCTACCTCCATAGCCAGTTGCTTTCAAGACCTGCCTATTGAGATTTCAAAATTATTACGGATCAGCAATTACTGCTATTTCCTATTCTTCTCCTTTTCTAATAGTAGTGCTTATTAAGGCCCTGCCATTCTTGTTATACCCCTGTGTACTGTGGTTGAATGAATGGGTGAGAGGGGGTAGAGAGGAGGACAAAGAATGAAAACAAAGATAACTGAACAAGTCTCTGGATCAAAAGGAACCATATTTGGACCTGAAGAGGACATTACTGGACATATAGGCCACAGGGCCTGTGAATCTAGCTATTGCTGCTTAAGGCCCAATAAACTATCAAAAGAACAATGTAGTACTATGACCATCTTTTGAAAATAAGTACAGTGTTTTGTTGATTGTAAGATACATGCTTTCCACATTCTAGTATTTCTGAAATTGAGTACATACACAAGTCAATATTTATTTTTAAAGATTTTCTTTTCTCTTTTTCTTTTTTAAGCAGGCTCTATGCCTAGCATGGAGCCCAAAGCAGAGCTTGAACTCATGAACCTAAGATAAAGACCAGAGCTGAGATCAAGAGTCAGATGCTTAATGGACTGAGCCACCCAGGGAGCACCTTAAGATTTTTATTTTAAATATTTTTTTTTCAAAGATTTTATTTCTTGAGAGAGAAGAGAAAGAGCACCCTAGTGAGCAGGGGGAGGGGAGAGAGAATCTGAGGCAGACTCTGCATTTAGTACAAAGCCTAACACAGGGCTCAATGATTTCATGACTATGAGATCATGACCTGAGCCAAAACCAAGATTCGGTCGCTTAAACAACTGAGCCACCCAGGCGTCCAAATTTTTACTTTATTTATTTGTTTGTTTGTTTATTTTTACTGCAACAGAGCCATGATTATATTATTCTCTTTACATGGGCTAGAATCAGTGCTATGGATTTTGCATGCATTCTTTCATTTAAAGTTTTTTTTTTTTTTTTTAACATGTAACGTATTATTTGCTTCAGGGGTACAGGTCTGTGAATCACCAGACTTACACAATTCACAGCACTCACCACAGGATATAATCTCCCCAGTGTCCATAACCGAGCCACCCTATCCCTTCTCCCCCACCCCAGCAACCCTGTTTCCTGAGATAAAGAGTCTCTTATAGTTTGTCTCCCTCCCTGGTCCCATCTTGTCAAAATTTTGTTTATTTTTTTTTAAATACTTTATTTATTTATTTAACAGAGAGAAAGAGAGAGATATCACAAGTAGGCAGAGAGATGGGCAGAGAGGGGGAAGCAGGCTCCTCACTGAGCAGAGCGCTTGATGTGGGCCTCGATCCCAGGACCCCGAGACCATGACCTGAGCCAAAGGCAGAGGCCCAACCCACTGAGCCATCCAGGTGCCCGCCAAATTTTATTTTTACGTAATTTCTATACCCAACGTGGGGCTCAAACTTATAACCCCGAGATCAAGAGTTGCAAACCCTACCAACCAAGCCAGGCAGGTGTCCCTTAAAGTCAATATTTAAAGAAATGTCGCCATCTCCAAAGCAGAGAAGTTCTGGAACAGCAGACAGTGCACATAGCTAATTTGACCATAAATAAAAGGTGAAATTCCCTTGTCATTTCCACTCCAGTGTGTGTTTATAAGTAGGCTCCACCCCAAGCATGGAGCCCAATGTGGGGTTTGAACTCATAACCCTGAGATGGAGACCTAAGCTTAGATAAAGATCTGACACTTAACTGACTGAGCCACCCATGTGCCTCCAACTGTGTTATTTTCATTGGCAACATCACATATGGTTGAATCTAGATCCTTGATTGTCAAAATGTCTTCAAAAAGATTCTACTACCATGCAGCATTATGTACTCAGGAACTGTCATCCAATAGGCAATGCAATTAAAGGTATAAAGAACTGCCAAATTTAGGTGAGATCACAGAATTTTCAGAGGTAGGAGAGATTCATGAAGTACATACACATCAAAGTCGTTTGAGTTATCACCATCAAATGTTTAATTTCCAGCAATAACTCACTTAGCTAAGAAAAAAATAGTTTAAGCAAAGACAAGACAAAATCAGTATTCTTCAATATACCTCAAAATTATATACTCAATTATAAAAACAATAAAAGTGGCATGTCACCATGTTATGTGTTAACTACCCCAAAGCCCAAAGCAATCCAGCCTTATTCACATTCAGAATTTCTTCTGAATGTGAATAAGGCTGAGATTCAAACTTTTTTGCCACCAAAAAAATGAAAAAGGTATACAATTTACTGGATAAATGTATACTATTGAAGGTTAATAAAAAACTATGTTTAGGGGCACATGACTGGGTCAGTCAGTGGAGCACATGACTCTCAATCTCGGGATTTAAGTTTAAGCTCCACGATGGGTACAGAGATCACTTAATTTAAAAAATGTTTTAAGAAATATTATTGAGGGGCCTGGGTGGCTCAGTCATTAAGCATCTGCCTTTGGCTCAGGTCATGATCCTAGGGTCCTGAGATCGATCCCGCATTGGATTCCCTACTCGGTGGGAGGCCTGCTTCTCCATCTCGAACTCCCCCTGCTTATGTTCCCTCTCTGTCAGTTAAACGGATAAAATCTTTGGAAAAAAATATATATTATTGAAAAAATTAACTATGGGGCATCTGGGTGCCTCAGGCAGATAACTGTCTGCCTCCCTCTCTGGTCCTGATCCCAGTGTTCTGGGATTAAGCCCCACGTCAGGCTCCACATTCAGCAGGGAACCTGCTTCTCCTTCTCTCCCTCCCTCTGTCCCTTCCCCCGTTTGTGCTCTCTTGCTCACTTGCTGTCTCAAATAAATAAATAAAATCTATTTTGAAAAAAGGAAAAAATTGACTATAAAAAACAACTATGTGGGACGCCTGGGTGGCTCAGTTGGTTGGACGACTGCCTTCAGCTCAGGTCATGATCCCGGGGTCCCGGGATCGAGTCCCACATCGGGCTCCCAGCTCCATGGGGAGTCTCTTCTCCCTCTGACCTTCTCCTCGCTCATGCTCTCTCTCACTGTCTTGCTTTCAAATAAATAAATAAAATCTTTAAAAAAAAAAACAAACCAACTATGCTTCTTTTACTTTCCCTGAAATACTGTTACTAAACAGATGGTTTTAGACTTACCGTTCAGAATTTCTTGAAACTGAGAAAATATAACAATGCAACCTTATTTTTCTAAGTAACTAAATAATGAATTACATCATGTATATGTACCATAATTTATCTATCCCCTACTCATGGGCATTTAGGTTGTTTCCAATTTTTGCTATTATGTTTCAAACACTGGTAACTTTAATTATACTGGTAATATCCTAGTTCTGAGGATGGGTGGTGAGTTCACAATTTTTTTTTATTATGATCATAGCTTACATGTATATAACATATTCCTTGTAAATACCGAAATTAGTTCATTAAAAAATGTGACAATAAAAATTGCTGTCCACACATTGTTGAGCACTTCCTTTAAGATAAATTCCCAGGCACTGCGTGGCTTAGTTGGTTAGTGTATGACTCTGGATCTCAGCTCAGGTCTTGATCTCAGGACTGTTCAAAACCCATGTTGGGCTCTATACTGGGCATGGAGCCTACTTAAAAAAAATAAATAAATAAATAAAGTAAAATAAAAATAAATTCCCAGAACTGGAATTACTGCATCAAAGAGAATACACATAGGCATATCTATTTTTATTTGGCTTCTCTTTACTGTTTCAGATACCTTTTTTTTTTTTTAAACAAACTGAAGGCCTGTGACAACCCTGCTTTGAACAAATCTATTGACGCCATTTTTCCAGTAGTATTTGCAAACTTCATCTCTCTGTGCCATATTTTGGTAAATCTTGAAGTATTTCAAAACTTTTCATTATTATTATATTTGTTATCATGATCTGTGATTGGTGATAGCTGATGTTATTACTGTAACTGATTTGGTACACCATGAACTGCACCTATACAAGATAGCAAATTTGATAAATGTAGCTGTTCTAAATGTTCCACCAACCAGTTGTCCCCCAGTCTCCTCAGGTATCCCTAGTCCCTGAGACACAACAACACTGAAATTAGTAACCCTATTAATAACCTTATAATGGCGTCTAAGTGTTCAAGTAAAAGGAAGATTTGCAGGTCTCTTGCTTTAAATCAAAGCTAAAAACGATTAAGCATATTGAAGAAGGCATGTCAAAAGCTGACAAGCCAAAAGGTAGGCCTCCTGTGCCAGTTAGCTAAGTTGTGAATGCAAAGGAAAAGATTTTTGTTTTATTTTTTTTTTAAGATTTACGTATGTATGTATTTATTTAGTTTCAAATATTTTATTTATTTGACAGACAGAGAGAGATCACAAGTAGGTAGAGAGGCAGGCAGAGAGAGAGGGGGAAGCAGGCTCCCCACCAAGCAGAGAGCCTGATGCAGGGCCAGATCTCAGGACCCTGAGATCATGACCCGAGCTGAAGGCAGAGGTTGGACCCACTGAGCCACCCAGGCGCCCCTGTTTTATGAATGTATTTTAAAGAAAAAGAGTGAAAATGCAAGCGGAGGTAAGGGCAGAGGTAAAGAATCTTTCAGGCCGACTCCCCACTGATGAAGAGTTTTGGTGGGGCTGGATCCCACGTCCTATGAGATCATGACCTGATCAAGAGTCAGACACCCAACTGAGCCACCCAGACAACCCAAGAAAAATTCTTTTAAGATTTTTTATTTATTAATTTGAGACAGAGAGATACAGAGAGAGAGAGCATGAGCAGGGGGGAGAGGCAGAGGGAGACGGAGAAGCTGACTCCCCACTGAGCAGGGAGCCCAACGACAACGTGGGGCCCGATCCCAGGACCCTGGGTTCATGACTTGACTGAAGGCAGACACTTAACCATCTGAGCCCCCCAGGTGCACCCCCAGGAAAAGTTCTTAAAGGAAATTAAAAGTGCTACTCCAGCAGTGCCTGACTGACTCAGTTGGTAGAGCATGTGACTCTCGATCTCAGGGTTGTTAAGTTTGAGCCCTACGATGGATATAGAGAGTACTTGAAAATAAAAATCTTTAAAATAGAAAAATAATAAATAAAAGTGCTACTCGAATGAATGCATGAATGATTAAAAAAGTGAAATGCCCTTACTGCTGATGTAAGTTTCGGTGGTTTGTGTAACAGATCAAAACGAGCCACAACATTACCATAAGCCAAAGCCTAATCCAGAGCATGGCCCTCCCTAACTCTCTCCAATTCTGGGAAGACAGAGAGGTAAAGACTGCAGAAGAAAAGTCTGAAGCTAGCAGAGGTAGATTCTTGAGATTTAGAGAAAAAAGCCATTCCCATAACATAAAGTGCAAGGTGAAACAGCCAAGTACCAATTTAGAAGGTGCATCAAGTTATCTAGAAAATCTAGCTAAGATAATTAAGAAAGGGGTTCCACAAAATAACAGGCTTCCAGTGTAGGTGAAACAGCCTCTATTGGAAGAAAATGCCATTTGGCCTTTCACAGCCACTGAGAAGTCAATGCCGGGCTTCAAAGCTTCAAAGGACAAGCCAACTCTCTTGTTAGAGGCTAATGCAGCTAGTAACTTTAAGATGAAGCCAATGTTATGTTCATTTACCATTCCAAAAATCCTAGGGCCCTTAACAGTTACACTAAATCTACTCTGCTTCTGCTTTATAAATGCAACAATAATGCCTGGATGACAGAACATCTGTTTACAACATGGTTTACTGAATACTTTAAGCCCATTGTTGAGATCTACTGCTCAGAAAAAAAGATTCCTTTCAAAATATTACTGTTCATTGACAATGTATCTGGTCACGCATGAGCTCTGATGGAGATGTACAATGAGATTTACATTGTTTTCATGCTTGCTAACACAACATCTATTCTGCAGTCCATGTATTCCGAGGTTATTTCAACTTTCAAGTCTCATTATTTAAGAAATACATTTCATAAAGCTATAGGTGCCATACACAGCGATTCCTCTGATATATCTGGGTAAAGTAAGCCAAAAACCTTCTGGAACGATTCATCATTCCAGATGCCATTAAGAACATTCATAATTCATGGGAAGAGGTCAAAATAGCAGCATTATGAGGAGTGTGAAAGAAGCTGATTCTAACCCTTATGGATGATGTTGAGGGGTTCAAGACTTCAGTGGAGGAGTAACTACAGATGTGATGAGACTTCATAACAAAACTCTTATGAATGAGGGGTTGTTTCTTCTGGATGAGCAAAGAAAGTTTCTCAAGATGGAATCTACTGCTGGTGAAGATGCTGTGAAGATTGCTGAAGTGACAACAAAGGATTTAGAATATTATATAAACTTAAGGAGTTTCTTAACTTAGTTAAGAAAGCAGCGGCAAGCTTTGAATGGACTGGCTCCAATATAAATACTGAAAGAAGTTCTACTGTGGTTAAAATGTTATCAAACAGCTTTGTGTGCTACAGAGAAATTGTTCATGAAAGGAATAGTTGAGGGATATAGCAAACGTCACTGGTGTCTTATTTTAAGAAACTGCCACATCCCCCCTAACCTTCAGCAACCACCACCCTGATCAGTCAGCAGCCATCAACATGGAGGCAAGACCTTCTACCAGCAAAAAAATTATGACTTGCTAAAAGCTCAGATGATGGTTAGCATTTTTTAGCAGTAACATATTTTTAAATTAGGATGTATTTATTATCTTTTTAGACATAATTCTATCGCACTATCAGTAGACTACAGTATAGTGTAAACATGACTCTTACATGCACTGGGAAACCAAAAAATTCATTCGACTTGCTTTATTACAATATCTGTTTTATTGCAGTGGTCTCGAACTAAACCCGCAATATCTCCAAGATGTGCTCATATTTAAAATACTGACATCTGAATGGCTAAAATCAAGAACACAAGGAACAACAAATGTTGGTGAGGATGTGCAGCAAAAGGAACCCTCTTGCACTGTTGGTGGGAATGCAAACTGGCACAGCCACTGTGGAAAACAGTTCCTCAAAATGTTAAAAATGGAACTACCCTTAGATCTAGTAACTGCACTACTGGGTATTTACCCCCAAAATACAAAAACACTAATTCAAAGGGATCCATGCACCCCTATATTTATAGCAGCATCATTTGTAATAGCCAAACTGGAAGCAGCCCAAGCACCCACCAACAGATGAATGGATAAAGATGTAGTGCATACATATGCACTGGAATATTACTCAGCCATAAAAAAGAATGAAATCTTGCCACTTTTAAGGACATGGATGGAGAAATAGACCCTTAATTATAGAGCACTGATGGTTACCAGAGGGGAGGTGAGTGGGGGGATGGGTAAAATAAGTGATAGGGATTAAGGAGTGCACTTGTGGTGATGAGCACTGGATGGTGTATGGAATTGTTGAATCACTATATTATACACCTGAAATATAACACTGTATGTTAACTAAATTGCAGTTTAAAATAAAATACAATTTTTGACAAAGGAAAAAATAATAAAGAGCTATGTCAAAAAATAAAATAAAATAAAATAAAATTCTGACACTTATTGTCAGATTGCCTTCTAGAACGGTGTTTACAATTCCAACCAACCAACAAGATATACTCAACACTGGCAATAATAAATCTTAGTAATCTCTGCTAATTGCAAATGTAAAGATTCAAATTAATAATAAATGAAGAGAAATTTTTTTAAAGATTTTTCTATTTGACAGAGCAATCATAAGTAGGCAGCGAGGCAGGCAGAGAGAGAGGGGGAAGCAGGCTCTCCACTGAGCAGAGAGCCTGATATGGGGCTTGATCCCAGGACCTTGAGATCATGACCTAAGCTGAAGGCAGAGGCTTAACCCACCGAGCCACCGAGGCACCCCAATAAAGAGAGTTTTTAAAAAAGAATTCTTCAAAGCAAAATAGCTTACCAGGAACTCATGTTACATTGGTGTCAGATTAATCTTCCAAATAAATAGTTCTGATCATGTCACTTTCCTACTCTAGAACCCTCAATGACTCCTTTAAATTAGTGGTTAGAGAGCCTTGGAGTCAAGCTGCAGGGTACAAATCCCAGTTCTACCACTAACTGGCTGTGTAATCTGGACAAGCTGTGCCTCAGTTTCTCCATCTTCAAATGTGGGCAATAATGGTCCTATCTAATCAGGTTATTTTGAGCATTATGCTCAAAATACAGTTTAATACAGTTGACCCTTGAACAACACAGGGGTTCGGGTTGTTGACCCCTATGCAGTTCAAAATCTGAGTATAACTTTTGCCTTCCCCAGAACTTAACCATTAAGAGCCTACTGTTGACCAGAAGACTTACTGTTAACACAGTTAACACATGTTAACACAGTTAACATATACTTTGTATAAGTATTATACTCTGTATTCCTACAAAACATCTTTTTCTTAGTTTATTTCAGTATTTCTAGGTTATCCAATTCATCCGTGAGGTTTTTTTTTTTAATTTTATCTATTTATTTGACACAGAGAGAAATCACAAGTAGGCAGAGAGGCTGGCTGGGGTGGGGGGTGCAGACTCCCTGCTGAGCAGAGAGCCTGATGTGGAACTCGATCCCAGGACCCTGAGATCATGACCTGAGCCGAAGACAGCGGCTTAACCCACTGAGCCACTCAGGCGCCCCTTATCCGTGAGTTTTTTCAAATTGTTGCAAATCTCCAAAAAATTTTCCAATATATTTAATGAAAAAAATCTGTGTATAAGTAGACCCGCACACTTCATATCTGTGTTGGTCAAGGGTCAATTGCGTATGTCAAATATTTAGAATAAATGCCCAACTCAATAATGTCATTTATCTTATCTCTTTTCACTATCCTACCCAGCCTCTCCCCAGTGTACCTTATACTCTAATCAAGCCAAATTACTTGATCTCTGCTTTTGTATCTGTGCTATTCTGTCTTGTGCTTTTCTACCTTCATGTCCTTACTCATTCAGTTTCTTGGGAGAGCTCCTGCCATATCTCATCTTGTAGAAATTATACCCAACTTTTAAGGTGCCATTCACATGCCATCTTCACAAAGATTTCACTGACCTGCCTGTTTGTTATCCTTCTCTGAATTGTAAAGGCACTTTGCATGGTCAAACAAAACCTATGTTTTTGCCCTACTCTTGCAGTTGTTTCATTTTTCCTACTAGATTACAGATTCAGAGAGAATAGGGTATCTTAAATATATATATCCCCCCATACACACTCCAGATGAAGAAATGGATCTAGACCAAGTTCACACAGCCAACTGGAGGTCACACTAGAAACAGAATCCGCACATCCTGAACTAGCCCAGTGCTCTTCTCATCAGAACATGCATCTTAATATTTTAATATTTTTTTTTTTAAAGATTTTATTTATTTATTTGATAGATCACAAGCAGGCAGAGAGGCAGGCAGAGAGAGAGGAGGAAGCAGGCTCCCTGCCGAGCAGAGAGCCCGATGCGGGGCTCGATCCCAGGACTCCGAGATCATGACCTGAGCCGAAGGCAGCGGCTTAACCCACTGAGCCACCCAGGTGCCCCTCAGAACATGCATCTTGAGTTTCCTAAAGGCAGGGATCATGACTCATTCTTTTAAGGAACATTTAAATTGGTTAGACTGAGCAGACAAAACCTCCATTTCTTTGAAACTTCAGACCTTTATCAAATATGCAAATGTCAACAAACCCAAACAATTTTTGGTTATTCAACTTGGGGAAAAACCAGGTACCATTACTTAAAAGGATTTCAAAGTGTTACCTTGGGTTGACTTAGGTTTATAAAAAAGGATGGCCTGTCTCAATGCTTTGACTAAGTTCCGAGAATAGCAACAGTAGTAGTATGTATTGTTTTTCAGCAGCATATAGTCTCAGTTGTTTAGACAGCAATATTCAAGACTCTCTTGCTTACTGATGACATTTTCTTCACTTTGCTTCCTACAAAGCTGATAAAAAGTGAAAACTACCACTATATTTTATCTTGTGCTGAAAAATGATTGCTATTTCTACTTGATAAAATTGTTGTTCAATGACTAAATAACTTTGTGGTCTACAAAAAAACCACTAATCTAAATATAACATCTAGAATGAAAACTAAATAATCAGAGTTGGATCTATTCCAAGGCTATAAGTTATACAGAGTAACAAGGACTAGCATTAAAAACAAAACAACCTATAGAAGAAAACAGATATCATACCCCCCCCAAAAAACCCTACAATTTTTTCATACCAAAAAAAATTGTAGAAGTATTTGTTTATTTGCTTTTGGAAAGAGGCAAGGCAATTCAATAGGTATTCAGGCACAGAAAGATTGTGCCTTCCCCAGCCTGTGCCACGATCTAGTTTCTTGCAGCAGCAGCTGATCGGAGGAACACAATGCTACTTCTTTTACTGTTAAATCAATCAAATTCCTCCACTGCCTTAGGGAATCAACTAGCTCATTTTACCTGCCTACAAACTCATTAAAGGAAAGAAATAACCTTACTTAAATCACAAATGTAGCTATCTTAGCAAAGAACATTCATTCCAATTATAATTTTCTACCTTTTCTTCCTCATGGAGTCTGATAAAGAATTTTAATTTTCAATAAATAATCCATAAAGGCCTGACAAACTTCATGATCCTGGGTGAACTGACACAACATTTGTGTGTGAGACTCTATTTATTTACTTATTTTTCACTAGTTTTAGGAATAACTTCTACACAACGATATATATATATATTAAGTCACAGTAACATATGGGGTGACAAACATTAAACTTTGTTCTCTTAGAAAATAACTTTCAATTGGAGAAGTCAGAGAATGGGGTTAAATCAAATCACTGCGGAGTCATTCTTCGCGATCCAAGTTTTGTTTTGAAGTTACAACAAGTAATATTCCTTTCCTTTTCTTTCCCTCATTTTATTTAGGTACACATTCCTACCCCATAAAAATCCTTCCGTCCCTGCTACCCCTCTTAGCTTATGAACAGTAAGCTAACATTACATTGGACTGGAAACAGAAATTCCCAGGCTTTCTTCAAGGTAAATCCAGCATCGAGTCTCTCTGGGATGCAAAGAACTGCAATTTTCTTTCAGAACCACCTTTCACTTTTCTTCCTTCCTAAACAATGACCGGTCCCTGTTCGGGTAAGGGTGAAAGCGGGACACTCCGCGCAAAGCCACTACCTACCCAAACTCTCCCCAAGCCAACCTGCACTTCCAAGGCGGCGATGCCTGCAGCTCTTCTTTCAGCCCCGGGCGCGGCCAACCCTCGCTTCCCCAGGGCAGGGCTCAGCTCAGGTCCATGCAACTAGCCAAATCAGGCCCGCACCGGGCCGACTCGGCCCGGCCCGCCCGCCGGTCCACAGGAGCCTCTGGACCCCAGCCAGCGGCGCTGGGCGTGGGCCCCGGCGGCCACCGCCCCGCCAACTCCGGCTCGGGAGGAGAGAGTGCGCCCCACCCGCTACACCAGCCCCAGACCTACCTGCAGGGGAGAGCAGGGCTCCTGGACAGCGGCCACGGGCCCAAGGACAGTAGCCCAGGCGACTGGAGCCCGTCCCAGAGACCCCAGGTATCCCTGGTGGGGCAGGGCGGAGAGAGACGTCGGGGGGCTGCCGCGGGCCAGCGCGGCCCGTCGCGGGGGTCGCGAGGACCTGGCTCTCCCCTCAACACCAGTCCGCCGCCGCCGCCGCCATTTTGCCTTCCACTTGGTGTCGCCGCCGCACTCCGCCGCAGGTTTCCCGGATGTAGGCATTTCCCGGCGTCGCTTGCGCGGGGGCCGAGGACTGGGGGCTTCTGATCGCTCGGCCGCCAGCGGCCCGAGCGCCGCTTGCGGCCTCCCACCTTCCGTGGGTTGTCCTCTCCTCAGCGTTGTTGGCGAGCGTCGCCCCCGCCTGGCGCTGACCCGGTGACTCGCCCCGGCTCGTGGGATCGGGCTTTCCCCCTTCCAAGTCCACTCGTTTGAGAGTCTGTCTCTCTCTCTTTGAATTGAGCTCTTTCTGTGCACGGAAAGAGAATAAGACGCGCAATAAGGAGTTTAATTCTCAGAACGAAACGTCAGTGATTTGCTCTGAAACCTGGCTGTGGGCGCTAGGATCGAGATTTCTAGAGGCTTTGAAATGAATTGAGTTTTGCTTAGCGCTCTCCCTGAATAAGTCTGTAGTTAAGTGTTCGCTGAATCAGCCAGCTTAATATATTCTTGAGCCAGGAAGGGTTAACAGAGTTTGGAGATTTTTAACCTGTCAACCGAATCGGTAGACGGGGAAGTCATTATTGCCATAACTGGAATAACGGCGAATGCCAGAAGGGGTTTTATTTTCTGCTAAGTTGAATTAGAAGTTTGGGATGGGATCATTGGGTTTATGGTGTTTGAAAGTACCATATACCCTTTGTAAAGCGAGCCTTTGCCACATTTGCCTCTAGAAAATAGTGTTTTCAACCATCTTTCTTTCTTTTAGATTTGTTAAAAAAAATTATTTGATACACAGAGAGAGAGACAGCGAAAGAGGGAATACAAGCAGGGGTAGTGGGCTTCCAAGCAGGCTTCCCACTGAGTAGGGAGTCCAGTTCGGGGCTTGATCCCAAGACCCTGGGATCATGACCTGAGCTGAAGGAAGATGCTTAAGGACTGAGCCACCCAGGCGCCCCTAGATTTTATTTTTTTAAGTAATCTCTACTCCCAAATGGGGCTGGAACTCACAACTGGAAGATCCAAGAGTCACAGGCTCCACCGACTGAGCCAGCCAGGAGCCCCTCAAACCTCTTTTCATTCTTCTACTAGAGACTAACTATAAAAATTTTCTTCAAATTAAGGTTCATGATGTTAAATTAGGTACCGGCCATTGTATCCTGAAGTTCAAATGTGAAAACCTCTTTTAAAAGATTCCATTCCAAGAGCACTTGGTTGAAACTCTGTAAGCACAGGCAAAGATTGTAGAAGATAGTGTATGGGGACGCCTGTGTGGCTCAGTCTTTAGGGGCCTGCCTTGAGCTCAGGTCATGATCCCAGGATCCTGGAATCAAGCCCCACATCAGGCTCCCTGCTCCTCGGGAAGCCTGCTTCTCCCTCTCCCACTCCCCCTGCTGGTTCCTCTCTCACTGTGTCTCTGTCAAATAAAATAGCCCTAGCTCTTACTTCCGTCAACTGCAGAACTAAGTAACCTTTGGGGACCCTTTCAGCCTTAAAATTATATGAACCTAATATGTTCACAGGCCTGCTAGCCCTTTCCAGAAGGATTATGTATCTGAAAAAGCATACTGTTCCCCAAATCTTGTCACCTCTGTCACCATCCAGGGGACTTCTTTATGTAAGCTCTTAATTCTAAGCCTAAAGTCAGGTATCTCCAGGTATCTCCATAAACTACTGTTCTGGGGAAATTTCCTAGATAATTCAAGTTCAGTGAATTGCTCGTCTGGGACTGGAGGTTTAACTCCAATGAAGCAGGGGGAGAGAAGAGCAGGAAAAGAGAGAAGGAATGATCAGGAAAGATGAAGCAATCCCCAAGATGAAAAGCAGCTGAGATTGGGGATTGAGGGTAGGTGAAAGAGCAAGGGAAGTGCTTACTAAGGCTGATGGATGTCTCTGAATGGCAGTGCCTATCACTGCATTTGAAGGGCTTTGTGTTGGTGTGATGGAAAACCTTCGGTCCAGTTTCAACCTACTCAACTTTTCAATGCTTCATGGAAATGGGGACTTCGGATTTCATTTCGCTTTTTATCAACAGATGTAGGCTCCAAATTTCATGCTTGGGTGACAGGAGGAACAGGGGCAGCAAATATGGAAGAAGTCTGAAGAGCAATGTGGCCCTGAGAATGTTAAGTTCCTCCCTCAGTTTTAGGGAAAGGCTATAGACTATGAGCAGCCCATATTTAAGGGTGAAAATTGTGTTCTACGTCTTTTTGGGCAGAGAATTTACATAAATCAGATGGAATTCTGAGATTTGTCTCTTCTCCAT
This sequence comes from Lontra canadensis, assembly GCF_010015895.1. Classification (NCBI taxonomy): domain Eukaryota; kingdom Metazoa; phylum Chordata; class Mammalia; order Carnivora; family Mustelidae; genus Lontra; species Lontra canadensis. Next base: position 10,935,877 of record NW_022631041.1, read on the forward strand.
TTTTTTTTAAACATTCATATCAATGTGGACTCATGGATTTTTATTTTATGGTTTGAGTAATTTATTTTGTTGATCAAATTGTTCCAGCTTTCACTATGGGGAGCTCTTCCAGTTGAACTGGCTTCTGTGTCCCTTTGACATGCCATCTTCCCCATTATTATACCTTTTGGAATCATTATTTTTAAAGAACTCCTTTAAGGGGCACCTGGGTGGCTAAGGTAGATAAGCATCTGATTCTTGGTCTGAGCTCAGGTCTTGATCTCAGGGTCATGAGTTAAACCACCACATTGGGCTCCATGCTGAGTGCAGAGCCTACTTAAAAAAAATTTTTTTTAAACTCCCTTACTTTCTGACAGTACAAGATGCTTCAAGCTATCTTATATATTCCCTGTTCCTTCAAGAAGTCCTTTTTCCTTTTTTTGGAGAAGGGTATTAGAAACCAAATCTGGTTTCGGGTATGCTTGTTACTACTGGAGTATCATTATTTGTAGGACAGTTCTTGCTAACAAGTTTTAAAATGTAACTTCCTTCTATACAATGAAGGGGTAAAATCTGTGTTTTGATGAGTTGCAGCTATTATTTTACAGCCTATCACAGTTTAGTTTCTTATGTCCACAGCCTGAACAAAAATCACTTTTTGACAGCTGATGCAATTCTGATGGCTCTGTTAGACTAGTGTGTCAGCTACCGTCCCCCAGAGTCTAGTTACAGCAGTTTGGAACTGAACATTAGTTTATTTTTAATTTTTTTTTTAACCTGATCAGCTGTATTCTACTCATCTACTCTCCCTTCTCACCCTTCCCCTATAGTTTTCTCCCTCCTCATTGATCTAATGGAGCAAAATGTTGGAATTGTTTTGATGTGAAGATAATGGTAGTCTGTTAGTTCTCTACACTGCCACTTAATGTTGTAGTTCAGCTGATACTGTTGAAAGTTTGAATACTTGCTTGGTAGAGTTCAGATGTCCCCAAGTTTCTGATCTGTAAGACTAGAGCAATGCTACTGCTTCAAACCATGTTAACTAGTCTGAGCTGGGTACCATATTGATACCATAAGCTTAAATGAAGGCTTGATATAAACTACACTGGTGGACTTAGTGTTCTTCTTAGTCAAGATTCTAGAATGGATTATTTAAAGGATTATTTCCTTAATACCATGAAATGGAAGTGTTACAAAGGACAAGGAATTTTTCAATTATATAAAATTTTTGATGGGATAGCTATAGCACAGGTATCTCCCCACAGCAGCTTTGTGAACAAGATAAATGGGGCAGAATGTCAGTACATTAGGTTGGTTTATAAAGATTTCAATAACTATAGTCAAATACCAATGGTTCACATGTCACTGATTAATTGGGAGGACTGGAGGAGTGGGCCTAAGCACTTCAGTACATTTATCCTTTTTCCTAACCAATGGATGAGAATGTAGGTCATGCTGGGAAATTCTGAAAATGATTGGCTTCTGAGGAAGACCCTCAAAGGAGATTGTTAGCTCTTTACGGAAATAAGATTTGTCTTTGTTGAACAGGGATTGACCAAATAGTAAGGATCAAAATCATCTGCATTCTCAACACTAGGGGAAGTATAGTATAGTATACATGTGTGGAAAAGGCAAAGGGTTTAATTTCAACTAGTCAGTAGTCTAATTGAGCAAATGTCAGAATATTTAAAATAAACTGAGATAGCATTACAAAGGAATATTGTACCAAGAACCAGGATGGTAAGCTTTCTTAAGTCACCTCTGAGGGAGGCAGATACCACCTGGGAAAGTGTTCATTTTGGAGGTCACACTTTAATGATGGTCTTTGGCAAAAGGAGTATTTGTTTCCCAGGGAAAACAAGATTGTGAGGTTAGTTCAGCTCAGTTTGCACTGCTTCAGTGTTTACCATAGATCAGATACTGTATTAAACATTGTTAATATGATGCTAAGATATGGGTCCTATTTGTTTGGTCCAGTTGAGAAAGGCTGCTTAATATAGCTGTAAGCACAGCACAGGCCCTGCACAATGGGGCTCTTGAAGCAGAGTATAATTTAGCCCAGACTGTCAGAGGCCAGGGAAGTCTTTCTGGGAAAATGACACCTAAAAGGGGGTTGGAAGGTTTGGAATTTAACCGAGAAGGGCAAGCAGGGGTGCCTGGATGGCTCAGGCGGTTGAGCATCTGCCTTTGGCTCTAGGTCATGATCCCAGGGTCCTGGGATTGGGTCCTGCATCGGGCTCCTTGCTTGGTGGGGAGCCTGTTTCCCCTGTTGCTCCCCCTGCTTGTGCTCAATCTGCCTGACAAATAAAATCTTAAAAAAAGAAAAAAATAAGGCAAGTAATGCTGCAAAGAGAGCTTTGCCCATTAGAAACCATTGAAGGGATTTAAAAAGTTTTCCCCAAAAAGCTATGATTATTTAGTTCTGAATATTTGGAAATGTGATGAAGGATTAAATTTTTTCGTGGCTCCCAAGGAAGAGAAATGAAAGCAAATTTGCGTTCAGTAAATTAATTTATTTAGTGAAACCTTATAGTAAAGCACCCCCACATAATGCAAATTCAGTAAACTGAATGGTGATTGGCTGTCTTGCAGTAGGTTCACATGATCATTTCATTAACCCACAATAACATGATTCTACTTTTTTTTATGGGATTGTTTTATATTCCACTCATATACTAAAACCTTGCCGTAATGCTGTATCAAGAAGAGCTGACCAAGAGCTGCACTGGGAAATGGGAAACTTGATCACAATATAGTCTCAAGTACAGGCTGGATGATAATTTGTTGGGAATGCTGTGGAAGTGTGGAAATTTGGGTTAGATAGGCTCTCCAAGGTGCCTTCTACCTCTGTGATCCTGCAGCCCTCAAAAGAAACTATGTGATAGTTTCATGAATAAAGACAGTGATAATGAACAAATTTATAAATTAGGGTTTATTTATCTTCCATAAAGCTTATGTTTCTTACTAAATCTGGCAGAATTCATCAATTGATAAGAAATTTAACACTATTTAAATGTACTTTCTTTTATTCATGATTACAAATACTATTTTTTTTTTCTTTTTGGTTATAAATACTCTTAAAGCAAAGCTTCAAACCTGAAACTTGTTTGCAGCCTAAGTTAATATTCTAAGCCTACACATCTGGCTCCCTCCCTCTACCAATTATTTACTATAACAACCTCGGGAAATTGTATGTATTGCTGCTGAAACCTGAGAAGGGTGCTAACAGCGTATATGAATCCTTTAAACTTTTCAGCAGCATAAAATGTAAATGAAAGCAGAGGTACAAGTTTGCCATTCAGTGTGCATGAAAAATGTGCCCCCCACCCGAGCTAGTCTTCCAGGAGTGACATCAACTCAGTGCCCACCCACAGCAAGGATTTAGCCTACTGAATAGAATGAGAGTATGCCTGGAAAGTAAGGAAAGGGACGCTGAAGCTCAGGCTGCAGCAAGACATTCATATAAAGGGAAGTGAGTCAAAGGAAAATTAATAGCTATTGTTTTTTTATGGAAACCATGTGATTACTACTGGGGAATATATATTCATAAATATAACATGCTATATTTCATTTTAATAAATTCTACACACATTGATAGACAGAAAAGGAAATGAAAAGACTATTAATTGTTTGATATTAAAAGTACTTAAAAATTTCTTTTGACTTTTTTTTCCTGTAACAAATTACTTCTCTAATAACAGAAAAGTGTTAAAAATTAGTCTCAGCAATAAAACTATAAACAGATTAAAAATTCCTATGGCAACATTTTCTTTCCTTCTCTCATTCTTTGGAATTCAAGTTACCGATTTTATCAAATATTTTTGAGTTAAATTTATATAAAAAAGCAGATTGCATATATGTATTCCATTTAAAAATGCTGACAAAAATGCCCAAGCCAAAATCCCCCGAGGTAAGGTGGCATAAAAGAATTGACTGTATTTATTAGGACAGAAAAACAAAACTCTACCATAATTACTATCACTGGAATTAATGAAAATGAATAATAATAATGTAAATGAATACACACTTTAATAGCATAATAACAGTGATTTGTCATTAAGGTCTTCACGTTCAATAACATTTAACTAACTTTAGAAAGACAATGCCACAACATTGTTTTTAAGCACGACACATTAACCTGAAACTAATGTAACACTGTGTCAACTATATTAAAAAATAAACAAAACACCTACATGTTAGATTATCATTAACACAGTAGATAAGGACAAAGACAGCAAAATTCTCTACTCTTACCACATCATCATACTCATCTCATACATGTTATCTATCAATTTTTAGTTTGGAAGTCAGCTCTCTTATTAATATCAAATTCTACTTTATTGCACAACATCCAGTTCAGCATTTGAACTATCTTTTAAAACTAAATAAAAGCAAAAATCCTTAGGAAAAATGTACTTTTCCTTTTTCAAGAAAAATGAATTTGGGTCTAAGCAGTTGAAAGTTCTGTTCAAATCTACTCTAACAGAGGAACCTGTCAAAACACTTTTCTTTAAAAACAAAACCTTTAAAAAAATGTGGACACTTTTACTAAAGCTTGTCATTTTTACTCAATTCTTTATGAAGTTTATTAAACTTATTAAGGAAATAAAATGTGGGAAGATTCAAGAAAATATCTACCATAAGAAGGATAAACATTAACATTGGCCTAGGCCACCAGGGAGGGGTAATAGCCACCACAGTGTCATTAAAAATAGGAACCTGTTAGTGGTTTGAGAAAATTATGAAGTCCCCCAACATCAAAAAGAATAGCCTGTTTGAAGGCAACATCTACATCAACAAAAGGATCCCTCTGATATTCTTCCACAGATTCCAATTCTCTCGCCATCAGCATTCTCTCTGACTCTGAAACGATGGGAACATTCAACTGACAAAAGCCAAACGAGGCATCGATATTACCAATGGTTTACTGAAGCTTCCTTTGCAAATTTCACATTTTCCAATAATAAAAATCTCCAGAGAAGTTGTACTTCGAAAGGCTAACAATATGCTTTACCTGAAATCTTGTAATGACAGTATTTTCATGAAAAAAGTTGTCTAGTAACATAAATCGCTTCTGAATCAGTTCCACAAACAAGACAAGGACCTAAAACATCCAAACTGTTCACAGACAAGGTCCTGCTGGGAAGCAAGCTTGTGATTTCAATACGGTCTTTTGCGGGATCAGTGCTGAGCCAGGAGCTTATAAGAGACTGGTGAACACTAGCCTGGTTACTAATGCTGTGAGACAAAAAAGTACTATTTCTTCCTCCTGCAAGAAAAAAAGGGGAAAACATCTTTCAAGACTACTATTATGTTAGGAAACATCTGAAATTCTACTGATATTTTAAAAAGGCCAGGATCAAAACTTAATTCTCAGAATATCAGGGTGATGACTCCATTATCACACATCACCATTTTTCACCAAAGTCTCATTCAGTGCTATTAAATACTCAAATTTCTATGGGATACTATGGGTATCGAATTTAAAGTCTTCAAGTAAGCATCTTTCTGGTGATTCTTTAATGGAGAGTCTTGGAAATGTAGCATGAAGACCCCCAGCTGTGTGAAGTGAGCCAGCTATGGCATTTGTAGTCATCAGCACTACAGCAATAAGCAGCTGATGGATTTCAAGCTCTAGGATACCAGAATTTACCTTGAGGCAGGAGAATGGAAACATTCTATCATTCTTTAATGGTAAAAATCTGAGAATTTCCAATGTGGTATTTAAAACTGTAACAAAACTACACACAAGAATCTTTCTTAAATCCTTTTACCTTGGTTAAACAGTGATGATTTTTCAGGTACGTCTGTGGAGGCATCCCAATGCCAGAGGGATCCGTCCTCAGAACAAGTAAATAGATGATCTGGGTTGGACGGGTGAAAGTGAACTTCCCACACTAAAAGGTAAGAACCAAGATGCTAAAAACTGTGCAAATGAGTTGAACAAACTTTAAAGCCCCGTCTCTAGGCATCATCTTCCATTAACCTCCATCACATACCTTCAAATCCTAAGTCTGATAAAAATCAAAGGCTTCAGAATTAAAAGGCAAAATATAATTTTCCAAATGGCTATAACATACAGATAGCATAAAGAAGCCAAGTAAATCTATTTGTGCATTGGGCCAGCAAGTGAATGAAAATAAATGCCAATCATTTGACTTATTACATTTTTTTTAAAGATTTTATTTATTGATTTGACAGAGAGAGATCACAAGTAGACAGAGAGGCAGGCAGAGAGAGAGAGAGAGAGAGAGAGAGGGAAGCAGGCTCCCTGCTGAGCAGAGAGCCCGATGCGGGACTCAATCCCAGGACCCTGAGATCATGACCTGAGCCGAAGGCAGCGGCTTAACCCACTGAGCCACCCAGGTGCCCCATGACTTATTACATTTTTTAATGAAAGAATAGGACAATGGGATAATTCCTAAAATATGTATTTTTAAGATTTTACTTATTTGTCAGAGAGAGAGAGAGAGAGAGAGCACACAAAGCAGGGGAATGGCAGGCAGGAGCAAGGAGTCCGATGCAGACTCAATCCCAGGACCCAGGAATCATGACCTGAGCTGACGCTTAACAGACTAAGCCACCCAGATGTCTCAAAATATTTTTTTAAATTGGTAAGTTCTCTTATTTTCAATTCCTATGTTATTAACATGTGAAGGTTAGATGCGCCTGAGTGGCTCAGTTGGATAAGCAACTGCCTTCGGCTCAGGTCATGATCCCAGTGTCTTGGGATCAAACCCTGCTTCTCCTTTTCCCTCTGCCCCTCCCCACTGCTCATATTGTCTCTCTCTCTCTGCTCTCTCTCTCAAATAAATAAAATCTTAAAATATATACATATGAAGTTTCTATTACTGGAAAAACAGAAAATACCATAAAGATAACATACAAGTGAATTTCTAAGCAGCAGTTCAATTTTGCTTCATGCCAGTATTCTGGATGCCTCTGGTATATATCACAGAAATACCAACTGCCCCTAGCAAACTAAAACCTAGAAATGGCTCCCAGAATCTGGACTGTTTCAGATGGAGGGCTTTTAAGAAGCCAATCTGGGATTGAGAACCCTGCAAGTACTAAACTTTAAGGGAACTTTGTGTGTCAGTAGACAAACGGGAGCCAATGACTGGCCAGGATGCTTTAGGAGGTTCTCTGCAGCACACAAATCAAACAGGTAGTCTGTGAACAAGGGTTCTGTGATTCTGGATAAGAACCTTCAAAAGGCAGCATAGAAGGTGCTGAGGACAAAGCATAAAAAGTATTAGAAGGCACATGCTTGCAAGTGGGCAATTTTTATTCTGACATATGCCATAATTAAGCATCAATCCACCAAACATTACAAGGTCATTTTCCTCAGGAGAACGTGTTCTGGGAAAACCCCTATATAAAATATATTCATACTGTTTCATTTAAAAAAAAGTGAAGGAAAATAGCCTATAGAACCATAAGCTGACTGTACAAACCTAGATTCTTAAGTATTTATTTTCAAAGTATAACACAAACCTCTGTACTAAAACATCTTATTTCTAGCCAAGAGTCAGAATGAATCAAAACAATACATTACCGTCTGCTACATCTGTATGTATTGCTTAGCAATACAGGCTGGCAGTTAAAAAGGGAGGCTGGAAGAAGAGATCTGGAAGTTTCTAGTATTACTACCACTGGGTTAGCCAACATCAGATTCTATGAGGACATACATTATTTTTTATTCTTTTTTTCCCCCGGGTATAGTTATAACTAGAAGAGGCAAAATATTTCTATCCTTTTATTTGCTTCTTAAATATAATCTTAAAAATCATTTATCTTCCCAAGGTAATAATGTGAAACTTAAACCGAGACGTTACAATACTGGCATGTTTCTACTTTTGCATTTTTATTCAAGCAAGGCTTACCATAAACTTAAGTCAGAATTTAAAACTATAATCCAGTCATGATATCAAAGATAATGATAAAATGAAAAATTTTTGTCTGGTCAAAAAATCCCCACCAAAATAAAAAAAATGAACAAAAAAAGGGACAAGATCCTATATATAAATACTGCTCTTGTTTAAAAAAAAAAAAAAAAGGTACAATAATAAATTGAGGAACACTAGATTGGCAAATATTAAAAATAGCCTACATTTACATGGGAGTAGGTCATCCTCTTATAAAGAGCATGGCAATATAAATTGGTATTTTTACGTGTAACAGTTTGATAACATGTATCACAGTTTTATGTTTTGGCTCACCACTTCTTCTAAAAAATTATCCCAAGAAAATAAGCATATAGGGCGCCTGGTTGGCTCAGCTGGTTAAGCGTCTGCCTTCCCCTCAGGTCATGATCCCAGAGTACTGGGATCGAGACCTGCATCAGGCTCTCTGCTCAGTGGGGAGTCTCCTTCTCCTTCTCCCTCTGCCTGTTGCTCCCCCTGCTTATGCTTTCTCTCTCGGTATGTCAAATAAAAAAAATATTTAAATCAAAAAAGGCAAGAAAGAAAGAAAAAGAAAAGAAGCACATAAAGATGAACACATAAGGATAATTACTGTGGTTTTGGATAGAATAATGAAACATGTTGAAAAACTTAAGCGTCTGGGCCGCATGGGTGGTTCAGTCGTTGAGCATCTGCCTTCAGCTCAGGTCATCATCCCAGGGTCCGGGGTGGAGCCCTGCATCAGGCTTCCTGCTCTGTGAGAAGCCTGCCTCTCCCTCTCCCACTCCCCCTGCTTATGTTCCCTCTCTGGCTGTCTCTCTCTCTGTCAAATAAATAAAATCTTAAAACAAACACTTAAGTGTCAAATAAAAAGGGATTATTATACATTTATATAATTTAGCCAAAAGCTACAATGTAAAATGATCCCTATGTATCATTATAGAAAGCTCCTTACAATATACCACATTACTACCTGACAAAAACTTACATATCGCCACAACACTTACTTTCAGCTTCATGAGCCTTCAGCAGAGACACAGGCATAGTACCTTGTCTAACATCCCAAATACTCAGCATTCCGTCCTGGCCACCAGTAGCTACAACATGCTGCTGGTTGGGATGTCTATCAACACAGTGGAGGGGTACTCGGTCACCAGTCCTTTTATGGGAGACACAAGGACATCAAACATGCTGTGAGTATGATTTATCTTTGCATAATCCATGAAATATGTTTCACTCTAGTAAATAAATGATAACTTTGCAGCTGGAGCAGCTGGCTGAACTTAAATCATGTCGAAAAATTGAGTGCATTAAATATATTTCTAAATATTAGAACTTTGCAATGGAATTAAAGCCAAAGTTATCCCCTCTTCAATTTGGAGACATAAGGAGCATGATAATCTGATGATAAGATATGCAAACATATTTCCATTTCTTGGCATTTTAAAAACAATATGTACAACTAAGCAGCATATTCTTTACCTTCACCTTATTTAATATTTTGTTTATATAATTACTTTTTCAGTTTGACACATTCTATATTCTTATTAGAGAAGAGAAAACTGCACACACAGAATGGGGATTTTTGCTTAGAAAAAAGTATCCTGGATTGTGTTTTTCATCCAACCACATCTGAAGTGCACTGTACCTACTATCAGTACAATCATTTGCTGAGCAAAAATAAATTCCCCATTAAATAATATAAACTTCAAAAAGAGATAAAGCCTCGGAATCAATAGGACAAATATTTACTAAATGCAGCACAGCAGCAGCAAGCCCAACAAATTGTACTCGCTTTACCAAATTTAATCAGGGATCATTCTTTCCAAATGCAATTAAAATACAATACGGTTTAAAGTCAGTTGCTATAAAAAATTTAACAAATTAATTTTGCATTACCCTAGTGAATTACAAATGACAACTTACAGTGATAATATCTGAGAGGGCTCATTTCCTTGTTTTCTGAAATCCCATATTTTTAACTGCCCAATTGAATTTACTGTAAGAATCTCAGGAGTTCGAAGGAAGGTTACAGCATGGAGTGTACTGCTATCTGCATTGTCTACAAATTAAGAAAACAGTAGTGTGTGTTAATAAGTCCTGCTTTTCCTTTTGCACAGCCAAGGAAACAGTCAACAAAACCAAAAGAGAACTGACAGAATGGGAGAAGATATTTGCAAATGACATATCAGATAAAGGGCTGGTATCCAAAATCGAGAAAGAACTTAACAAACTCAACACCCAAAGAACAAATAATCCAATCAAGAAACAGTCAGAAGATACGGACACTTCTGCAAAGAAGACATCTAAATGGCCAACAGACACATGAAAAAGTGCTTCAACATCACTGGCCATCAGGTAAATACAAATCAAAACCACAGTGAGATACCACCTCACACCAGTCAGAATGGAGAAAATTAACAAGTCAGGAAATGACAGATGTTGGCGAGGATGAGAAGAAAAAGGAACCCTCCTACATTGTTGGTGCACTCTGGAAAACAGTATGGAGGTTCCTCAAAAAGTTGAAAATAGAGTACCCTACGACCCAGCAATTGCACTACTGGGTATTTACCCTAAAGATACAAATATAGGGATCCAAAGGGGGCACGTGCACCCCAATGTTTATAGCAGCAATGTTCACAATAGCCAAACTATGGAAAGAACCTAGATGTCCATCAACAGATGAATGGATAAAGATGTGGTACACACACACACACACACAACGGAATATCATGCAGCCATCAAAAAACCAAAATCTTGCCATTTGCAACATGAATGGAACTAGGGGTATTATGCTAAGCGAAATAAGTCAATCAGAGAAAGACAATTATCATATGATCTCTCTGATATGAGGAATTTGAGAGGCAGAGCAGGGAGTCGTGGGGGGGTAGGGAAGGAAAAAATGAAACAAGGTGGGATCAGGAGGGAGACAAACCATAAGAGACTCTTAATCTCAGGAAACAAATTGAGGGTTGCTGGGGGGTTGGGAGAGGTAGGGATAGGGTGGCTGGCTTATGGACACTGGGGAGGAAGGGTATGTGCTATGGTGAGCACTGTGAAATGTGTAAGCCTGATGATTCACAGACCTGTACCTCTGCGGCAAATAATACATTATACATTAAAAAAAAAAAAAGTCCTGCTTTTCCACAAAATTCTTAAATCGAATTCCTTCCATCGATTGAAATATTACAGGTGAACTTTTAAATAAGTCAGTTTAATTTCTTTAGAAAAATGCACATTAAAATAGACTCTCCTTTGATAGAAAAATACCACTTATAGAACATCTGTTTTCTAGTCAGCAGAATTTTCACATATTTCTCTATTTCCACCTAAGATTATTACCCTCCATTGCTGATACAGCTATTGAAGTTCCTCTGTATCTAAATTTTATATCTCCCACTAGTGCTTAACCCAGAACCTCCAAACTCAGTGCTTCCTATAAAGTTCATTCTGAACTTGTATCATTTGGCCAACTCATCTCAAATCTATTCATTTTTGGGGTCACCTGGCTCACTCAGTTGGTAGAGCATGCAACTCTTGATCTCAGGGATGTAAGTTCAAGCCCCATGTTGGGCACAGAGATTACTTAAAAATAAAATCTTAAGAGATGCCTGGGTGGTTCTTCAGTTAATCGTCTGCTTTTGGCTCAGGTCATGATACCAGGGTCCTGAATCAATCCCTGCATCAGGCTCCCTGATCAGTGGGGAGCCTGCTTCTCCCTCTCCCTCTGCCTCTCCCCACTCTGGTGCTTGCTCTCTCCTCTCATGTTCTCTCTCTCTCTCTCATGCCCCTCTCCCTCTCTCTCTCAGATAAATGAGTGGAATCTTAAAAAAAAAAAAGTAAGTAAATAAATAAAATCTTAAAAAAAAAAATCTCTTCATCTTTAGCCTCATAAACTCTCTTCTCCATGAAGTTCTTCCAGACTGGTATACACTGGTCCTTTCCCTTTTCCTCGAGTGTTTAAGCTTGTACCACATAATTTAACATATACTTCTAGATTTTGTTTTGTGACACTCCTCCAAACTCCAGGTAATGGTCCTTAACTGTTAAATAAGTGTTCTTCAGAACTATAAATAAATAAATAAATAAATAAATAAATAAATGAATGTAATACCACAAAAAACTCATTCATGGGCTGAATCCACAGAGATTCTGATTCAGGAGGTCTAGGGTGGTAGGTTGTTAAAACTACTGTCAGGCAAATCTGTCTTTAGCACAGTTGAGAACTAACTAGACTAACTCTTCTAAAGCTCAGCAAGGAGTGTATCATCCCCTTGACTGAAAAGTTCCAGTGGCTCCTTAGTGGTCCACCTAACAAAATGTAACCTCGGTAGCTATGCATCACTTTTCCCAACCTGGCCCCAATTCACTTCTCTTGGTTCATCTGTCACCTTTCCTACATAAGTATCGTTAAGTATTGATAACTATGCTTTTTGTCCTTCTCTAAGTGGACCTATCCTGCCTCCGTGTTATTCCCTTTGTTTGGTATGCCATCGTTTAGTATTACTTACGGTCTAGAACCTAGATTCAATTAATTGCCACTTGTTCCTCAATTCTTAGAGAATCCCCACAGGCCACAACAAAACAAACAAAAACAAAATAGTTTCTCCTGTGTAGTCACTCATTCATACATGCCTTAGCAACATATTGTCTTGTAAAGGGATCCCACTTTATCTTTTTACATCCTTCAAACACTTAGCATTGGGTCTGCTTAGCACATGGTAGGTGCTCAACTGTTATGAGATAAAAAAGAAGGATGATTTTTCTTTTTTTTTTTTTTAAAGATTTTATTTATTTATTTGACAGAGAGTGAGAGATCACAAGTAGGCAGAGAGGCAGGCAGAGAGAGAGAGAGAAAGCAGGCTCCCTGCTGAGCAGAGAGCCCGATGCGGGGCTCAATCTCAGGACCCTGGGATCATGACCCGAGCCGAAGGCAGAGGCTTTAACCCTCTGAGCCACCCAGGTGCCCTGAAGGATGATTTTTCTTACCTATGGTTCTCACCGCCTCCTTGTGATCGGCTCTGAAGAGATTTATCCGACCATCTTCTCCAACGGTGACAATTTCGGGGTTGCTGCACACAATACCTGTGCATGGTGCACTGCCACAGGAAGGACTGCCCGGACCTGTGTGGTAGTGAGCGGCTGTCCACTGCTGGCTGACTGACAGAGTCTAGGTGTCAGAAATGAGAATAGGATGAATCAAAGCAAAGCCTTAAAAACTAGCACTTTTCCCTGAATAGACTATCCCATACCCCTCTAGAAAAAGAGTCACTCTCTCATTTTTCCTTTGTATTTCTGGACACTAAAGCCTAGAAACTACTTCCATCAAAGTTCTATATACATGGGGCGCCTGAGTGGCTCAGTCGGTTAAGCGTCTACCTTTGGCTCAGGTTATGATCCCAGGGTCCTGGGACTGAGCCCTGCATTGGGCTCCTTGCTTCGCAAGGAGTCTGCTTCTCCCTCTTCCTTTGCCCACCACACCCCCTGCCTGTTCTCTCTCTCTCTCTCTGTCAAATAAATAAATAAATAAATAAAATTTTTTAAAGAAAGATTTTATTTATTTGACAGAGAGAGAGAGAGACAGTGAGAGAGGGAACACAAGCCAGGGGAGAGGGAGAAGGAGAAGCAGGCTTCCCGGCTGAGCAGGGAGCCCTGATAACCATGGATCCTGGGACCGTGACCCGGGCTGAAGGCAAATGCCCAATGACTGAGCCACCCAGGTGCCCTAATAAATAAAATCTTAAAAAAAAAAAAAATCTTAAAAAAAAAAAAAAAGTTCTGTATACACTGGATTAGATTTAAAAAATGCTACTCAATATCAAACTTATCTCAAAGAAATGGTTTAGGTACCAGACAGTTGTGTGTTCAAAAGCAACTCTAAATTCTTTTTTTTAATATTTTATTTACTTATTTGTGAGATAGAGTGCAAGAGCACAAGTAGGGGGAGCAGCAAGCAGAGGGAGAAGCAAGCTCCCCACTGAGCAAGAAGCCTGTTGCAGGACTTGATCCCAGGACCCTGGGAACATGACCTGAGCCAAAGGCAGACGTTTAACCAACTGAGTCACCCAGGAGTCCCTAACAGCAACCCTAAATTCTTAAGGGAATTAGCCTACATCTAAGAAAGAAATCTCTAGGGTTTTCTAACTGAAACCATCAGGAAAAATACTTAAGAAGATCTGGGTCTTATATTTATTAGGCATGCCTATTAGGAAGATGAACTTTACTAGCCTAAAAATCCAAATGAGCACTCTCTTCCAGCAACTTAAAAATGTTACTACAAATGGGGCTATTTTAAAGGACTGCCCTACCACTATGAAGGTCACCACTTGGGCTTTTAATACACAAGAAAGGCACTGATAAAATGTCTTTATAGTGCATCTTTTCTTCTAATTATAACCTAGGTTCTATCCACAGCAGCAAAATGCATCCTCTCTTCTAATTAAAACCTAGGTTCTATCCACAGAAGCAAAGTAGCTGTCCCTGTTCTCTCTCATGATACCTGAGCTAGAAGGTGCTCTTTCTTCGAAAGATCAGAATAGTAACTTGGGAAATTACTTGCCAGAAAACCCCATCGATAGCTCTGTACTAACAGAATTTAAGAGGTATCTACTTTCAATAACAGCTTACACAAACCTGGTTCAAGAATTAATCTGCTGAAAGATAGGTAATACTGTATTTCTTCCCTCCATATTTTTTTTTATTATTATTTATTTGTCAGAGAGAGAGAGAGAGAGAGCGCGCCAGCGCGGGAGAACACAAGCAGGCAGAGCAGCAGGCAGAGGCAGAGAGAGAGAAGCAGGCTCCCCACTGAGCAAGGAGCCCGATGCGGGACTCGATCCCAGGACTCTGGGATCATGACCTGAGCCGAAGGCAGCGGCTTAACCCACTGAGCCACCCAGGCGTCCCTCCCCTCCATATTTTGAGTATGAAACTTACTTGTGTCATTATTATATACAACTTAGGTTAGGCCTCCTTAAAAATAATTAAAATATAAATTCAGTTTTTGAGCAAAAAATTCTTTACCTGGTTATTTGGATGGTGAAGGAAAACTGTTACACATCCTGTTGATGAAGCTGCTACAATTCTTTCCTGGTCAAAAAACTAAACAGAAAATTCTTGCTTGTTACAGATTCAGAAATGTTGATACGGGGGGGGGGGCTATTTGTTTGACTCAATTAGTAGTCTAACAATTTTAAAATGCAAACAGCCTATAAATGCTAAACAAATAAAATGTGATGATGGAGCTGCAAAGTCAAAACCACTACACAAATGAAAAGATTTTCATGAAGAATAAATAACAGTTTTCCCCCTCAACTCCTTCACCTATAACTGGTTTAATTTTGGACTACCACCATAGAGGTTTAGAAAATAATCATTCTCAGGGTTAGGCAGTTTTCTATAGAAGAAAATGCAGGGACTCTTAAGTCCTACAGACCAGGATTTGAAAACTTAATTCCATTTTCCCCACTTTACAGGCTTTGAGACATTGGCCAAGTTAAGTTCTCTAAACCTTGGTAAACCTTTAAAATGGAAGAACTAATCCCCACTTAGGGGGTTGTTATAAGAATTCAAAAAGCAAAACCATGTAAAGTACCTTAGGTATTTGTCCCATAGTGACATAAAATACCTGATTCACAGGACGTGATGAAAATTAGACTTCTGTAAAGCCACCGCAAATACTGTTTGGCACACAGTAGATGGCCAGCTAATTAAGCAAACAAACAAATCAGGATTTTTAAAAGTCTGATTAAATTCACATCCCCTTCTGCTATTAAGTGGTTATATAATTAACATTAGCAAACCATAACCTACAGAGAACTCAGTTTCCTGTAAACCCTGAATAACACTAGACAAACTTTAAGGTCCTTTGCACCTCTAAATATATTACTCTCAGTTTTTTAGAAGTTAGCTTGTGGACATTACACAGACTTACCTGTAAATCCATTACATCGCCATGGTGTCTGATATCACACAATAACTGATGGTCTCCTTCAAACCCTCCATCAGAGTCCAAGTTCCCAAAATCTCCAATAGACCACAGTGAAACATAATTTTCCTGTAAAGCAGAAAGTTTCCTCTTGAGATGAAATTTACATCAAACTCTTGAACAGTAAAATCTGTATTGCCTTCAAGCAACCTTGCTTTTAAAGCATCTCAGATCACTGGAAGGTGACAGTTTAAAACACGAGATTCGAGGTTCAAGCTCATCATCGATGGCTCTGAGTTACCGGACAACAGGACCTAAGACGGGAACTTGGGGACGGAGATAGCGAGAGGAGCCAGAAGGCGAGATCTCGCGCGCGGACCGCCAGCGGCGCGGTTCCAGGAGAAAGGGGGAAGCAGGAGCTTCTCGCCCAGGAGCGGAGGTACCTCATTGTCCCAAGAGCCCGCAGCGAAGGTATCCGCGGTCTGCAGGCTTCCCGGAGGTACCGGTCGCCAGCGGGTTTTGCTGATTTTCTGAGACACAAACTTAGCATAAATGTCCTCCATTGCAAACCAACTGCGACAGGTACAGTCAGAACACAGCGCGGGCCTCTGAGCCCCGCCCCTTCCGTGGAGTCCTGATTGGGCCGAACGTTACAAGGCGGACGGTGGCTGCGGAGAGCCAATTCTCGTCCTTCGGCAATGCGGGTACCATCAACCCCCAAGCCGGAGGAAGTTGGGCCGCCCTTCCTCATCGAAGTGGCTCTGAACAGAGTCCTCAAAGTCCGTATAGGAACACCGAAACGGTGTATTTGTGCAATAATCGTGCAACGTAAGACAAATTTAAGAGCAAAACCAAAAAATCAATGCAAGAGGAACCACCTAGTAGCTTCACCCATTCAGTTTTGTATCTCAGCACCCACAGAAAATACTAAAAATCCTTAAATTCTTATATAAGTACGTTCACTACTGTACAAACTCATTCTAAAGCTCTCCCTTTATGTTTCTCAAGCAAATACTTTGCTTATTGTTTATTTATTGTTTATTATTTGCTTAATTGTTAATACACACTGTCCGAGCCTGGAGTTGGAATTCTAAAAACTCCAAAACTTATAGTTTTGACATCCACTGCCTAGCTGTGTAAACTTAATTCATTTAAGCATGTAATGAATGAGTTTGATATATAATGTCGACAGTGTAGGAATTAGTGCTCTAGGTTCCTGCTTCTGTGCTTCGAATGACCTACAATATCCTTTTATTCTCTACTTCTCAGAATCCTGGTCATCCTTCAAGGACTGGTTCCTTCCCCTATCTTTTCTTGATTACTCCAGCCCATGATGTTGTAAATAAGCATAGCTCTTGACTTTTGGGCCAGAATTGTACTTATATATTTGCCCTCTGCTGCCTGTTTTCTTTCAAAGCAGATCTCCCCAATTAGCATGTAAATCCTATTGCATACAAAAGGTATCACTGACTTTAAAAAAATATATATATATATATATATATATATATATATTTAACTCTCCTTTATACTACATTCGTAACTGTGTTTTGGTTGTTCCTTTAAAAGGTAGTCTTAGTTCACACCCACAGCTTATGGAAGCACAACATGTAGATGTGATCCGTCTAGATCAGCTTTAGAGGTTTACCAGGCTCTTGTAGAGAGTAGATTCATTTTGTTCTTTTAACTAGAATATTGGGAAACTGCAGAGATTAGATAGAAAACTAGTAGAGTCCCAAATCGACAATTTTATTTCTAATATTAAGGAACACTAAGGTGCTTCCTTAGGGCAGTAGGCAGTGCATTGGTCACATAAAGAACGCTGCTTTGTTGTTGTTTTTGTTTTAAAGATTTTTATTTATTTATTTGACAAAGAGAAAGAGACATTGAGAGAGGAGATCAGGTGGAGGCGGGCGGGGAGAAGCAGGCTTCCCCCAGAGCAGGGAGCCCAGTGTGGGTCTCCATCCCAGGACCCTGGGATCATGACCTGAGCCGAAGGCAGACGATTAATGACCGAACCACCCAGGCGCCCCAAGAGCACTGTTTTGAATGTGGTTTCCTTTGTCACAGAATCCCAGAAAACAGGTAATGTACAAGTATGTCTTTGGAGTGGTTTTAGGCTGAGTGTTTCATTTGACAAAATCTGATGAGAATTGGAATTTGAAAATCATTGCTCATGCAGTAGCCTAGAGGTCTTGACGTTGCTTTGTTCTTGAAAATTTATTGGACTAAATGATAACTGGATTCTGTCATTCTCAATTCTGATTAGGAGGCAGCAAGTTGGATGTGACGGGCAATGTTACCAGTCAGCTTCCCGAACGAACTCACTGTCTTGCAGTGCTGATAGCGATAAAGCTGTGTCCAGTCTAACGGTGGAATTTGTGGGGATTAATTAGCTGAAAATGCACACTTGTATTGGGAAAAGAACATTCTCCATTAGAGACTGTGGTAATTTTAGCCGAAATGCAGGAGCAAAGCATTCCCACGCTCCACCCTCCCCCCAGCCTTGTTATGGTGTTCTTCCACTCTCCGAGTGTGTGCTTTAGAGTTGAGAACAAACAAGGGTCGCAAAGTTTCTGCTAACCAAACACTGATGCACTTGTCACAAAGCCAGAGACTCAGTACTCGGGTGAAAGAGGGCTCGGGTTCCATTAAGATTATTCAGGCTCCACCATACGGAGCTCTTACTCTAACGGATCTAAATATTAGACAACTGGGTTGGGTGAGGAGTACGGAGGAAGCCCACCGTCTAACAATCTGGACGGTTATAGGAGCAGAACCGCTGCTCGCAACAGCTGACTCGGCTGCCACTACGGAGTTACCGGCAGCGGCGTAACCAGATCGGGCATTCGCGGCGTCACGAATCGGTCCCACCGTCGTGCCACCGCGCTCGGTAACCAAGGCCGCAGCCAGGCACGCGACTGACTGCGCCGGGGCCTGCCCCGCCTAGCCGCAGGGCGAACTCAGCAAGTTGGCGGCGGTGCGCATCCCGAGGCCTCAGAGAGGGTGCACGCACCGGCGGCTGCGGCGGCGGCGGCGGCGCTGACTCAGCCCGGGCTCCCAGCCCGCCCGCAGCAGCCGCAACTGCCACAGGCGCAGGCGGAGGGGCACGCCGCCACCTCTGCCCGCGGCCCCACCCTGCCGCACCCGAGGCCGCACAGCGTCACAGAGCGCATGCGTGCCGCGGGGAATGCCGGGAGCGCGCAGTGGCGGCACCGGCGGCGACAGCAGTCACAGCGGAGACTACAGCGGGGACGCAAGCGGGGCGGTGACCGTGTGGGAGGTGGTCTCACTCTTGGGGAAGCTGCTGGGCACCGTCGCCGCGCTGAAGGTGGTTCTGTACCTGCTCCGGGTGTGCTTAGCGATGGCCTGGAAATCCGGCGGCGCCAGCCACTCGGAGCTAATCCACAATCTCCGCAGTAAGTGCCACCCCCGCCCAATGTGGGGCAACTGGGCCAGGCGAGGCCTGGAGTGGGTCCCCCTGGGCGGTCAGGAACGCTCTGTCTACGCCCCCGCCCCGTGCCGGCTGGAGGGTACGCTGCAGTGTTTCACCAGCAGTGTCGAGCGGCGTGCCGTTGCTATCGCCTCCCCCGGGGACCTGTCACTCATTGGCGACGTGAACTGGAGGGGGTAGAGAAAGAGCCACGGGCCGCCTTTGGTGGGGCAGGGGCAGGCGTCTCCCCACGGGCCTGGGGGAGGGGTTGCGACACAGGTGGTGGGGCTGTCACTCGAGTTCGTCGCCTGCTCGTTCGGGTCTGGCGGGCGAGGGGCGTGCCCTCGGGGTGGGGAGATGTTGGCCTCGGGTAGAGGCTGGGCTGGGTCGGAGGGGACTCCACCCTCGACCCCCGCGTGGTCTCGCCTTCCTCCTCCTTAATCGGCCTCAGTGTAAGCATTCTCTCCTTCCTATACAGCCTCCCCCGCCCTCCGTTTTTTCCTCTGGAGGGAGATGCCGCCGTCTGATACAGGCGCGGGGAGGGAGGGAAAGATGAGAGTATTGTCATTGCGGATGCTGGGAGAAATTTCTGGGGCGGCTGTCCAGTGGAAATCTTCGTGGAGGGCGGAGGAAGAAATAATCAGAGGATGCTGTTCCTGAGAGACTTGTGTTTCAGGAGCTTTTAGAGGTCCTCGATCCAGCAAATAATTGTATGTGTGGAACGTTATGACTTTTTTTCAAGGCAGTTTCTTTATCTCATTCTCTTTAGTTATTGTATTCCTTCCTTTACGATAATTTTGAGGTGAGATGAGTGCTGTATTACTTTTTTAAAATCGAGGACCGCAGTCTGTAATCCCTTCACTCTAGTCAGAATTTGTATCACTCTGTTTGCCACCAACTTTGTAAATAATCGTATCCTGCCACGTGGTATTTTTAATTGTCATATGTTATTTAGCTTTTCTTGTGTTTGTCGTGTTTCCTAATTCGATTTGTAACTTCCCGGAGGATTAGGACTTTCGTGTTTTTAATCTTTGGAATTCTCTGAACTTATACTCATTCCTTTTTTCATAAATGCAATTAAATATACATTATGTGCTTGGATCTGTGCTAGGAATACCAAGATGAGTGAGAGAAATAAATATCCTCGTTTGGCACATGGTTAGTACTTAATATTAGTCATTTGACTTTTTTATTACGTTATTTAAACATTTTATAATTGTGTCCTTTGCGTTTATTAATGAAGAATGTTTAGAATTCAAAATTCTGTCAAGCATTTCCAGTCTTCATTTTATGGAAGGACACTTGAGTGGAAGTGGACATTTATATGCTGGGGCAGTATTTTTTTTTTTTTTTAATATAGAAGTTTGAGACTTTTGTTGTTGTTGTTGTTATTTGTAAAGATTTTATTTATTTGACAGAGACACAGTGAGAAAGAAAACACAAGTAGAGGGAGTGGGAGAGGGAGAAGCAGGTTTCCTGAGGAGCAGGGAGCCTGATGTGGGGCCTGCATCCAAAAACCCTGGGATCATGACCTTAGGCAAAGGCAGACTCTTAATAACTGAGCCACCCAGGGACCCCTGAGGCCGTGTTTTTAAGTGTGATTTAGGTTCCCATGGATTACACATAAACTCTATGTTATAAAAATTTTAACAACATTACTTAAAAATGATCTAGTGCCCACAGTTTTAGTGAACACATCCAAAACATTCACAAATTGCACAAATTGTGACTAAATAATTTTCCACTGGTAACTTATCACAGTAGACACTTGGCTATGGCAGAAATTTGTAATCAGGCTCTTAATGACTCTCCTTTTTGGGCCAAACTTTTAGTAAGTCAAGCTAGCTCTTTCCCCAGTGGTTTTATAATCATTTTATTGCAGTGTTATTATTCTTAGCTGAAATTTCTAAGGATGTTTTTCTATCAGAAAATGATAACTATTTAACATACATGGATGTTGATACTGCAAATATTTAGTCTTATACTGTAGCTATGATTTATTACAGGAAATTAGAGTGTTCAAATTGTTTAGCCTCTTGTAATACTTGTGCAATGTCAGTTTCAACTTCTTGCTGAATTCTAGCTAATAGATTTCATTTTTACTTATTAGTTTATTATAAAAGCACTATCTTCTCATGCGAGGGTTTCACAAAATCTGAAAATTTCTCCCTTTTCCTGTTATTCCACTGTTGAGTGTTCTTCCTAACTTAAAGGCTTTTAGTTGACTCTTAGAAAAAGATGAAAGTGTGATTATGTTGTTGAATTACTCTATTGTACACCTGAACCTAATATAACACTATACTGTTAACTATACTGGAATTAAAATAAAGAACTTAAAAAAATTTGTTATGTTGGTGTTGAAGTGAAAAAATCTGCAAATTGGAAGAGGAAGCAAATTACGGTTGTATATTTTTTAAAAGAAATGAAGTTCACGATTGTTTTAGTTTTAATATTATTATAATTTAATGAAAATATCTACTGAGTTTTCCTTATATAAGATGTCATAATAGAAATTTGGTTATGTATGATTTCATAGCTGATATATCATTTATGGAATATTGTAGAATGAAATGGTATGTCTCAGTATTTCATAGCTTATGATGACAACCATTTTTTTTTTTGACAACCACTTTTTTAAAAAAGATTTTACTGATTTATTTGGTGGGGAGGGGCAGAGGAAGATGGAGGAGCAGACTCCCCTTCTTCCTCTGGGGAAGGGAACCTGACATGTGGGACTCAATCCCAGGACTCTGGGATCATGTTCTGAGCTGAAGGCAGATGTTTAACCGACTAAGCCACCCAGGTGCACCAACAACCACTCATGAGTAACTTAGGAAAGTGGTATAAAACTTGAGCATGCTTCAGAACCTCCTGGATCACCTGGAGAGCTAGTTGAAACAGATTGCTGTGGCTCGAGAATTTGTATTTTTAAAAAATAAATTATTTATTCTTTTTAAGTAGGCTCCACGCCCAGTGCAGGGTTTAAACTTACAACCCTGAGTTCAAGAGTCACATGCTCCACAGACTGAGCCAGCCAGGTGCCCCCAGGAATTTGTATTTTTAACAGGTTCCTAAGTAATGCTGCTGCTGGTCTGGGGACCACTTTGAGAATCACTGACACAGAGACTTGAAACTTCTGAGGTTAAATTCTGCCAATGTTTCAGCGGAATCAGTTTTATGCTTTCGAATAAAGTTTTAGGGAAAAAAATGTCTGTAACAGTCCTGCCCAGTAGAGCTCTGGCCTGTTCAGTATGGTAGCCACTAGAGCTACATGTGGCATTTAGCTTTTGAAATGTGGTTAACACAACTGAGGAACTGGATTTTTATTTATTTAACTTAAATAGCCACATGTGGCTAATGGCTACCATCTTAGTGCAGGTCTATAGAAATGAAGAATAAAGTTATTTTGTAATTATGGGCTAATGTGCTCTTAAAACAAATTAAAACAACTATGAGCCTGCTTAATCCAGGAAATGTGACAATTTAGGTAATGTTTATATTAGAATTTATTTTCTACTTTTATTGGAATAATATCAAGCCATGGTGAAATTAGGAAAAGATGGGGACAGGAGTAGTTGAGGTTGAGAAAGGTGGTCTCCTAGAGCAGGGATGTCTAAACCTGAGCATTTGTATAAGGTTAACTCTTAACTGATAGACTTCAAATGCTATAGTGGCCCCTTAAAACATTTGGTTTGTTTTTTGTTTGTTTGTTTTACCTATTTTTATTTGTTAGAAAAAATTCAGTCCAGTGTTCTAATTATATGTTATTTTTATTTTGCATCCTTGATTATATCATTAGCATATTCCATGTTTACAGGATTTGTCAGTCAACTGATATTTAACTATCTTAACTATCTTCTGTATACCAAACTGAAAAAAACAAATATTCTCTCTTGTAGATTACTTCTAATGGGAGCAAACAAGTACAATACTTAGTATGATCCATGATAAGTCACAAAGTAGAGAAGGAGAATTGGGAGTGTGGGGTCCTAGGTTTGCAGTTGTGGGAGAGAAGGCCTCACTGCACTGTCACTTGAGCAGAGTTGGTGGATGGGAAGAAATTCTAGCTTTGCAGATAGAGCCAGGAGACAGGCATTCCAAGCAGAGAAAATTGCATGCCCTAGATTTGGATTTGGGGTGTGGGAAAAAGATTGGAGTCAAGGATATGAGAGCAAGATTTTGGGCCTGGGCAGTTGGATGATTTGCCATTTTCTGAGTTGGAAACGAGTGAGTGAGCAGCGGGGACTTTTGGGTGGTGGGAAGGAGGTGTGGGAGAGCACGAGTTTATTTTTGGGGATGTTGTATATGAGATGCTTAGAAGACATTTCGGTGGAGACCTTGATTCGGTATTTGAATAAGAATTATAATAATTTGTAGTTTTTGTATTCTTACTTATTTCTGCCAGCAAATTGGAATTATTTTCTTATGCTATTTAGAGTGTCATTCTTAGCTACTAGTAGCATAACTAATGGAAAATAGAATATTCCAGTAGTTTTACCATGTGTGTTCATGGGCCAAATAAACCAGCTAAGAAAATCCTAAGGGATTGTTTTCAGAAATGGGGGCCTCATTTAGAGTCCAGTCCTCATTTTGATTTGTTTCAAGTCAGTCTTATGGGTACATACTAACAGGTAAACTTATAGTACATTGAGTAGAATCTAATTTATATGATTGGAGAGGCTTTAATATCAGTCTACTTAAATTTAAATCAGTTAAAGTTAAATGAAGTTTAAAATTCAGTTTCTCAGTCACAGTAACCATATTTTGAGAGCTCAGTAGCCACATGAGGCTAGACCTGTTAGTGCAGACATAGAGCATTTCCATCATTATAAGTTCTATTGGATAGCACTAGATCTAGCTGGATTGTATTACATTCTATTTCATGTGGTCTTAAGTCCATTGTGCTATTCCACATATTTTATTTTAAAGATTTTATTTATTTATTTGACAGAGATCACGAGTAGGCGGAGAGGCAGGCAGAGAGAGAGGGGGAAGCAGGCTCCCTGCTGAGCAGAGAGCCCATTGCGGGGCTAGATCCCAGGACCCTGAGATCATGACCTGAGCTGAAGGCAGAGGCTTAACCCACTGAGCCACCCAGGAGCCCCTCCACATATTTTTTTTTATTAGTATTACATTTAGTTTTGGCCAACATGCTTTAAGAGTAGCTGTGAAAAAAAAAACAAAAGATTATCAGACAAGGGTGATCAAGACGACCAGAGAGAGTCAGCATTTTATATGGTGATTTGATGGGATTGAGGTGGTTTGATTAGCAATGAGGAAGCTTGAGAGAGCAATAGTGTTTAAATATTTTATAAAATGTCATGACTTGAGGGTCAAACCAGGACAAATGGAAGGCAGATCTTGGCTCATTGTAAGGAAGTATTCACAAAGCTATCCTAACAAAGAGTTGGCTTTGAAAAATAATGTTTCCTGTTGCAGAATATGTTGAAGCAAGGAATGGTTGACCATTTTTCTGTAAGGAATATCATAGAAGAGATCTGTCATCAGCTTTAACTGTACCTTAAACTCCTAAGGACTGATTTCAGTCGCATCATGGATTCCGTAAAATCGCGCGCGTGCACATGCACGCGCATGCGCATGTATGTTAGGAAGAGAGCCACAGAAGTTAACATTTGGTTACTTATATTTTAGAATTCTGTATAGCATTTTAGTTTGTCAAATGTGAGGAGTCCAGGGAACATCTTTGTTTAAGAAATAATGTCAAAACAAATAGTTAACTTTATGTATATATTCGGAGTGATAAGAGTCCCGGGAAAGATGTGTTTTTTCTTTCTAAATTATCTGAGACAGAGTGCTACATTAGTTTCAAGTGTACAACATAATGATTTAACAACTCTAGTAAAAAAATTGTATTTTTAAATAATCTCTGGTACTTAGGTGATACGCTTTATCATAATTAGCCATCATGTGAAATTCTTCTTTGATTATAGTATGAATTTAAAACTAATCTCTCTCAGACTTTGTATACTGAAAGTGTCTCAAGCTCTGCTTACCTCTTATGCCTAATCATTCTAGAGAGGAAGTAAAAGGTGACCAGTTTTCTGGCACGTTGATAATTGAGAAGGAATATAGAGTAGATGGTTAACAACTGTTCAGGTCAAATAAAGTAATATAATGTAGTGCAATACTTCTTTTATTGAGATGTAACTTTGTAGCAAGATTAGAGGAAAGTACGAAGTGGGTGACAGTTTACCTTTTCCCTCTTGTGTTCAGTGCTTCATATCATCACAGGCTTTCATCCTTTCCATTTTTTCCAGGGTTGCTTCCATTCTTCTGTTCTCCTAGATCAAAAATCTTGGAGTAGTTCTTGATTCTTTCAGACTGTTACCACATTAACTCAGCAGTTCTTAGGTATTCCTTTCTTAGTCATCCCTTCACTGTTACTTTCATTGGTACTCTCCCAGCCAGGGTTCTTAGTCCACACTTGGAATGATAGACCTCCAAGTGTCTGATGGGTTGTCTTACTCTGTTTCCCTCCCCTCAGCTCCGTTCTACACATTATGCTCATTTTCCTAGTATACTGCTTTCTGTTAGGTTGCTTGCCTGCCCAGGCTTCATATTGCTTACTGTATCAAGTGTAAACACCTGTTGCTCAGATTTCAGGCCTCTTTAGGGTCTTATACCACCTATTCCCATGCTCCAATTCCAGTCCTGTTCTTCAGACTAATCTTGTTTTCCTCCTCATATACTGTGTGCATTAGGGTACCTGTTCAGCTGCTGTAACAGACCACAGTAACAATGGCTAAAACAAAATGAAAGTTTCTATCTCCTGTAACAACCCAAGCATAAGCAGTTCAGAGATAATATGGTGGTTCCAAAGCGTTGAGGACCTGCGTTCCACCTCTCTTGTGCTTCCTAAAGTCTTTCCCTTATCTGAAAGGTTGAAGATAGTTTACCTCCATCATTTCCATATTCCAGCCAGTGGGGAAAAGAATGGGAAAAGAGAAAAACCCCATTCCTTTTCAAGGGGATAATCTGGAAGTTGCAAATACATAATTTCTGTGTATGTTCTGCTGACAAGAACTTAATTGTAAGACTACGTATAACTACAGAGGGGCTAGATAATGGGCCCAGTTAAAATTCTACCACTGTGAAGGAGGAGTCCCCTGCCACATCTTGAATCTTGCTAATTGGAGGGCTGTGTGTGTGTGTGTGTGTGTGTATTGTGTATATATTTATATAAATACGTACAATCTATGATAACAAGGTTGGGAGAATTAAGATTAATTTTTATTTTTTAAAAAAGATTTTTAAAATTTATTTATTTATTTATTTATTAAGTAGGCTCCACACCCAGCGTGGAGCCCAGTGTGGGCCTTGAGCTCACAACCCTGAGATCAAGACCTGAATGGAGATTAAGAGTCAGATGCTTTAACCAACTGAGCCACCCAGGTGCCCCAAGATTAATTTTTAGTCAAGTAACATATGTATATGGTTAAAATATGAAATCCTACACAAGGGTATTTATTGAAAAATCACAATTGCTTGGCTCCATTCCTCCCTACCCCTAGACTCACTGCCTACAGGGAACCACTTTTAACTACATTTTTTTTTGTTTTTTTTTCTGGTGATTATCTTCATGTCTTTAAATAATGTGGTTAAACTGTCATTTCGTGTTTTATCAACTTCAGACATTATCTGTTGACCTCCTGCCAAGATGGAGAAGTGTTTAACACTACAAACCCAGCTCTCCCTCATATAGTTATATCATAATTTTTTGCTTCCTTTTTTGTGGTTACCTTTCCAACTTTTAGTAATATACTTTAACCTCAGTTCTTTTTTCATAATTTATAAACTAACACTATCTCTGGTAACCCTTCTACTTTGTAAGAAAGGATACTAGGGAGTTCTCCCTCTTATTTTCCAACTTATTAGTGGCTCTTTCACATTGTCAAAGTTGATAATTTGTATTTTGTCTTCAGCAGTAAATAAATTTTCTGTATTTTGTTGATTTTTAAGTGTTGGAAATCAGTAGTCATCAATTGTATGACTGTGTCAACATTTGGCTGAGTTATGTACTCTGCTGTGAGTTTATTCCCTACTTTCTGTTTCCAACATCACAGACCCCCCCCCCCAACTATTGTAGAGGAATAGTCAGATATTTTTCCGTGTTTTTTACATTTGATCAATTGCTTGAAATCATGTCACATTTTAGTTTTCTTCATATCTAAATCATGACTCTTAAAACATTTTTGTTTTTTCCATGGAATTTATCTCCCTCTGCAGCCTTCTACCATCCCACAAGTAGAAAAGAGAAACAGACATTTAACATGGCTCTAATCTTTTCAAGTTTCTTATTATTTGACTTATGGCTTGGATTCTATTGCATTCTCCTTTTTGAATCTTGCTGACTTCTCCTTTGGATCAATTGCGTATTTGGACCAACATTAGCCATTATTATAATTATTTAATTAAGGTCCTTGGTCCCAAGGGCGCAGGAGGATTGGGTATGGGTGGTTCTAAAGCTGTTCACTATTTTAGAAAGCCTAATGGTAATTACACATTTACTCATAATTAGGCTAGCCACCAAAAGCGAAACATTAAATTATTTTGCTGTTTGATAAAAACATTTCAGGGCACTGGTAGTTGTATATGTCAAATTACCAAAAATGGCAAAATGACTTAACTTATTAAATGTAGCTTAGTTTAGGCATCTTTCAAAATATAGAATTTGGGGCAAAAATAAAAAGAATCTTGTGGTGGAATTTTTGGAAACCACCCAATAATGGTCTAATAAAGCTTGATTCTAAGCCTTGATGTGTTCAGCTTTTTAATAAACAGTGGCATGCTTTTAAAAACCCTTTGGTTTTTAACTGAGTGGGTGGCTCGGTTGGAGTCCTGGGATGGAGCCCTGTGTGGGGCTCCCTGCTCAGCGGAGAGCCTGCTTATCCTTCGCTCCCTCAATAAATAAAATCTTTGGGGAAAAAAACCATTCAGGGGGTGCTTGGGTGACTCAGTTAAGTGTCTGACTCTTGATTTCGACTCAGGTCCTGATCTCAGGGTTGTGAGATGGAGCCCAACAATGCTGGGGTCTGGAGCCTGCTTAAGATTCTCCCCCTCGTGGGCGTGTGCACATTTGCATGCACTGACTGTCCTCTCTCTTTCTCCCCGCCCTCCAACGCCACACGCACGCACACTTAAAAAAAATATTACATTTTGAAAAATTCGGAAAAATATAGTTCTGTAACCCAACACCCTAATGATACAGAACAAGGGTCAGGAAACTACACTGCACAAGCCAATCTGGTCTACTGTCTGTCTGTCTGTCTGTATTTATTTAATTTATTTATTATTATTTTTTTTTTAAGATTTTGTTTATTTGTCAGAGAGAGAGGAGCGAGAGTGAGCACAGGCAGACAGAGTGGTAGGTGGAGGCAGAGGGAGAGGGAGAAGCAGGCTCCCTGCCAAGCAAGGAGCCCGATGTGGAACTCGATCCCAGGACGCTGGGATCATGACCTGAGCTGAAGGCAGCTGCTTAACCAACTGAGCCACCCAGGTGTCCCTATTTAATTTATTTTTTAAAAGATTTTTATTTCTTTATTTGACAGAGAGAGAGACGCAGTGAGAGAGGGAATACAAGCAGGGGGAATGGGAGAGGGAGAAGCAGGCTTCCCACAGAGCAGGGAGCCCGATGCAGGGCTCTATCCCAGGACCCTGGGATCATGACCCCAGCAGAGGGCAGATGCTTAAAACAACTGAACCACCCGGGTGCCGCTGTTTATTTATTTAGATGTATTTATTTATTTTATGTAGAGAGAGTGTGAGTGCCCGAGGGAGGGGCAAAGGGAGAGAGAGAATCCTGAAGCAGCCTCCTGGCTGAGCATGGAGCCCAAAGTGGGGCATGATCCCAGGATACTGAGATCGTGACCTGAGCTGAAATCAAGAGTCACAACTTGGGGCACCTGGGTGGCTCAGTGGGTTGAAGCCTCTGCCTTCGGCTCAGGTCATGATCCCAGAGTCCTGGGATCAAGTCCTGCATCGGGCTCTCTGCTTAGCGGGGAGCCTGCTTCCTGCTCTCTCTCTCCCTCTGTCTGCCTCTCTGCCTACTTGTGATCTCTGTCTGTCAAATAAATAAATAAAATCTTTATAAAAAAAAAAAGTCACAACTTAACCAACTGAGCCACCCAGGCGCCCCAACTTTTTATTTTTAGTTGTAAAAGTTTTCTTAATACAGCCTTTTTTTGGTGTTGTTTGTGGTTGTTCCCATACTACACTGACAGTTAAGTTCGTGCAACAGAGACTTTTGTCTGCCAAGCCTGAAATATTTACTATTTGGACTTTTATGTAAATTTGCTGATCTCTGATATAGAACATTTCTTTTACCTACAGTTTCCCGATGCGCCTTTGCAATTAATCTACTCTTTTTACCCCCATCTCTAGCAATCATAGCAACCATAGCCACTATGGTTTTGACTTTTCTAGAATTTGATATAAATGGAATTATATAATGTATAGTCTCCTTGTTTGACTTCTTTCACTGAGATTGGTACTTTTGAGATTTATCCAAGTTGTTGAATGTAGTGGTAGTTTCTTTTTTTGTTGTTTTTTTGTTATTGTGGGGTTTTTTAAATTTTTTTTTTTTTTTTTTAAAGTAAGCTCTATGCCCAGTGTGGTGATTGAACTCATGACCCCAAGATCAAGAGTTGCATGCTATATTCACTAAGCCAGCCAGGTGCCTCAGTAGTTTGCTTCTTTTCATTGTTGATTTGCATTTTCTTTCTTTTTGTCTGTCTGTCTGTCTTTCCTTCCTTCCTTCCTTTCTCTCTCTCTCTCTCTTTCTTTCTCCCCCCACCCCCTTTTTTTTTTAAAGATTTACTTATTTATTTGAGAGAGTGAGTAAGTATGGGGTGGGGGGTGGAGGGCAGGCAGAGAATGAGAAGGAATCTCAAGGAGACTCCCCGTTGAATGCCACGCCTGACCTGGGGTTCGATCCCAGGACCCTGAGATCATGACCTGAGCCGAAACCGAGTCAGATGCTTAACTGACTGAGCTACCCAAGTGCCCCTGCACTTTCTTTTCTTGAATTTCTTGAAAATGTTACTTCATTCTTGCTTTGATTTGAATTTTGCTCTTAGGAAGTCTGATGGTTGCCTAACTTTTTTTTTTTTTTAAACCCTTATTAGGTTATTCCCTTATTTTTTTTTAACCCTTATTAGGTAGTTTTTTTTAACCCTTATTAGGTAATTTTTCCCTTGAGGTTCTGAGGATTTTTTTTTTCCCATGCCTTTAAAGTCTGATGGTATTTTTTTGTTGTTGTTGCTTGTTTTTGTTTTAGAGGGAGCGTGCTCCCAAGCCAGGCTTGGGTGCAGGGGCAGGGGGAAGAGGGGCAGAAGGAGAAGGAAAGAGAATCCACACCCTGCACTCTGGGGCTCCATTTCACTAACCTGAGATCATGACCTGCGTTGAAATCAAGAGTCTACACATAACTAGCTGAGCCACCAGGTGCCTCTAAAGTCTGATAGTTTTATTAGTATATGTCGTGAGGTTGATTGTTCCTGGTAATACTTTTACTTACTTTCTGCTGTTTTTCTTAGAGTATAGTTTTAAAATTATTGTTTCTGTTAAATCAGCTGAAATGTTTTTTTAATTTTTAGGTTTTTAAAGATTTTATTTATTTGAGAGAGAGAGCATGAGCCAGGGGGAGGGGCAGAGGGAGAGGGAGGAACAGACTCCCCACTGAGTGCAGAGGCTGGCATGGGGCTTGATCCAGGGCCATGAGATCATGACCTGAGTCAAAGTCAGATACCTACCCAACTGAGCCACCCAGGCACCCCTTGTTTTTTGTTTTTATTTAAAAAAAAATTATTTGTATATTTATTTTAGAGAGCCGAAGCAGGGAGGGGAAAAAATCTTAAGCAGACTCCTTGCTGAGCTTGGCGCTCAAGGTTGGGGGTGGGGCTTGATCTTACGACCCAGAGACCTTGACCTGAGCCAAAACGAAGACTTGCGTGCTCAACCTGCTGAGCCACCAAGTGCCCCTCAGCTGAAATGTTTTGATTTGCATTTTGTTTTCTTTTTTACAGTATCTTTGAACGGAGTTGGGTTTTTTCTTTTTCCTATTTTTGAACATTTTGTGGACACAGTTCCAGAACACCTTTTTTTTAGTTTAGTGACTTGCAGTTTCTTTAATGGATGGTGATGTGTTAGGAGTAGTACTGGGAAGAGGGGAGGAGTCGGCACATCTTGTTACTCTTGTTTCTACAGGATCCTTAATTCTCTTTTTCCTTTATTGCTGCACCAAAAGGCACCATTCTATTTATTTATTTATTTGACAGACAGAGATCACAGGTAGGCAGAGAGGCAGGCAGAGAAAGAGAGGAGGAGGATGCAGGCTCCCTGTCAAGCAGAGAGCCCGATGCAGGGCTCAATCCCAGGACCCCGAGATTATGACCTGAGCTGAAGGTAGAGGCTTTAACCCACTGAGCCCCAAAAGTCACCATTCTTTCCCTGTTTTCTTTTCATTCTTCCCCAGAATCAAGGCTTCTTAATTGCCACTTCTAGTCCCACTGAATTTTTTGTAAATTTTTAAATTTATTTATGAGGGAGAGAGGGAGATTCAGCAAGCACGTGGAGGAGCAGAGGGAGAGGGACAAGCAGACTCTGCCAAGCATGGAGCTCACGGTGGGGCTTGATCTCAGGACCCAAAGATCATGTGCCAAAACTAGCCTGTGCCAAAACCAAGAGTCAGACGCTTAACCAGCTGAGCCACCCAGGGGTGCCTGGGTGGGTTAAAGCCTCTGCCTTGGGCTCAGGTCATGATCCCAAGGTCCTGGGATCGAAGCCCCTGTCAGGCTCTCTGCTCAGCGGGAAGCCTACTCACCCCCGCCCCCCCGCCCACCCCTTGCGTACTTTAAAAATCTTAAAAAAAAAAAGAAAAACTGAGCGACACAGGCTCCCCCTTTGAATTTTTTTTTAAATAGCTTTACTAAAGTATACTTTTATACTATATAATTCACCTATTTACATTGTAAAATTGTAATTATGTTATCTTGTTTATTTTTAATCCTATATAATAATGATCCTGTGTACCATTGTGTCTGGTATGTATTAGACAGTCAGTAAGCATATTGAGTGAGTTAATAAGGGCTTTACTGAATAATTATATGGTAACATGAGGGTTATTTGAGTTTAACATAGTATACTTAATCTCAAAGAATTTATAGTTCATTGGGGGAGCCAAATATAATCATTGACCTTGCTTTCTTGGGCTTTGTAACAGATTATCTACTTGACTTTCATCACATAGCTGCTTTTTGTCATAATCTTTGAAGGTCCCACTTCCTTTGCACATCTCTTCAATGTTTGCTTTTGTTTTTCTTCTTTGTGTATTCTTCCCTGGCTACTTGAGTTCACTTTCATTGCTTCAGTTACCATCTATATTACTAGAAGTCTATATCACTGTCCTAGATCTCTTTCCTGAGCCCCAGATCCACGTGTTCAGTGGACTGCTGCATTATCTCCACTTGTATGGTTTATAGCCACTAACAAATAAGTTATCCTTTCCTCCTTAACTCTGCTGCTTTTCCAGGATTTCGCAAATCAGTGTATGATATCAGCATCTGAACCATTACCCATTATCTTTCCTCCAAAGCTAGTTAGTTAGGTATATATTACCTATTAAATATAACTCAAATCCTTCTACTTTTCTTCATCCTTTGTGTCATCACTGAAGACCAGGTTGTATTTACCTGGGCCATTGCAACAACTTCCAATCTTGCTCTCCAGTGCAACCAAAGTAAATTCTAAAGTACATCTAGTCATCTCACTCCTAGCTTAAAATGTTTGCCTCATTCATTTCAGAAAATGGAATCATCAAAACAGATAAAGTATTTGAAGTAATGCTGGCCACAGACCGTTCCCACTATGCAAAATGTAATCCTTATATGGATTCTCCACAATCAATAGGTAAGGTCTGGACTTCTCAAAATGTCACGTTTTTGCTCACTTACTGTATAATTTTTGTTAAGTAAAAATGGACTGGGACACAGATATTTATTACTACCTTGCTAGTGTGAATTTTATGCCTCAGTTAAGTGTCATAATTCCAAACAGGCATTTTCAATAAAATGATGTTATGTATTAAGTATTTTTTCTATTTTTTCAAACTATATATAATATATATAAAGAGTATTTTATTTTATTTTTTTTTTAAGATTTTATTTATTTACTTGACAGAGATCACAAGTAGGCAGAGAGAGGGAGGGGGAAGCAGGTCCCTGCTGAGCAGAAAGCCCGATACGGGGCTCGATCCCAGGACCCTGAGCCGAAGGCAGAGGCCCAACCCACTGAGCCACCCAGGCGCCCCTATAAAGAATATTTTAAACATTTTTCTTGAAACATACTTTTTTTTTTAAGATTTTATTTATTTATTTGGCAGAAATCACAAGTAGGCAGAGAGGCAGAGAGAGAGAGAGAGGAAGGAAAGCAGGCTCCCTGCTGAGCAGAGAGCCTGACGTGGAGCTCGATCCCAGGACCCTGGGGTCATGACCTGAGCCGAAGGCAGAGGCTTTATTTAACCCATTGAGCCACCCAGGCGCCCCTTGAAACATACTTTTAATGAAAATTTAAGTTTAAGCTGAGTGCTGAGCTTTCTTTAGGGCCTTAATGACTAAAGTTTTTTTCACATTAACATCAATTTTTTAAATGGATATTAAAGGAAATAAGTATAATTAAGTGGTTACTGACTTCTCTGCTTCACTTGCCCTGAATTTTTTGGTTTGTGCTTGGTTTTAGAAAGTTCGGTATTTAACTCCTTCTCCTGAAGCAGGTTTTGATGAACTGCTGAGCCTTGGCAGTGGGCGCCTTTGAGGCTTAGAAGGGCCTCAGGATTCTGTCTGCCAGCTGCCATGCTTTCTTCTTTTGAAGCACTCTAACAGCAGAGAAGATCCTGGGGAGCTTCTGAACCCCGAAGGCACCTGCTACCACCGCTCAGTGAAAATTGCTTCAGATGCAGAAGCAGGTAAATAAGTTTCGAGAAAGCAGCACTGGAAGAAAAAACTTGAAAGCTAAAAACTGAGAAAAGATTGTGAATTACCATCACGCAATAGTATAAAGAGTAAACTGAGATAGTTTTTTAGTCTCAAGCTACTCTGATTGCCAGTTGCCCAATAAGTTGCCAGAAATAGGATGCAATTTAATTTTCAGAGATTTTGCATGCCTGTTATATATATATGGAAGTTTCTTTTCTTTTTATAAACCTGGAGAGAAAACAAGTCAAACTTAACAACTCAACTTCTTGACAACTGTATGTTAGCTAACTGTGGCAGAAGAAATTTTTGGAAATAGTGGGAGTGTTGTACTAAATGAGCATATTAGCCTTTGGCATGATTGTATTTTCTCATTTTAACTGCTGCTTGACAGTACTCTAAAATGCAAAATAAAAGTTTTATTTTCTTGAGATCATAAAAACAAAATATTATTATGAAAAAGAATTTGTGAATGTTAGGAAAGGAGTTATGTGGAATATCTGGTATGTTTTTGCAGCTGAATGTGTCAGTAGTTCTCTTCTTCTTTTGCAGGTTTCCAAGCAACAATCAGTGCTCCACACATGGTAAGTTGACTTTGGTCATTTGGATAAATTGATCACATTTTCCCTCTAAGATGTTTCTTCATTAAAAAGGGTTTTAAAAAAAGTTGAATTTGTAATTAGATCAATTTTATCATCTATGAGTTATGTAGATTGGTAATGAACCTCTTTTTTTAAATAAATACCTTTTTTTTCTTTAATATTTTATTTGACAGAGAGTGAGAAAGATCACAAGTAGGCAGAGAGGCAGGCAGAGAGAGAGGGGGAAGCAGGCTCCCCACTGAGCAAGGAGCCTGATGTGGGGCTCAATCCCAGGACCCTGAGATCATGAACTGAGCCGAAGGCAGAGGCTTAATCCACTGAGCCACCCAGGCGCCCCGAACCTCTTATTCTTAATACATGACATATAGAGAGAAGTCTTCTTGATAGATATTGTCATTAAAGTTTTTGTTGGTTGTCATTATTATCTAATCATATAAAAATGGGATATAAAAGGTTCTTTAGTGATGAGCAAATTAAGGAAGAGAATATATTTTTTTAAGATTTTATTTATTTATTAGAGAGAAACAGCACAGCCAGGGAAGCAGCAGACAGAGAGAGAAGCAGGCTCCTCACGGAGCAAGGAGCCTGATGGGGGGCTCGATCCCAGGATCCTGGGATCAGGACCCAAGCCAAAGGTAGCCACTTAACTGACTGAGCCTCCCAAGTGCCCCCAGGACAAGACTATTTTAAATAATACAATGGATATATTGTAGAAATCTTAAGTTGAATATTATTTCTTTTATTTCATATTTTATTTGGAAAATTCATTAGGGATTGGTCAAGTATAGCAGCTATGAAGCTTTATAACTTTGAGAAGGACCTATTTTAAGTTATCTGGCACTTTTAATCTGTTGGGAATTTTCTTGGGTTTTAAATGTCAGTTATTTGAATGAGTACTCTGTTGGTTTTGGGGAAGAAGAACAATAGCTTTTCTGATTCTCTGAGAGTATTTGGGATTGGAGAAGCTCTTATTTAAATGTAAAGCCTTCTTTATATTAAAATAAATTTACATATATTTATGATGAACTGATAATTACACTAGGTGAAAATATAGGAAAATCATTATTTATAAACATTAAATAGAAATGACTTGGGGTGCCTGGGTGGCTCACTTGTAAAGTGTCTACTTTCAGCTCAAGGCATGATTCCAGGGTCCTGGGATTGAGCCCTACATTGGGCTCCGTGCTCAGCAGGAAGCCTGCTTCTCCCTCTTCCACTGTCCCCCTGCTTATGTTCCCTCTCTTGCTGTCTCTGTCAAACAAATAAATAAAATCTTAAAAAAAAAATAACTTTATTTCTAAATTTATTTTCAAAAGATTTATTTATTTATTTTAGAGAGAGGGGCTGAGGGAAGGGGGGAGTCGACTCCCCGCTGAGTGTGGAGTCTGGTGTGGGGCTCTCATGACCCTGAGATCATGACCTCAGCTAAAATCAAGAGCCAGATGCCTACCAACTGAGCCACCCAGGTGCCCCTAGAAATGACTTTTTATTTTTTAAAGATTTTATTTATTTATTTGACAGAGACATAGCGAGAGAGGGAACATAAGCATGGGGAGTGAGAGAGGGAGAAGCAGGCTTCCCGCCAAGCAGGGAGTCCGATGCAGGGCTCCATCCCAGGACCCTGGGATCATGACCTGAGCCAAAGGCAGACGCTTAAAGATTGAGCCACCGGGCGCCCCTAGAAATGACTTTATAAAACATGACAAAAGAGGAACCATTAAAAACATGTATTTTGCAACATAAAAATTTAGGATTTCTGCAGAGAAAAAGATGTTACAAGCAAAATTAAAAGAAGAAAAACTGAGGGAAATATTTATAATACATACAACAATCTAGGGCATATTTCCATATACAAATGTGGGTGTGTATCCTGTAAAGTAAGAAGTGAAAGACTGGTGAACCCAAAAGAATGTAGTTAAAGTACAAAGTACAAGAATAATAGTTCATAGAAAAAGAAATACAGATGACATTAGCGCTTAAACAAATGAAAAAAATGTCATTTTCATTTATATTTATATGCTTAGTAAATCACACATTAGAATTGTAGTGAAGTACCATTTTTCACTTATCAGATTGTCAGAGGTCAAAAAGTTTAATACTTTGTATTGGAAAGAGGGAAACAGTTACGTACTTTTTTGTTGAGAGGAAATTGATAGTGTTGGAAGGCAATTTGGCAAATTTACAAAATGTGAAATAAATAAACCTTTCACTCTTCAGTTTTATTTCAAGATATTTATCCTATGGTATATTTTTATAGGTACAAAATGACTAAAGATGTTCATTGTCCCATTAGTTATAATGGAAAAAAAATAGTGATCACTGATAGTCCACTAATACTGGATGGTTAATAATTGTAGTACATCCGTACAGTGAGATTTACTGCAAAGCTGTTAAATGAGGAATCTCTGCAAGTACCAATATGGCAAGATGTTCAGGAAACATTAAGTATAAAAGTAGAGTATAGAAGAATATTCTATAATATACAAAAATCAAATCTGCACATATACATACAAACATATGTCTTCCTCTAGGCATGAAAACTAAAAATGGTTTCTTCTAAGGTCAGAAGTAGATGATTAGAGGGATACGATTGAAAGTGAGATCTCCTTTTCACTCTTTACCCTCTACATGTTACCAGTTTCTGTTTTCTTCTCTCTCTCTCTCGTTTTAAGTTTATTTACGTAATCTCTGGGCTTGAACTCCTAACTCCAAGATCAAGAGTTGCATGCTTCTCTGACTGAGCCAGCCAGATGCTCACTTCTTTGTGTTTTTTGACCATGGAATAGGAATAGTTTTGTTTTTTAAAAATATTGATTTACTTATTTTATTTATTTACTTTTAAAGATTTTATTTATTTGAGAGAGTAAGAGCATGCACATGCAAGTGAGCACAAGCAGGGAGGGAGGCAGAGGGAGAGGGAGAAGGAGACTCCCTGCTGAGTAGGGAGGCAGATATGGGGCTCGATCCCAGGACCCTGGGATGATGACCTGCCCAGATGGCAGATGCTTAATCCACTGGGAGCCATGCAGGCAGCTAAAAAGGATGCATTTTTAATCACTTATATATCCTTACTGCTGTCTCTTAATAAGGAAAATGTGTATATTTATGTGTATGTATATAGTCACACAGTGCATCTATATGTATGTATGTACGTACAAACAGTAATACTGCACTGTCCTTTGATGCTTGCTGAACCAGGATGTGAGGAGAATAAAACAGTAATGATTGTGTTACGTGAACAAGCATTTGTGATTTTGTATCATTTATTGCATAGATCTGAGAAGTGTTTAAAGAAAAACAGAAAGTGAGGAGCAGAGAGAAATGACATCTCTGTTTAATGAACTTTGAAATCACAGACTTGCTTAGAAGTATCTACAATCCTGCAGTATTTTCCAGAGTCTTAATTGAAAATGTGTTATATGCATTGGGCTAGAGATTAAAAGCAACCTGTTAAAATGGCAGCCTGGTAGATGTGAGCACACTTAGTATGCAGATATTGAATCCTCAATATCATTTCTCACTAAACGAGACTAGAGCTCCTTGGAGAAGTAACTGAATACTGGAAAGTGAGGAAGTACTCAAAGGTTTATGAGGTGATGTTGGAAGGACATAGGAGCAGGTTTGAAGAGATTCCCAGAGGCCAAATTGTAGACAATTTGAAAATTGAAAAATGATAGATAATGAAGATAATGGATTATAACATTGTGAATTAAGAAACAAAAATACATGAGTTTGTAGAGATTTTTTTAAAAAGCAAGTCAGAGACAAAAATGAAAAACAGAAGAATGGCAATTAATACATATGGAGGGAATAATAGAACTTTTTAAAAAATCACTATTTTGTAATCATCAATATAATGATTGAATTGGGCAGAGATCATCAATTAAAACAATTTAGAGGAAGGTTGGGAACAAAAGTGTTCAAGTAGTCTCAAATTATTACTCTACATATTACTGATTACAAAGAGAAAATTAGGCCTTTAAAATAGAGTGATCTAGTTGTTACCACATTGACTGAGTGGGTTGAGCTTGGCAAGTCCAGAGGTGAGGTGGCCCAACATTATGTGCTTCCTGATGTGATGCAACGGGAGGTGCCTAGCAAGCCTCGTGTGCTGTTCTTGCTAAGTCTTGGATCTGAGTCTAACCCTGAGGAAATTGAGGAAATCTAGAATATGGGGTATTATGTGGGACGGTCAGACAGGACTTCTTAAAGGAGTCAGTTGTTCTCAAGAATAGAGAAGTGGTGGGTAGAGGAGAATTGAGGGGGGAATATTTAATATTGACAAATGAAGTGCATGAACCTTGAAAGGACTAGGGAAAAAACAGCTGTAAAGAACATTTTGGGGGGTGCCTGGGTGGCTCAGTGGGTTAAGCTTCTGCCTTAGGCTCAGGTCGTTATCTCAGGGTCCTGGGACAGAGCCCCACATCGGGCTCTCTGCTCAGCGGGGAGCCTGCTTCCACCTCTCTCTTTGCCTGCCTCCACCTCTCTCTCTGCCTGCCTCTCTGCCTGCTTGTGATCTCTCTCTCTCTGTCAAATAAATAAATAAAATCTTAAAAAAAAAGAATATTAAAAAAAGAACATTTTGGGGACAGTTGAAATTTGAGTATGGTGTGTATGTTAGATGATACTAAATTGATTATTTTCTTGAGTGTGTTAATGGTGATGTGGTTGCAAAGGGAGATGTCCTAGTTTTTTTTAGCAGATTCATGCTGAAGTATTTTGGGGTGAAGTATCGTGATGTCTACAGCCTATTTTCGGATGGTTTTGTAAAACAGTTGGCACAATATATAAAGTTGGTGACTGTATATAAAGAAAAAAAGTGTATTCAATGTATTTGTGGGTTTAAAATTTTTCATAATTATAAAAAAAAGAACTTCTAAAAAGCTTAGTTTAAGAATTTAGAGATAAACATGGGTTATCTAGAAAAATATTAGCTAGGCTGATAAAAGCATAAAAAAAGCTAGCAATTGTGATTGAAGGCCTTGACATTTTACCTCTGGATGGGACTTTAATAATAACTCAGCATACTTTTTTTTTTTTTTAATTTATTTGATAGAGATCACAAGTAGGCAGAAAGGCAGGCAGAGAGGTGGGGCGGGGGGAAGCAGGCTCCCTGCTGAGCAGAGAGCCCGATTCGGGGCTTGATCCCAGGACCCTGGGATCATGATCTGAGCCGAAGGCAGAGGCTTTAACCCACTGAGCCACCTAGGCGC
This sequence comes from Lontra canadensis, assembly GCF_010015895.1. Lineage (NCBI taxonomy): Eukaryota > Metazoa > Chordata > Mammalia > Carnivora > Mustelidae > Lontra > Lontra canadensis. Next base: position 10,975,919 of record NW_022631041.1, read on the forward strand.
CCCAGCATACTTCCTTTAAAAAAAAAAAAAACCAATCTTATATGCAAACATGGTACTGTAGAAAAAGATTCCTGAGGCTTTTTTGGAATTAAGATGGTACAGTACTGTCTGTAGGTTGAGGACTGGCACCTTCTGAAAGTTCCTTCTTGTCCTTTGATTTCTGGATCAGGAAAGCCAGATATTGCAGGAGTTATTTTGTTTCTTTGACTACTTCCCTATTCTAGGCCCATACTTGTTATCTTATTAGTAGAAATTATTAAACCTCATAACTGATTATTGTAAGAGTCTGATGAAAGCTGCTATTTATATTTAATCCAGAACTCTTTTTCATAACATAAGTGTTTTTCACTCTTCAGTCAAGAGCCTCTTTTGTAAAGCAGTCTGTGTGAAAAATTGATAAAGTTCGTTCTCTAAAACTCTTTCCCCAAAGCACACCCATCCTTCAGTGTGCATTTGTGTGTTATCCCTAATGAGCTTTTTTGGAACTTTAATGACTTTCTGGAACACTGTTTGAAAACCCTCGGATTGTGTGTAGTTGTATCTATTAAAGGTCTTTTTTTACATTAGTTGTGGAATAGTAGCCTTAACTTTTTCTATTTTAACTTTTTAATGTGGAAAGTTTCCAACACCACATATACAAATAGAATAATATAATGAACCCTCATGTAGCCATCGTCACCTTTAATAATTACCCACAATTTGTTAATCCTGTTTTATCTTTGTTTCGTTCTTGCTGAACTATTTAAAAACAAATCCCAAACATAGTATTATTCACCCCTAAATATTTAAGTATAAATCTGATTACTTTAAAAACAAGACTGCAATACTATATCATACCTAAAAATGTTCCTTAGTATATGAATATCTTACACATAGTTCATGCTCAGACTGTACCAAGTGTTTCAAAAAAATTGTTTTATGGTTAATTTGCTTAAATCAGGATCCAAACAAGGTCCAGACTTTGCATCTTTTTAGTTTTTTTCAGTCTTTTTCGTTCCTTTTAATTTTAAAAGACCCCTTCGTTTTTTAAAATACCACTTATTTATTGACAAAACTCGTCCATTTGGGGGAGCCTGTGTGGCATAGTCGGTTGAGTGTGCAACTCTTGGTTTCAGCTCAGGTCCTGATCTCAGTGTTGTGAGATCAAGTCCTATGTCGGGCTCCACATTCAAGGCAGAGTCTGCCTAAGTTTCTGTTTCCCTCTCCCTCTACCCCTCCCCTCTGCTTTTTCCCTCCCTCTCCAATCTCCCTCAAATAAATAAATTCTTAAAAACAAAACAAAACAAACTTGTCCGTTTGTCCTATAGAATTTCCCATATTCTAAATTTGGTTAATTGTTTCCTAGTGGTATTTTAACTTATTACCCCCCACACACTGACACACACACCTTTTTTTTTTTTTTCCCTTTTCCTTTTCAATAATACTGCCTAATGGTTTTTTTCTGTTCCATCACATGGAGGGGGGGGCATGGTATCTGATCGTCCACTTTTAGTGATTGGAATAAAGTCTTTTCAATAACTTTACTTTTTTTAAAGATTTTATTTATCCATTTGAAAGAGAGAGAGAGAGAGCACGGGGAGGAACAGAGGGAGAGGGACAAGCAGACTCCGTGCTGAGTGTGGAGCCTGACGTGGGCCTCAATCCCAGGACCCTGAGATCATGACCTGAACTGAAACCAAGAGTCAGATGCTTAACTGAGTGCACCATCCAACGGCCCCTCGATAATGTTTTAAATTATTATACACACTCGGAAAAGTACACAGATCTTAAATGTATAGCTTAATGAATGTTCATATATGTATATGTGTAACCATCACCTAGATGAAGATCAGAACGTTTCCTATGTCCTAGCAGGCTCTCTCATGCTGGTTCCTTAGGCTCTAAGGCTTTGGTCACCTAAATTAGTTTTCTAAATAGGGAGTTTACAGTCTGGCCTCCATTTTGAACATTACCTGTTTCTAATGCTTAAAATTTTTCTTTTTTTCCTTTTAAATATTTTATTTATTTATTCTAGAGAGAGAATGGGTTGTAGAGGAACAACAGACTCCATGCTGAATATGGAGCCCTTTGTAGGGCTCGATCCCATGACCCTGAAATTATGACCTGAACCAAAACGTAGAGTCAGACATTTAAGAGACCAAGCCATCCAGGTGCCCCTCTGCTGATTTTTTTTTTAAGATTTTATTTATTTGAGAGAGAGTGAATGAGAGAAAGAGCTAGTGTGGGGATGGGGAGGATCAGAGGAAGAAACAGTCTCCCTGCTGAGTAGGGAGCCTGCTATGGGACTCAATCCTGGGACTCCAGGATCATGACCTGAGCCTAAGGCAATTGCTAAACCAGCTGAGCCACCCAGGCACCCCCCCATTTGATGATTTTTAATAATGAACATAGCAGGCATTTAAGGACAGCTTTTGAGATAATATTTATTAGTTCTAACTCCATATTTTGGAAAAGCACTGAAATGTAAGTTTATAAACAGGAGGGAATAGAAAAGGCTTTATTTCTTGGTTTGGTCTAAAGTGTATCCAATATGATTTTATTTAATTAGTAATTTGTATATACTGTAAACATAAAAATATATATCCTTTGACCCCCCTCAGTTCTTCTTCTAGGAACTTATCCTATACATACACTTATAAGATTTTTTTTTTTAAAGATTTTATTTTATTTATTTGACAGATTGCAAGTAGGCAGAGAGGAAGGGTGGGCGGGGGGAGTGGGGGAAGCAGGCTCCCTGCTGAGCAGAGAATCTGATGCGGGGCTCTATCCCAGGACCCTGGGATCATGACCTGAGCCAAAGGCAGAGGCTTTAGCCCACTGAGCCACCCAGGTGCCCTAAGATTTTTTTTTTTTTTAAGATTTTACTTATTTATTTGAGAGAGAGAGAGCGTGTGTGCACTAGTGGGGGAAGGGGCAGAGTATCTAAGCAGACTCCTGCTGAGTGTGGAGCTGGGTGTGGGGCTCGATCTCATGACCCATGAGATCAGGACCTGAGGCGAAACCAAGAGTCAGATGCTTAACTGACTGAGCTACCCAAGTGCCCCACTTTATAAGATTTTTATAAAGATCATTATATTATCCTATACGTACAGCTTTTAAGATTATTTCATCCCTTTTGTTACAGAAGATTAGAGCTAGGTTAAATATCCCTCATTAGGGATTTTTTGGGGGGTGGGTTTTCTTATTATATGTACAAGAATATACTTCTCAGCCTCAAAAAGGAATGAAGAGGCTATTATTGATAAGAAAGGGGCGCCTGGGTGGCTCAGCCAGTTAAATGGCTGCCTTCAGTTCTGGTCATGATCCCAGGGTCCTAGGAACCCACATTGGGTTCTCTGTTCAGCAGAGAGCTTGCTTCTCCCTCTCCTTCTGCCTGCTGCTCCCCTTGTTTGTGCTCACTTGCACTCTGTCAAATAAGTAAATAAAAATCTTAAAAAGAAACCTTAAAAAAAAGTATTGATAAGAAAAGTTCTTCAAGGGGTGCCTGGGTGGTTCAGTGGGTTGGACCTCTGCCTTTGGCTAAGGTCATGATACCAGGGTTCTGGGATCAAGTCCCACATGGTCGGGGGGGGGGGGGTCTCTGCTCAGCAGGGAGCCTGCTTCCCCCCCACACTCTCTGTCTGCCTCTCTGCCTACTTGCGATCTCTCTCTGTCAAATAAATAAATAACATCTTTAAAAAAAAAGGTTCTTCAAGATATAATAAATTAAAAAATAGATACATATTTGCTTTTATATGCATAGAATAGGTATGTTTGAAAGGAATCACAAGAAACTGACAACATAGATTGCCTTTAGGGAGTGAAATTGGTTGGGGGTGGGAAAGGTGATGGACAGGGGTGGGGTAGAGACTTAACTGTAAATCCTTTTGTAGCTTTTGACTTTGAATTAATTAAAATTAAAAAATTCACACACTGGAGATCTAAATTTACTAAAACATTTTATTTTATTTTATTTTTTAAAAGAATTTTATTTCTTTATTTGAGAGAGAGTGTGAGTGAGAGAGCAGATAGAGGAGGAACAGAGGGAGAGGGAGAAGCAAGCTCCCCGCTGAACAGGGACCCTGAGGTGGGGCTTGATGTGGGGCTGGATCTCAAGACCCTGGGATGATAACCTGAGCTGAAGGCAGTTGCTTAACCCACTGAGCCACCCAGGCGCCCCTACTAAAACATTTTATATACATGTAATTTAATCAGTGAAAACTTTCTTATATAATTCTGTAAATCTAAGTATATAATATGTTGTGTTTTCATTATCTTGGTAGGTGACAGTAGTAGAAAAATTGGTATGAAGTTGGAAACTTTATATGCCATGGTATATATACTTTATAGAGTCTTGAAAAGAAATGAGTATTTGCTTTGTTTTCTTTTGGCAGCATGCATATGCGCTAGAACTTCTATTTGATCAATTGCATGAAGGAGCTAAAGCTCTCGATGTAGGATCTGGAAGTGGAATCCTTACTGCATGTTTTGCACGTATGGTAAGAGCTTTATTTTTCATTCCATTCCAGGAGAAGCATATTATGTATTTGGCTGTACATTTTTTTACTAGCAGTTTTGGAGGTTTTTGTTTTGTTTTGTTTTGTTTTAATTCTAATATAGCAGTTGGAACATGTATCATTTAGGTTTTTTTGTTGTTGCAAATAACAGAAGATATGGTCCAAATTTGGTCCCAAAGGGGAATATATTTGGTTTATATAATGGAAAAGTCCAAAGTGTATCTGGCTTTTTGTGTGGCTGGATTCAAAAGAAGATCAGACATTGTTATTGACAGTGGGTTTCTCTTTGGTTCTTGGTTTGACTTTGCTTTCCTCCAAATGTTGGCTTCAGTCAGGCTTTTCCCTTGTGATCACAAGATGGCAACCAGCAACTTCCAGACTGCCTTCTCAGCTGGCAGAAAATGATGTAGAGAATCTGATTTCCAAACACTCCTACAGGGTTATTAGAAATAAGAGTAGAGCTTCTTTTATATTAAGAAAAGTACTCTTAGAAAAATGCCTTGTTTATTATACTTCGAGTTTTATCACCAGAGGCTTATCTTAGTGACTCTCTCCTGAGTGAGTCTGGAGTTACCTGTGCTCAGATAATCAATCAATTTGATTACTACAAAAAATCTTGTTCCTGAGGGCTAGTTAGGAAGATTCTGGTCTAGTTAGGTTGGGATTTATGGATGATGCATCTTTTAGAATCCATTTAGCTTGCTGTAAATATTTAACTGGCAGACCACCAGCATGTAAGCTCCAGGGAGGGTGGGAATTTTACTTAATTTTTTTTTTTCCCTGTTGATGTATCCTAAGCATCCAGAACAGTGCTTCTTACATAAGATGACTCAGGTATTTCTTTTCAGTTGTCTCACTTGTTTTGTAAAAGTTAAGCTCCCTAATGGAATGTCAGGTTTTTTTATTTTTTGGTTTTTTAGGATTTTATTTATTTGAGAGAGAGTGTGTGCTGGAAAAGAACACAAGAGAGACAGCATGAGCAGGGGGAGGGGCAGAGAGAGGGAGAGCGGGGCAGGGAGCCCAACACAAGACTCAGTCCCAGGACCCAGAGATCATGACCTGAGCAGAAGGCAGATGCTTAACCAACTGAGCCACCCAGGCACCCCAGGATTTTTTTATTATGCTTAGACAAAGTATTTACTTAATGACATGTTCTTGATATTTGATGTATTTATGGTTTTAGAGAAAAATTCACCTCTTAAAAATCATTAGATTTCTGAGTTACCTTTTTAAAAGTAGTGTTAATGTCTTTCACATATTTACCATGTGCTAGTGAGTGTTCTAAGTGCTTTTCATGTATTCTTTTATTTAAGTCTCACATCATTTAAGAGGTATGTACCCTTTTCCTCATCATTTTACAGCTGAGGAACCTGATTCATAGAATAACTTGCCAAGGTTGTACAGTTGTAAGTGATGAAGGTTAGATGTGAACCCAGGTTGTCTGACTTCAGAGTCTTTACATTTTGTTAAATTTATTTTACAATTCATATTTATACTTGGGGCCTTTTTATATTTTTATGTATTTTATATTTTCCACATATGGCAATAGAATTGGGTATAGAAATCTCTATACAATTTTTTATGTAACATTTTAATGTTTAAACTCACACTTTTAGATGGAATTGAATTAAAAATGATTTTACCAACTACCATTTAATATTAGTTAAATGCAGTTTAAGTATTTAATATTAATTATGTACTTATTAAGCCTTTAATATTTAATATTAATAATAAGCATTTAATATTTGTCAATTATTAATCAGTTAAGTCTTATTTCAGGGTGTGGGGTTTAAAAATGAGAACTCAAAGAAAGGATTTTTTTTTAGTATTGCAAGTTTTTGTACCTCCATCTCCTTAATTACTGAGATGTAATTATCCATTTGAGGGTTATAACTGAAAAAGTTGTATTTGGTAAATACAGTAAACTGAGTAACAATCTAATTGGTGGCTTGAGCTGTTTGTCTTCATTTCTCATTGCAGAATGTGACTTTAGGTGAGGAGACACTTTAATGACACTTCAGAAAGACAAATTTAGGCCAGTGAGCTATTGAATTATTCCCTCATTTCCAGGTTGGCTCTAGTGGAAAAGTCATAGGAATTGACCACATTAAAGAGCTAGTAGATGACTCAATAAATAATGTCAGAAAGGACGATCCAATGCTTTTGTCTTCAGGGAGAGTGCAACTCGTTGGTGAGTATCAGAAAACTTTGAAAATTTCCTCTCTGGAGGATTTTTGTTTTCAGAAGATCCCATGCAAGCTAAATAATACTCAAGCTAGTTTTTGCTTTTTTTATTTTTAAACATTCACTTTTAAGTACTAGGTGAGGAAAACAATTATTGTAAAATATTATGCTGGCTGTACCTTGACCACGGTGGTGATATGACTGTTAACCATTTCAGAAAATGCTCATGTTGTGAATTCTGTATTCATTGCTTTTGAAGAAGTAATAGCAAAGTAGCAAGTGTCCATTATGAAAAATTTAAAGTGCAGAAATGTGTAAGATAAAAAAGAAACCCCTCCTTTTCCATCTTAAGTTTTGTAGACATATAAATATACGTATGAAAAAATATACATATACACAGTTTCTTTTTAATTGGCTCATACATGCGTAGTTGGCTTTTTTCAGCAGTATATAGTGAACATATTTCCATGTGAGCACACTGTACTATTATGAGAAGTAGCAAGCATTAAAACATGCAGAGAGCATAAATGCGAAGCTTAGAAAAAATACCTGCTTCATCATCACACTGATCTAGAAAGGGGAACAGCATTTGTAGCTGGGATGTCCCCTGCTTGCTTTTCTCTCCTCAGAACTCTTTTCTTTCAGAAGTGCTAACCAGCATCATTACTTTTATGTATTTACTACTTAGTTGCACTTCCATAAATGATGCTCAATTTAATTTTGAGCACTAGATAAACTGAATCATACAGTATATATTCTATGATGAATGACTTCTTTCATTCAATATTATGTTTGTAAGATTCACCCATCTTTTTTGTATAATTAATTTTTATTGTTTGCTATATAACATCCTACTATGAGGACATTACCAAAACGTGTTTGTTTCTTCTACTGTAGATGGATATTTTGGGTTGTTTCTAATTTGGGGATATTCTCAGTACTGCTGTGAACATGTGAGGACAGAGGTCCAAATGTGTGTGTACACTCATCGGACAAGCATTTATTTGGGTAGAGCATTATTGCAGGTTCATAGGGTAACCATACACATTGCAAAACTTTTTAAAAGTGATTGAACCAATTTACATTCCCATCAGCAATGTATCATTGTTTTTAATGCTCTTTGTTTTTTGTTGTTGTTTTTTTTTATATAAACATATAATGTATTTTTATCCCCAGGGGTACAGGTCTGTGACTCTCCAGGTTTACACACTTCACAGCACTCACCATAGCACATACACTCACCAGTGTCCATAACCCAACCACCCTCTCCCAAAAACCCTCCCCCCCCAACCCTCAGTTTGTTTTGTGAGATTAAGAGTTAGTGCTCTTTGTTTTATCAACACTCGGTATTGCTAGGTTTTTCTTTTTACCCACTTAGTGAGTGTATAGTAGTAAGTCTTTGTGATTTTAATTTTGTATTTTCCTACCAACTGGTGAGGTCAAACTCTGTTTCATATGCTTGACCGTTTGGATGTCTTCCTTTGTGAAATGTCTTGTTCAGATATTGAGTTGTTTATATTTTTCTTTGATACGTAGGACCTCTACAGATTAGCCCTTTATTTATACATATTAAATCTTTTCTTTCACTCTGCAGCATGCTTTTTCACTCATATTGGTGCTTCTTGATTAATAGAAATACTTAATATTATTTTTTTAAGATTTTGTTTATTTTTTTTATTTGAAAGCGTGCGTGCTCAAGTAGGGGGAGGGGCAGAGGGGGAAGCAGATACCCTGCTGAGCAGTAAGCCCAACACAGGACCCTGGGATCATGATGGTTAATGGGCTGAGCCACCTAAACACCCCAATAGAAATACTTAATTTTAATGTATCAGACTTAATAGCTTTTTCTAGTGTTTTCTGTGTCCTTTTTTAAAAAAAATTAATTTATTTATTTTAGAGCGAGAGAGTGAGCACGAGTGGGAGGGACAGGGGGAGAGGGAGACAGAATCTGAAGCACGCTTCTGTTGAGTGCCGAGCCCCATATAGGGCCCCACCTCATGACCCTAAGATCACGACCTGACCTAACACCGATGGGATGCTTAACCAACTATGCCACCTAGGCTCCCCTTCTGTGTCTTCTTTAAGGCTGCTCTAAAATCAGGACACCAGGGTGACTCAGTCGGTGAAGCATCTGCCTTCAGCTCAGTTCATGATCCCAGGGTACTGGGATCAGGCCCTACATCGGGCTCCCTGCTCACTGGGGAGCCTGCTTCTCCCTCTGCCTGCCACTATCCCTGCTTGTGTTCTTTCTCTCTCTGACAAATAAATGAATAAAAATCATAAAAAAAAAAGACTATAAAATCATGAAGCTATGTCCCTGTCTTATTTCGCAGAGGCATTATTTTAGCTTTTCCCATTTAGATCTTTGATCTGTCTGACATTGATTTTTGTGCATGTAAGAGATAGAGATTCAAGTGTATATTTTTTCCACATGAATATCCAGTTGTCCCCGCATCATTTATTAAAAGTTTCTCTTTGCTCTGCTTTAAGCCTCCTGTAATTGTTCACACTGGGTAGTTCTTTCTGAACAGATTTTAAAGCATAATTTTTTTTCTTTCAGTGGGGGATGGAAGAATGGGGTACGCTGAAGAAGCCCCTTATGATGCTATTCATGTAGGAGCTGCAGCGCCAGTTGTGCCACAGGCAGTGAGTTGGGTCTTTTCCTGTGTTTCTGTGCTTGCATCAACTACAGCTGTAAAAGACTTAAGAGAAATGACTTCTAGATGATCAAAACATAATTAGACTTTTATGTCATGCATTTTAATTACACTTAGTAAGCAGTTTTTTTTCATATGTGAAGAGTTGTATAAATGACTTGGAAAATTACTAAATCGTAGTTCGTGGCTGTCTTACTTGAAATCGCATTTGGTCCTTCTAAGAACTAGTATGCCAGTGGAGTTAGGAAAATCCATCTGGAGTACCAGATACGATAATCACTTGGTGTTTTGTGAAATACCAGAATGTGCAAGATTGCTAAGTGCATGCGTGAAACCAGGAGGTATTTGTCATACATTTTAGCCTCACAAAGCTTATATTCTGGAAGAAATGTGTTGTACATATAACAGGGAAATTAATGCAATGATAGTGTATCATTAGCATATAATATATATTGAAGGGAAAAGAAACCTCGTACTACCATAAGTTCAAGTGAGGGAGAGAACTTTATGTGAACAGTTAAGGAGACTATTTACATGGTCTAAGGAGACTACATACAATGGAATTAGAACTGAATCTGAAAGAATAGTAGTGTTTGCATAGTTACAGCGAGAGGGAAGGCTATTCCAGTATTGTATGCTACATAGTCAAAAAAATATTTAAGTACAAAATTGTTTTTTTGTTTTAAATTTTTTTTTTTTTTTTAAATTTTAGAGAGAAAGTGCGACAAGCAGGGAGGGGGGTGAGGGGGAAACTCAGGCAGACTCTGAGTTGCGTGCAGAGCCCAACTTGGGGCTTAATCCAAGGACCCTAAGATCGTGACCTGAGTCTAAATCAAGAGTCGAATATTTAACTGAATAAGCCACCGAGGCACCCCCAATCTTGGTTTTCTATTTCAGGAAGACTGATGAGCTTCTGTCAGCTCTTAATAATCCCTGGTTAAGTTCATTGAGTTCTTCAGTTTCTATGGTATCTGGAGTTTTCCACCATTCTGGAGTGGATGACGAGGGGCTAAGAGTGACACTTCTGCTCAGTCTCAGCCTCCCTCAGAACTCCCCAGTCTGGAAGGGTTCTTATTTGTATGTTTAGATCAGTTAATGAGAAGCTGAAAGTTAGAGAACTTGTTCTGGTTATTGACTGAATGATTTTGAGAAAATTGCTTATTTTCTCTGGCCCTGTTACCTTTTGTTGTTGTTTGTTTCCTTTTTAAAACTAAACCAGTGGTTTTATTTTTTTTATTTTTTTATTTTTTTCAAAGATTTTATTTATTTATTTGACAGAGATCACAAGTAGGCAGAGAGGCAGGCAGAGAGAGAGAGGAGGAAGCAGGCTCCCCGCTGAGCAGAGAGCCGGATGCTGGGCTTGATCCCCAGGACCCTGAGATCATGACCTGAGCCGAAGGCAGAAGCTTAACCCACTGAGCCACCTAGGCCCCCATAAACCGGTGGTTTTAACACATTTTAATTGAAGGGTTGATATGCTGCAAAGGGAATGCCTGACTGGCTCAGTAAAACATGCAAATCTTGATCTTGGGGTCATGAGTTTGAGCCCCATGTGTGAAGGAGAGTTTACTTAAAATTAAAAACATATATGCTGTAGAAAGATGTACAAGTCATAAATGAATAGCTCAGTGAATGTTCGCATATGACACATGGTCTGTAGGTTTTTAACTTTTTTTTTTTTTAATTTAATGCAGCTTAGTAGGAACAGTTAATAGGTGAAACAGAACTGTATTTAAATGAAGGGGCTTGACTGCAGAGCTTATCTTCCCCATTAAGTCCCTGAGATGATCTCAAAGGGCATTTTTGGCTTTAGCTCAATATGAATTTAAAGATTTATTTATTTATTTTAGAGAGAGAAGGAGTATACGCGCAGGAGGTGGGGCAGAGGGAGAGGGAGAGAAGCAGACTCCTCACTGACCCCACTGACCTGCTAAACACGGAGCCCAACTCTGGGCTTGATCTCACAACCCTGAGCTCATGACCTGAGCCGAAATCAAGAGTCAGATGCCTAACCGACTGAGCCACCCAGGCATCCCTAGCTCAGTATGAATTTAAATGTTTGTAGTAGCACTTGGAAGTATTGTAGGGGTCTTTAACACCTGATTAAAGAGAGACATGCTAAATATAAATAAATAAATAAATAGAGTCATGCTGAAGGGAGGACCTTTCAGTTTTAGGATAACAGAAAAGTTGTTTATGCTTCCTTTTGTATATCACCTCAAAACAACTAGAAAAGCAGGAAACAGAAACTCCATGTTCCATTATCTTGGAGATTATACCTGCACTCCTGAACCCTGTGATATATGCAGATGGAAGTAGGTGGAGCAGTAACTGACTTGGGAGGGTGGAGGAAGTTGGGCCAAAGAGGCTGCAGAGGGGGTTATTGAAGAAACAATTTGCTCCGCACAACTTGGAAAGAGCTTAGAAATCGGAGGCATGAGGATCTTAGAAGTCAGAGATGAAGTGTGGATCTGTTAAGAGGGGCTGCTGCTTGAAATTCTCTATGAGAACAATTAGTGCTAAGCCCTAAACCCTAAGTAAGAAAATTTCCAAGAACCAAAGGCCATGATTCTATTGTTTGAGTACCCAGTATGATGAATTTTTTTCTAAAAAGAGAGGGGGAAAAAACCCATAATATCACCATAAAACTGTAGAGTGATAAAGAAAAGATTCTGAAAGTTCCCAGAACAACAAATAATAATCTGTTAAGGATTGGTAATCAGAAAGGCATCAGACTGCAACAGCATTAGAATCAATAAGTCAGAGGAACAAACTCTCATAATTCTCAGCTGAAAATTATTTCCAACCTTGAATTCTGTGCCCACACATATTGTCAAATACATTAAATATAGTTTTAGATTTGCAAATCTCAGTCTCTCTCTTTTAAAATACTCTATGCACTGTTTCAGAATACTTCTAAAGGAATTGTTTTAATGCCAAAAAATGAGGGGGAACAGGGACACCTGGGTGGTTCAGTCATTAGGCATTTGCTTTCGGCTCAGGTCGTGATCCCAGGATCCTGGGATTGAGCCCCACATCGGCCTCCTTGCTCAGGGGCAAGAAGCCGGCTTCTCCCTCTCTCACTCCCCCTGCTTGTGTTCCCTCTCTTGCTGTGTCCCTCTTTGTCAAATAATAAATAAAATCTTTTTTGAAAATGAGGGAGGAGAGAGATGGTAGGGAAACCAGAAAAAGCAAGCCCTGGAATCTGGGCAAGTCGAACAGCTGGCTCAGGAGAGAGATGATGAAGAGTCCCCAGCGTTAGAAGGGACCTTTCCTGATGAGAGCTGTGCAGTGGGGCTGGGGATTAACCAGCCCGGATTTGGAACTGGAGGAGGAAGGCACTTGAAGCTACCAAAGAACAACAGAACACTAATTAGGGGCGCCTGGGTGGCTCAGTCAATTAAGCATCTGCCTTCGACTCAGGTCATGATCTCAGTGTCCCGGGATCAAGCCCCGCATCGAGCTTCTCCTTCTCCCTCCTCCACTGCTCCCCTTGCTTCTGTGCTCTTTCTCTCTCTCTGTTTCTGTCAAGTAAGTAAATAAATAAACAAATAAAATCTTGGGGGAAAAAAACATTAATTAGATAGGTTTGACTGTGAAGATCTTATTGAGAAGAAGTTGGAGGGTACAAATATTTAGAGAAAGTTACCCAAAAAATTGAGTGAAAAAAGAAAGAGCTGCATTTTTTTTTAAAGTTTATTCATTTTTCTTTTAAAGTAATCTCTGCACCCAGTGTGGGGCTCGAACTCACAGCCCCAAGATCAAGAGTTGTGCTCTTCTAATGAGCCAGCCAGGCGCCCCGAAAGAGCTTCAGTTTCTAAGTGCAGGATAAACAACTGTTGTCTAAGAAAGGAAACAGACATTGGATACCTCTTGGCTCAGCTGCAGATTATGTTTACAGTCATAATTGAAAGTGGTTTTAAAAAATTATGATATTGGTTGGATTGAGGAAAGGAGAAAGGAGCAGAATAAGAGCTCAGGCCTCACCTAGCATATAATTTGAAATAAGAACATAAAGACTACAGTATAGTGACTGTAGGTAACAACACTGTATTATGTATTTGACAGTTGCTGAGTGAGTAGGTCTTGAAAGTTCTCTTCATCACAAAGAAAAAATTGTAACTATCTGTGGTGATGGTTGTTAATTAAACTTGTAATCATTTTGCAGTATATACATATTATCAAACCATATGTCATACACCTAAAACTAACATAATGTTATATGTCATTTATATTTTAATGAAAAAGATGAAAGGCATGCTTTAGAAATAATCACTACAAAAAAGTAAATACTGATGACCCAGCCAAAAGCATTTAAAATATTTAAAATGACTGGATTTAGGGGGCAAGTCTCCTTCATTTTATCGTAAACCTTGACATTTAGAGAAACAACTCAAGGAATACTTGTAAGAATTACTTGAGTAAAAATTAAAATGGGAAAAATAAGATAGGCTTGCTGACAACTGAAATTTTCATTGAGGACCCACTTTTATGGGATAATCCCATCCAAAGTAAAGTTTCTCCCTTACAGGGTTTGATAAGTAGTCATTACTAAGGCCATATTCAAATGTTAACATATGACCTGAAAGTTTTCTGACCAGAAGGGCTTTCACTGAGTAGTCTTGGTTTTTCATTGACAAGGGTGTCTTCAGTCTGATGCTATAGGAACTCCAGCTCTACCTTCCTTTGTCATGGCGCCAGTATTCTTAACTTCAGTCATAAAACCGAGGTTCCCTTATTTTTTGGTCAGTGATGCCCAAAATTCTACAGTGACAGGATAGGGACTCCTTGCTGATTTTTGCAGTCCCCTGCTCCCTTCTCCGCTCCAGACCACAAAGATTCAAAACAGGGGTACCGGCTTTGAAATGTTCTGCTTTGCCTTTGGTCTTCTGAAGAGGCTAGCTCTACATTATGTGGTTAGCTCATACTGAGCCCTCCAGTTGTACCACGTACCATGTTAGGTACCAGGCGCACAAAGATGAATAACATCACAGTCCCTCTTGTCAGAGAACTTGTAGTTTAGTAGAGGAGGTCTATAGGTAAATGGATAGGTAGTGATTTGAGTAATAAATTTAACAAAGTATGGATATACTAAATGAAGTGCATTTCTGCTTTCTGCTCCCGGACACTGGAAGCTGTTTGTGGTGATGCAAAATGACTCTCAATATAAAATTTGTAACTTGATGTGCATGTCTTTTTCTTTTCCTTCTTCTTTTCAGCTGATAGACCAGTTAAAGCCTGGTGGGAGGTTGATATTGCCAGTTGGTCCCGCAGGTGGAAACCAGATGTTGGAGCAGTACGACAAGCTACAGGACGGCAGTGTCAAGATGAAACCCCTGATGGGAGTGATATACGTGCCTTTAACAGATAAAGAGAAGCAGTGGTCCAGGTGGAAGTGATTTTATCTTCTGCTCTTTCTTCTTCCACACATGCAAGGTGAAGGGTGTGGATTCTAAGACATTAGACCACAAGAGCTGCTTTTTTTGGTTGTCACCTTTATGCTATTCCATTTTAACATCAGAAATTCACTACATTAAAAATCTAGAAAAATTTTGCATGAGTCTGCCCTTCTTTTGGTTTAACTCATATCTTTGGGAAAGGGGGGTGAGACTTGGTTGGCACAAAGGTGGGTTTTTTTTTTTTTTTCTTTTTTTTTTTTTTTTTTAAAGAGGCATTTAGCCACAGTTCAGAACTTTCTAAGGATATTTTATTATCAGCTATTCTGTTTCTTTATTCACAAATCATTTTTGTAGCTGCTCTGTGGTCATGGAAACAAGGGCTTTGGTCTGAAGAGAAGGGGCCATCCTTTCCTGCCTTGTTCATACCCTATTAAACCATTGTTTCAAAGAAAAAGAAGGGAAAAGATACTCTTGTCCCAGTTTTCAAAGGTGTCAGAATCCCAGAGAGGACATTCTTCCTCTCAGCTTGCTTTGCTTTCTCTCTTTCAATCAGGTTCATTGACATTCCTGTCTAACAACCTGTGCCTGTTTTACATTCAGCTCCTGTTTCAGAGCCGCTATAAGGAATAAACTTCTCACCAGTCTATAAAACTGGCCAGCCCATTCTGAAGCCACTCTGAGTTCCTGGGGAGGGGAGTGGATTCTGTGAGTGCAAAGCCAGCACAGTGCCCAGGTCTCACAAACCCACCCAAAGGGCCAACAGCATGCAGCATAATCGTCAGCACAGCATGGCTCGTTGTAATGCCTCCTTGTGTTTTATGTCTCAGCATTATCAGAGTATTTTGTCTAAGGCCAAGGTTTCTCTCCTTCCTCTCTCCTCCTTCTCCCTTCCCCTCCCTGTTTCTTCAGTAGGAAGGAGTGAGAACAATAAGTAAGGATGGCACTAGCTAAGACTATTTAAAATTCAGTGTCAAAATAAGAAAGACTTTACAAGTTTCCTTGTTTTAGAATCTTTATTTGACAGAGGTACTTATTTTAAGATAATTATTTTTTTAAAGAGTAAAATGGTAATTATAAGTTTCATAGACTTCTTAATTTTGTTTTTTTGGAAAGAGGAAAGATACCTTTGAGTGAATGTTTAATTGCAAAAATGATAATGAATCTAACTTAATTTTTCTTTTCACTCTGATTGGCCATTTCTGGGATATCTGACTAGGAATTGCTTTATTCTTCACATAATGTGGATTTAGCTATTTTCTTTAAATTCTAACCTGGAACACAGCCACTTCTTAAAAAAAAAAAATTAAAAAGCCATGAGTCCTGTCAGTTAAAATCATATAGTTATTAACAACTATTACAGCCTTCCTTGACTTTGCTTCTAGTATGCTTATGTTGTTATATAATTGTATAGTTGCTGTTGTGTAAAAGGGGCAAATATACAGTGAACTTACCAAAATTTGACATCAAGTGAGAGTTCAGTTTTCATTAAGCATTTAAAAGTTTTCTTTTTTTTTTTTTTAAGATTTTATTTATTTATTTGACAGACAAAGATCACAAGTAGGCAGAGAGACAGGCAGAGAGAGAGGGGGAAGCAGGCTCCCCCGATGAGAGCCTGATGTGGGGCTCTATCCCAGGACCCTGGGATCATGACCCAAGCTGAAGGCAGAGGCTTTAACCCACTGAGCCACCCACGTGTCCAAAAAGTTTTCTTTTTATACACAGTGAATACTAGTATTGAACATTCCCTTGTAGTTTGATGATGAAGGAATTACAATGGTATTTTGTTTTTATAACCAGACGTGGATTTAGCATGAAGCAAATAAAACTTAAGCCTCAGGACCTTTAACATGCTAAGGGGCCTCCCAGCCAGTCTTGTTTTTAGTCCTTTTTTTCCCTTCATGGAGAGGTTCCCCCCCTTCCCAGGTCATAAAAGCTCTAGGTTTCCACAACACCTGTATCCACCCCTTATAAAACTAAACTATTTGTATTAAATTTAGAATAATTTTTAAATTTATGGGCAAGTCATTTACCAAATATATTTAGTCATTTACCAAATATTTAAATATATATGCTTGTTTTTCTTTTTGGTTTTCAACTTTTTAAAAGATTGAGCAATTTTACACATATGTATCACTGGAAACTTTTTTCTCTAGTTGTACCAGGAGGAATTCCAAATTCTGTTGTAAATTTTCTGTTTGTTCAGACACATTTTCCTACATCCAGAGACGTAGTGGGTCTTTTTTGTTTTGTTTTAAGTAAGCTCTGTGCCCACTGTGGGGCTTGCACTCATGACCCTGAGATCAAGAGTCGCTTGCTCTACCAGCTGGGCCATCTAGCTGTCCCCAAAGATGATCAGTTACTTAATTGTAAATCTCTACATTTAAAGAATATAGGTTTAAAGAATGTACAGGTGAAACAAAATCTGAAAACAAAATTGGAAAAAACAACTGCCACATTAAGTATCTTTTGTACTAAAAGAAATTACTAGAAAATAGGGTGTTTCAAAGGGTAAAGCAACAACAGTTACTTAAAATCAAAAGAGACCATTAATATGCTATTTCTTTTTGTATTCTTAGACTGTCAGTCAGGGTCCAGAACAGAAGGTATGCTCAGCTTGGATTTGAAACGATTTTAGTGAAGGGTCGTTCAAAGAAATGTGGGAAAGGTTATGGGAATCTGGAAAAGACGTTGACATACCCAGGGTCCAGGAACCTACCATGATAGTCTATAAGGGGAGGAAACAATTTTCCTAGAACTCACTGAGAGCAGGGACTGTACTAGGGCCATGGTTACTTAGCTGAGAATTTGAAACTGACCATTCTTGTGGAACTTACAGTCACATGGGAGAGCCCCCCAAAAAATCTACAGAAAACAAAGACAATTAGAGTGTAGTGTGTTTAGAAGAGAGCAATTGTGTTGAAGCCAGACAGTGAAGTAATCAGAATTATATTTCAGAAAGATGACTTTGGCTGTGGTATAGAGAGTAGATTGGAAGGGGGCAGAATGACTTTTAGAAACAGAATGTGGTTGTAGCAAGTTAAGGGTGAAATGGTGGTGGCCTGAATTAAGACAGTGGTAGTAAGGATAGAATGGGGTTGAAAAGAGTCACTTAACCATTTTTTCAGTGTCCAGCCTACATCTGGAAATTAAACGATCTCAAAAGCTCCTAGTCCGTTTTATTGCCAGGTTAGGTGATCTCTGTTCTTTCAGATTTTCTTCAGGATTAATTTAACAGCTCATCCCATGCTTGCTTCTGGACCTTCTCTTGCTTCTCACCAGCCTTCCATCCTTCTCTTCCTGGGGAATCCAGAGCTAGTTGCCATGCCCCCTGAGGGTGAGATCCAATCTTTGCTGAGGAGGGGTGGTAGAAACTATCTGGGGGAAATATGCCCCAGTGGACATGCCGAGTTCTCATGCCAAATAAAGCCCAAAGCCTGAATGTAGACTTATATTTCTGTATACTTCGAAAAATGTCACATAATTTTGGTGGAGTCATAAAAGGGGAGACAACATCAGATGTATGAGCCATAGACCTAGAACCTCTGGTATTCTGTTCATGACTATGAATGTGTAGTAGTTGTATTAGTTGCTTCGTAAACTCTTCATATTTTTTTAAATTTGTATTTTATTTTACATAAGTATATCTACATATTTTGTTTTTAATGGTCACAAGAGTCAATGGAATAAGTCCATCTCTGGTTTGTGAAACTGAGTAATGTTTCTGGATTCTCATTCTGTAAGCACTTTGGTTATCAATGTCATCTCAAAGTGCCATATGCACATGAAAAACAAGTTATGAATTGGTTGGGCATTTCTAAGATTGACGGGGTAGGTCCTAGGGTATCCAGTTGTTCCTGTGGTCATATTGTTCTAGATTGTCCCTTTTTAATTTCTTTACATACATTACAGCATTATGACATTTTGCATCTTAAAGGCAGGGATACATGTTGTTGCTTTTGGAATTCTTTTTATGTCTTTCATAATGCTTTATATAATTTGCTTTATTATCTCAGAAATCCCATTAAGTAGAACCCATTCATGGATTTTGATTGTTGTTTCTTGGTGGCATCTTCTCGTTTGTTCTTGATAAAGAATATATAATACTAATGTTAGTAGGTTAGAGTTATTAACCTAATAAATAAGTTATATATAATTGTACATTATATAATAAAATAACATATAGTTATTAACCTAACGAATATGTTTAGCACATATATAATAAAGAGACCTTGTAGAAATTTAGGACATAATACTTTTTATTGTCAGTGATCTACACATGTAAGTCAGATGATGATAGTTACGTAAAATATGGAATACTAAGTGGAAAAGTAAATGACTTGAAAGTTATATAGATTTTGGAGTATTAGGATGTGACATTTACAAGAAATGTCAAATTTTTGGTTTTCTTTGGCAAATATCAAAATTTTTGGTTTTCTTTGGCACCCTAAATGTTAAAATTTAGATCTATAGACTTAATTTCTTTTCCTTTTCTTTTTTTTAGTGCTGTACATTTTCTTTATTTGTTTTTAATAATACTATTTCTGACTACCAAAATAATACATTTGTAATGTAAAAATTTTTAGAAGTACAAAGGATGAAATAAAAATCACCGACAGTCCCAGAACCTAGAGATAACCACTACGAACATTTTGATATTTTTTTTACTCTTTTGTCCATAGTTCTTTATATATCTTTTTTTAATCTTGAGATCATATAGTACCGTTATATTGTAATCTTTTTTCCATTTTATTAAGTGTTATCAACATTGTCGCACACTGTTAGCTTTCTTACAATATGATTTTTTTTTATTGAGATATAATTGACATAGAATTATATTACTTTTACACGTACAATATAGTGATCTGATATATGTATATACTATAAGATAATTACCACATTAAGTTTTGTTTTATGGTTTGAGGTCTTACATTCAAGTCTTTAATCCATTTTGAGTTGATTTTTTGTGTGTGTGGTGTTAGATGGCCATCCAGTTTCATTCTTTTGCATGTGGCTTTCTAGTTTTCCCAGCACCATTTACTGAAGACACTATCTTTTCCCCACTGTATGTTCTTGGCTCTGTAATTAATTGCCTTTATATGTGTGGGTTTATTTCTGGGCCCTCTATTCTGTTTCATTGACCCATGTATCTCTTTTTATGGTACTGCCATACTGTTTTGATTATTAGAGTTTTATAATATAGTTTGAAATCAGAAAGAGTGATACCTCCAGCTTTGTTCTTTATAGAGATTGCTTTGGCTCTTTGGGGCCTTTTATGGTTCTATACAAATTTTAGGGTTGTTCTGTTTCTGTGAAAAATGCTGTTGGGATTTTGATGTGGATTACATTGAATCAATAGATTGCTTTGGGTAGTATGGGTATTTTAAAAGTATTCATTCTTCCAATCCAAAAACATTGTGTCTTCCATTAATGTCTTATACTTTTCAGTGTACAGATCTTTCACCTTGTTTAAATTTATTTTAGGCATTGTATTCTTTTCTGATGCAATTATAAATGGGATTGTTTTCTTAATTTCTCTTTCTGATAGTTCATTATTGGTGTATAGAAACACAACTGAATTCTGTATACTGATTTTGTTTTCTGCAACTTTATTGAATTAGTTTATTAGTTTTGACTTTTTTTGTGTGGTTTTTAGGGTTTTCTATATATAACATGTCTGCAAAAAGAGATAGTTTTACTTCTTTCTTTCCGATTTTGATGCCTTTTATTTCTTTTTCTTGCCTAATTGCTCTGGCTAGGATTTCCAGTGCTATGTTGAATAAAAGTGGCGAGAGTGGGCATCCTTGTCTTGTTCCTGATCTTAGAGGAAAAGCTTTCAGCTTTTCACCACTGAGTATGATGTTAGCTGTGGGCTTGTCATATATGGCCTTTATTATGTTGAGGTACGTTTCCTCTCTACCCAGTTTATTGAGAGTTTCTTTCATTTTCCTTTTTAAAAAAATTTTTTTTAATTGAAGAGGATATTTGGAAATGTTTGTACTGTGTTGTTGGGCAGTAAGGATATTTATTTATAATATCCTTAATGCCTTGCAATAGGCAAGTCAATTATGGTATATTATTTTACAAAAACAATAGTATTTTCAATTCACATTTTAAAAGGCACAAATGAATTTATGAATAGAGCACTTTGCAAATGAACTCTTTGTAGATTAAATATTTTAATGCTTGCATGAATTTAAGTAAAATCTATGAGAATTATAGTGCTTAAATTATTTAGAAGAATATATTAAGAGCAACCAGAACTGGTAATTTGTCATTAAACAGATAATCCAGTCCTCCATAACAGTGGCAGCTTATGGGAGACATAATCTTTAAAATAATTTCTCACACAATTTACAAAATTCAGTTTTTAAAAAGAAGCATATTATCTTATAGTCCCTTAATTCACCACGTACCTGGAAAATCTTAGTTCTTTATTTATTTTCCCTTCAAACTTATTTTAACTTTTAAAAAACTTTTTAATTTTTATTACAGACAGATTGTAAGAATAGTACGAAGACTTCCTGAATCTCTTCATCCAGAGTTACCAGTTGTTAACATTTTTCCACATATGCTTTCTTGCTCCCTCTTTCTCTCTCTATATACACACAGGTCATATTTTTTCTTGAAATCATTTGAGATTTAGTTGCAAACATCGTAATTCTTCACCCCTGAGTGTTGAGTGTTGAACAATGTTTTTGTCACTCAGATTATCCTGAAGTATGAAGCTTTTTGGCTCTTTTGGTAGCTTTATTTTTTTACTTTTAACAGCTTTAATGAGGTATAATTTACATGCCATACACTTGCGGCTGTATCCTTCCTTCCTTCCTTCCCTCACTGGCACTGGCTGGTACAGTGCTGCACGCGGCGCTGAGGGAATGGTTTCCTTTAGAGCTGAGAAACTGCCTTCTGAAATCAGCTGACAGATGCCATCTACACAGGATGCTTTTTCTCCCAGAGTTTGGGTTGAGAATGACCCACTCAGCATTTGTTAGCAGATAGTCTAAGCAAAAGACCACATTTTTGTCCAGTTTTGTCAATGTAACTATAAAAAATGATTCAACTCTAAATACCCATCACCATTTTATGATAAGTAGTGTTAGCAAGATCCTAGGTCTAAAAGTTAAAATTTCTTTGAATTTTTGGCCTTGGAGGAAGAAAGGTACCTTCAGAGCAAAAACTAATGACTCCAGGGCCTTCAGGTCTCATATTTCATTCTGGAGTAGCATGAGAGATGTTCGGATGGCTGACCTCCATTTTTGCTTTGACTTGGGGCTGTTTGCTTTCTTTTTTTTTTTTTTTTCTTTTAAATGCTTGGGGATGGGTGTGTTTTTACTTACTTACTAATTGTATCTAAATTATTAGAAAGCCACATTTTGTAGTACGTAACGCCTACTTATATATTTCTCTTTTTACCCCCAGGGATGAACTGTAAAAGCGCCATCAGCTTGACCAGTATATAATGTTACAGTGGATTGCTCATCTCAGTCCTCAGAGCTTTTTGAAAACCAACAGCATCACAGCTTGTTTTGGACTTCGTTACACTATTATTTTCAGCATGAAAATGTGTGGTTTTATAGGGTTTCTAGTTCTTCAAAGAGGCACAGAAGCCGAGTTGGTGAAAGAACGAAGCAGAGTATAAATTTGTGTATTATTTAACATGCCCACATTTTACTTTAAAATATTAAAAGACGGGGTTCCACTAAATGGAAGACTTAGTTTGTGAATTAATTTCGAGGAGTGGTTTTTCTTAGACACTTAATTCTGTTTCAGTATTAATTTATCAAAATGCTCTTGTGCATATCAGATAACACCACCGTTCACAAGTTAAGATTCCTGGTTTTTGGATGTCTGTTAGCTGCCACTAAGAAAATAGAGATGAGCTTCCTTTTTAAAGCTTTTGATGTGGTGTCATAGAGTAGCATGTTATAGATACAATCAGCTGCTTTGTTACCTTAAAACTAAGCATTTGTAAATATTAAAACTTGAGAAGATGGCAGGTGATGTCCTTTACCACACTTAGCTGTTCAGATTGGACGTAACTAACATAGTTCTTCCTTTCCCTCTTTACAGTTTTAGGAGACTTGTAGCTCAGTATCGTTTTTTCTGTTTCTAATTTGCTGCTGATAATGTATATGAATTTACCATGCTGTATAAGCTGGGGCCCGGTCACTGAACAGTTTATGCAGTGCTGCTTTGCCAAATAAAGTTAAAAGTAAAAGAGGCGTGGGTGGTGTTTGAATACAGAAGAAAGAACCATGTGTCCACCAGATACGGAATGCTCACTGAGCTCACAGAGAGAATTGTGTCTCTGATGCTCCATTTTACGCAATTGGAGTAGCCTGGATTGGTAACATTGATCCGGCTGTGCGTTTGTAGACTGTGACTATGCAAGGATTACATCTTTCTTCTCTGCCCGACATAGGCCTTGCCCTCTTGGAGAGGAACAGCAAATGCTGAATGAGTGAGTGAATGAACGGACTTTGTGTCAGGGAACAACAGGGTCAAGGATACATGTACCAAAACCCATTTCTCATCTATAAATAGATTTATTAATATAATGACTGGAAAATGAGTTTCTACGAGGGCAGTAGCACTTTGGGATCTCGTTTAAATATTGTGGTCTTAAACCTTTTATTAAAGGATCTTAAGCTTTCGAGGAGTTCTAGGACTTGAGAAAAATATAAACTAGATCTAGTAGAACTAGTACTCCCAGGAAAGCAGCCCCCCTCCTTTGTGCAGATGTGTAGGATTCTGCCAAGTCAGTCCTTAGTGTGAGGCACCTCTCTGCCACCTCTTAAAGTCTTAAGCTTTATTTATTTAAAAATGTTTTTTTATGCACATCTTTTCATTGGTGTCTCTTCTTGGGCAAGATGTCAGACATAAGAAACCAGCATCCGTTGGCGGCTCAAACTTGGGAGTTTCAGTTCCCCGCTGGCTTCAGTCTGCTGCTGTTGGTGCTGCTTCTGGACCCATGCCATGGACCCTTTGGGGGCAGGACTCAGTGTCACTTGAGGTAGTTTCAAAGGTTAGGTTTTCTTTAGGTCTTAAATTGATTCTTAAACTTATTCACTAGTCTATATCCTTCATAGCCATTGCCAAACATCTTATTATTTGTAAATCCCTTATATTAGGTCTTGGGGTGAGAAAAAGTGCTTACTCTGAAGGAGTTTACAATCCGTCCAAGGGGGCAGTTTATAAACACAGGAGGGCCAAGTGCCACCTAATGGGTATAGACAAATGCCACTCCACGATTACTGTTGGGTTCTACGCTTTTGTGAATTAAAATTTTTAAGTGTTGAAGAAACAGGAATGGATTTTAAGGGAGCATCAATAAGTGGCTGAGATAGCAATAATGAATTTTAACTAGGTCAAAGAGCGTTCTTGTTAAGGGAGCTGTATTTATAGATGTGCTGGTCAGAGATAAGAAATATCTCTTTAATCTGTAGTATTCACAATCTCTATAATATTTTAGCATGCTGTTTTTTCTTCATAGAAATGATTCCTTCACACAGTATAAAGAGGACACTGAAAATATTTCTTAAAGTTCCAGTTTTATGAGATCCTATTGAAATAAGGTGTTTTTACAGATTTGATTTTATTAAAGGGCAAATCTAGCTCCTGCTTAAGAATAAAATTAAGAATTCCAGTTTCTTTTCTTTTTTTTTTTTCTTAAGATTTGGTTTATTTATTTGACAGACAGAGAGAGAGGGAACACAAGCAGGGGGAGTAGGAGAGGGAGAAGCAGGCTTCCCGCTAAGCAGGGGGCTCCATGCAGGGCTCAATCCCAGAACTGTGGGATCATGACCTGAGCTGAAGGCAGACACTTAACCAACTGAGCCACCCAGCCACCCCAAGAATTCCAGTTTCTAATGAAGTTTTCAACTATTTTCCAATCAGTAACTTAAGGGGAAAAAATGACATTTTAGGAAAACAATACATTAACATTGTGCAAATATTTAAAATTCCATTGCCCTGATTTTTGAAAACCACCATTGCTCAAAAAAAGTCAATTACACTTTTTTTTCTTTAAGATTTTATTTATTTACTTGGCAGAGAGACAGCAAGAGAGAGAACACAAGCAGCAGGGAGTGGGAAGGTAGAAGCAGGCCTCTTGCTGAGCAGGGATTGAAATGGGGGCTCAGGGCTCAATCCCAGGACCCTGGCATCATAACCTGAGCTGAAGGCAGATGCTTCTTAACTGAGCCACCCAGGCACCCCTCGATTACACTTTTTAAGTTGACTATAATGTATCTATCCTAAAGCATCTTAAAAATTCCATTTTTATTTTATTTTTAAAAAAGAGTTTATTTACTTGTCAGAGAGAGTGAGAGAGCACAACCAGGGAGGAGCAGCAGGCAGAGGGAGAGGCAAGTGGAGGGAGAAGAATCCGGCTCCCCGCTGAGCAAAGCGGGACTCGATCCCAGGACCCTGGGATTGTGACCTGAACGGAAGGCAGACGCTTAACCGACTGAGCCTCCCAGGCATCCCCAAAATTCCATAGGATAACATGTTTTAGTAATAATCTAATGCTCATGAATTTTTTGAAGCCATTCTTAGCACCAGATTGTCAACGAAGAAGTAGAGCTCCTCCCTCATCAGAGAGGGAGGTGTTTCTGGTTTTCAGCTCAATGTTAACAAATTTTCCAGCGGTTTGGTATGGCATGAAAAGAGCTCATATGACAATGGTCATTGAATACTAATGTAAATGAAATAGCAAACGGGTAATTTTTTAAATGTTCTAAATGGGGTTCAAAAGGCCAATAACTTAGGTAAGTGCTAAAATTTTTAGAGGGTATAAATCACTTCCTCCTACAACTTAGTTCTTTAGAGAACTACACAAGTAAGCAGAAGTGTCTTATCAGAATTCAGTTTCATTTCTCTTGATTTCTCCTCCCATTTTTCAGGAAGATAACTCTGTTTCGTCCCCATGTGTTTAAAAGGGTGGCCCAAATAGATGGCTGGTAAGAAAATCCTGCATGAAGAAAACTGGCTGGGCCACGTGCCTGAGGAGTTTGCATCTGTGTACTGTAATATCATAAAAATGAAGCAAGTCCTAGAGGTTCCTTATCTTTAACCCATCTACCAGTGCTCTAATAGTAGGTGTTAACTTCCTTCCTTCCCCTGTAATAGGTGTTACTTCACCTTAGTAACTGTGTGGTCTGGGCCAGGACTCTACGGAGTGCTCCCTTGCTTGGTGGAAGAGAACATCTGACTTTTAGTTCCCATAGATGCTATCTGGAGTCAGGGAATCCCTCTCTTTTTTCCCTTTGTTCCTTTCCTGACATGACAGCCGAGGGCTGCTGGAGCCGAAGAACTCATTCTTACTCGGAATGTCCTAATAGGATAGGCATCACGAGAGGAATACTTTTTTGTTCAAAGGGCAGGTGATTCCAACACTGAAGACATTTTAAATATGAGAGGGCAGCAACCCAGAGGCCTAGGGCAGCTGAGGACATTTATATTTGAATTCCCACGCCCCAGACACATCACTGTGCAACACCCCCGACCCCCTGCCAAAGGATCACATCACAGGGAGCGATTTTTTTTTTTTTTACCGGCCCCATTTATTTATGTTTTTTGGTGATAATCCTGTCAAGATTTAGCTTACAAATTATATTATAGATGAAAGCCTGCAGGATTTCCACATTAACACAATTGTGTCAGTTGTAAATAATTTATAAAAAAGGGTATTTTCTGGGGAAAAATACTTTAGGATCTTGGCTGCTGTATGCAATTAGCTTGTAGGGAACAGTTTTGCATCAAGTAGGCCAGAAGGTACATGTGGGGGTGTAAAGGAGAATCAAACTATTGCCCCTCAACAGTAAACAACAGTGAAGGCATGATCTCAGATTGCACAGCTCATGGTTCTTTCTCATTTCCTCATTCTTCTATACACACATCTCTAGATTACACAGATTTTTCTCAATCTGTTTTTATCTGTGAAACTGCTTTGTTTAAATATGAGAACATAGCTTTTTGATTTATTTGGAATTTGGGGTCTTCAGTCTTACAAAATGATGATGAATGAAAATAAAAACTTTTTTTTAAGTCCATATACTCAATACAATTTTCCCTAAGCTTTTCAGTAAAAGTTAAAGTAATTTTAAAATGTGTTTTGAGGGGCTCCTGGCTGGCTCAGTCAGAAGAGCATGTGACTCTTGGTCTTGGGGTTGTGAGTTTGAGCCTCAGAAAGGGTGTTGAGATTACTTAAATAAATAAAACTTAAAATTTTAAAAAGTGTGTTTTTAGAAGTTTCCTAAGTTTTGAAATGACTGTATAGAAATATCTTTAAACTGAATGATATTGTATGTTGATCTCTTTCCAATTTACAGTGTGGTAACTCACATCCAAGACTCAGAGCTGAGGTGATGGGAGAATTAAAATGAGTAGGAATGAAGACACACTGAGAGACGTACATGAAGCAAAGGGAGAAGGCTTGGTTCTAACCAGTTCATCTCTGGACACATTTGGGTTTCCATGTGTCTAACCTTATTTTCATCCTTGGTGGTTTTATAATTAACCAAAAAACCCAAAAAAACTGTTTGCTGTTCAAATAGCCATGAAATATGCACTCTATTTAGGATTCTAGAATTGAGCAAGACCAGAGAGCTGAGAAAAATGCGGCCAGTGCCCAAGAAAAAGTCAGCCACACAATTGCTTAAAAAGCCAGGGAGATGAGACCATTTGTGAAGAGCAAACTGCAAGCGAGGCTTTTCTCTCTTTCTGTATGGTGCGGGCAGTTTTTCATTAGAATTACCATTCAGTTTTAATGTCATCAGTTGCAGAAAACCTGGAGTCCAGAAAAGAAAAGTAACTGAAGTCACTATGATAGGAACAAAGTGGCGCAATCCCTAAACAGGAACTTGGGACAGTATAACTTAACAGAGACCCCAAATGACCATCTCAGAAGCTTGGAAGCTTGGAAGCTTCTGTTACGTGGCATCATCGCTGCGATGTGGGCAGAACGGGAGAGGACACAGACGATGCCTGGGCTCCTGGGCACACCACACCGCGGTACGTTTCTATACATGACATCCAGGGAAATCATCAGCAAGGTCTGCCTCAAACCCCCAAACTGAAGAATAGAAATCTGCATCTCTGCGTCTGGGTTGCGGGAAAACAGTGAAGAACAACTTGAAACAGCCATCAGTGGCTGAGGAGGGTCGCTGATTGTGAAAGTGAATGGTGGAGCCAAATCACAGATGATGAAAAGGCAGTAGGAGAAAGATGAGGCCTTCTGTCATCTTCCTGTGGAAGAGAACAAATCTGATCCTCAAGCAACTGGAGACGTTCAAATGCTTGGGGAGGGATGGTGACGGCTATTGTCTACTTGTACTGAGAATTAGAGCAAAGAAGCTGTATGGTTTCTTTTTTTCTTTTTTAAGGTTTTATTTATTTGAGAGAGAGAGAGAGAGAGAGAGAGCATGAGATGGGGGAGGTCCAGGGGAGAAGCAAACTCCCCACTGAGCAGGGAGTCCAGTGGGACGGGACTCGATTCTGGGATTCTGGGATCATGACCTGAACAGAAGGGCAGTCACTTAACCGACTGAGCCATCCAGGGGCCCAGCTGTACATTTTCTGAAAGATGGCTTACGTGGGCCTTTTCTCTCTCGGGAAAAGACACATGAGACACAAGAACATGTTTGAGCAATAAGTAGTGGACAATCTTCTCTTTGAAATTAGTTTTAAATTATCTTAGATGCAAAACTCCTCCAATCAGATACAGGGAAGGTGACTTTTAGAAGTCCCATTCAGTCCATCTGACAATATAACTATTTTGTAGACCTTGATTCTCCTTTAATTCTTAATTTCCCCCTTTGCAAGATAAGGTTGATATGATTAAATCCAGGTAATACAGTAACAGCTCAGTAAAAGCAACTTACGATGATGATTAGATTAAAAGGTTATTTAGAAAGGTGTAAGAATAAAATACAATTTATTAAAGGGATATTGTACACATGGAGGTGGACATCTTTTCTCAAGTATTTCAACACCATAACAATGCTAAACCGTGTTTAATTTCTTCATGTATAAAAAGATGTGCCGAAAGATGAATGCCTTATCAGTTTTTATTTTATTGGGTATGGCTATAGGTGACACCCTTTCTCTAGAAAAGCAAACTGCAAAGCATCACAGAGAGTACAGATATCCTAAGGTCATTCACACGGTCGTTTCTCCAGTCTGCCCCTGAGGAGAACATTAAATCTTTTTGCTCAATTCTAAACATTCAACAAAATGCATGGACCTCTTGGGAAATAAAAGTAATCAATTTCTTTGTTTTTTCTAGAACTAATTTTCCATTTACTAATGTACTCTCTTATATTTCTGACCCATATTAAGCCCTTCGCAAAAGGGACAACTTACCTCAGGTTCAGTCTGAAAATAAAGTGTTCTACAGTTTTGATTCAAGTATTTTAGAAGATTTGCCCCTTCTGATAAGAAGCCATGTTATATAAATAGTAATACGGGAGTGTAGACAGGCACCACACGACAGAGTCCTCTCAGGAGGAGGATTTCTAGGATGTGTATAATCCCGGCATGAAGTGATGATGGGAATAATTCGCCTTTAAAATCCTACAGACTAAAGGGAGAAGATGCTAAGCTAGATGCCAGTTTTCTGTAAAGAAGAATTTGTGCAAGGCTGCTCTCTGCTCTGGGAAAACATGAGCCTGCCATGAACAGATTGCCTGGCCTAACATCTTACAGTGCTAAACAAATGATGGAGAAACCTGGCCTATTCCACCAGATGCAAGAACCTGCTGATACTTCTACCTGGGACATTTTTACAAAACCTGCACCTAGAAATCCACTCAGTGTTCTGCTTTTCAATTTGAATGCATTTTTCTCTTCCATCAACACAGATTCCTGTTGAAAACCAGTGACTGTATAAATAAAGCGGCTGTGTTCTGGACTATCGGGCCGTGTCAAGTAAATACGAGAAAGTCTTAATGGTCCTCTTGGCATTGTGCCCTCCGCTAAGTTTGTGTTAAACGTTTGACCTGCCACCCCTGCTGCCACCATGGTTTCCTATCTCCCTCCAGGACCATGTCACAGCTAGTTGTAATCCAGAGTCAGGGCGTCTTCTCCCAAAGGCAAGCCTGAGGGGACGACAGCCACCCAAGGGACCTGAGGTCAGAGGCCCTGGGATAAACTCACCCTACCTGCCCTGACGCCTCCTCAACGTGTTCGCGAGGATTACGATTTCGACATTCCTGCCTGAGGTCTAAACTCACTTGAGATCCTTTCTCAGAAGTAGGTTTTGAAGGGGAGAAAAGAAAGGAGGGCACTGGAACAGGAAGGCCTCCGAACAAGAGAAAGCTGTGCGTGAAGTGGTCCAGGGCTGCTGGGGGCCACTGGTCAGCTTCTGAACAGTAAAGGGGTTAGCATTGTCATTCGAAGGCTGCCCGAATTTTCTGCCTTGGCTCAGGGCAAATTGCTATTTTCAGGGACAGCGTGCCTAAATCAGAATTAGATTCGTGAGTCTTTACTCATATGGATTCCTCTCTAAATTCCCAAACATCTCACTTCTCAAAGAAACTCTACAATAAATAAAAACAGGTTTGGGGTTTGCAGAATTTTCTGGGGTTTCGGTATTTTTCTCAGCCCAGTTCAGATCAAAGAGGTTATAAAGACGCAGAACCAATCTATGGATCAATGATGAGGAAAACAGCCTCGCCCCCTGCCCCTCGAGTGACATTTGTCACAGATACATCCCGTTGATGAGGTAGTCAGACTCCTCAGACGTGATGGGCCGAGCTTTCTTCAGTCTCTGTTTCACCAGGCGCAGCCGGCAAGCAACCATGAGGAGCAGCAGAGCCGTGATGGCCAAGCCCAGGGCCAGTGGCAGCACCGCGCCTGTGAAGCGGGAAAAAGTGAACAGGGCACGTCAGCGATCGGCCACGACGACGACGCGGTTTCCTGTGGGACAAGCGCTTGGCGGGCACTGTTCCAGTTCTTCTGAACCATTCCAAAAAGCAGGGCCTTGTCCTATCACCACTTTACAGGGGAGCTAAGTGTGCAGGTTACGTCATGGGTCTGGGAGCACGTGGGCTGTGAAGGACAGGTGTCGTGCTCCAACCCACACTTCTTTCAAGCCACATCCTGTACCGAGTTCCTACAACACGTGGGTAGCATAGCGGGCCCCAGGGTTGCAGCTGGACCAGCCCCCCACCCCGACCCCCACTGCAGCAGACTGAACGGACCGCGGGGAAGACATGGCGCCCAGGGGAGCGGCTTTCAGCACAATCACAGATGACACTGGGGGATTTGCATGTGAGCAGTCTCTCGGAATAAGTATGGACTCACTCCTGATTTCTTGTACTGGTTAGGGCTTGAAGAAATTCACTTTCTTTTCTAAATCCAGAGAACCTGCCCTCAGCCATTAAGAACCACTGTTGAGAGCCAACTTCCAACTACACTGGCCTGATTCCGGCTAAGGGTACTTGGTACTTGGTACTCTCTAGTCCCCTTTCCCCGGGTCTCTCCTGGGGGGTGCATCCCAGACGCCAGGAGGAGCAGCAGCCTCTGGAGGCCGGCAGAAGTCTGGAAGGGACAGGGTGCGCCCCGGTTGGTGTTCCTGATCAAGCTCCGCAGGCCCTATTCTTAGTCTGACCTACTCTGGAGCCAGACCAGGCTTGGAGGCGATATGGCGGAGCTACTTTTAGCTTGCAGGGGTCTTGCCAACCCGTGGAATTAGAGGGATAAAAATGCCCATCGCATAAGCTGCTTCCATAACCTTCCCTCTTGTTCCTTCCCTCACTCAGGCAGCATTCTGTCAGGGCTATGTGCCTGACACAGAGCTGAGTGCTGGTGACCCACAGTAGGCCCAAGCTACTGAGGCCCGGCACTGTCCTAAGTGCCTTTTTAAAAAAATGATATGTATATTTTTAAAGACTTATTTATTTAGACAGAGAGAGAGTTTTAAGCAGACTTACACTCAGTGTAGAGCTGACATGGGGCTCAATCTCATGACCCTGAAGTCATGACTTGAGCTGAAACCAAGAGTTGGACACCCGACGGACTGAGCCCCCCAGGCGCCCACCCTCTTCTAAGCGCTTTATGGTATAAATCATTTCATTCTACGACCACCATATGAGTCGGCACTATTATTCTACCCATTTTGCAACTGAGGGAACTAAGACATCAAGAATGGAGCGACTTGTCTAAGCTTGTGAGGTCGGTGGCGGAGCAAGGACAGGGCCCCAGGCTGGGCAGCTCCAGACCTACTACCATACAGAACTTCCCCAAAAGGGAAACGAGATCATGATTTTTAATGACTTCAGGTCTGGTAGACAAACGCTTAAATGAAAACATACCATTAAGTACTACAATTACTGTGACAGAATTAGATAGGAAGTGCAGATGTAAAAGGAGTGGTTCGTGTGTCCGGTTCCTAGGATTTTTGCTCCAGTGGTTTAAATGTATGACGGAGCTTCTTTGGGGGTGGGCTGGGGAGATTAAGTGTATTTTCTGACATTTTTGCATTGAGATGCTTATACATGTTCCAGGTAGAATTTTCTTAAGGTTTCTGGAATTTTGTTTTAAAGATTTATTTATTTTATTTATTTGAGAGAGAGAGGGTGAAAGAGAGCATGCCCCCTTGGTAACAGGGGAGAGACAGAGGGATACTGGGAGAGAAGGAGAGAATCTCATGCAGCCTCCCTGAGTACAGAGCCAATATCACAACCCTAAGCTCATGACCTGAGCTGACATCAAGAGTCAGATGCTTAACTGACTGAACCCCCCAGGCGCCCCATAGGTTTCTGGGTTATTTGGGCCTTAATATGTGAGAGTCTTTAGTGTCCAGGTCGTGGCTGCAGCCACGAAGCAGAAGAGATTGCCAGAGAGAGAGGGAAAAGAGGGAGGCCCACAAGTGAGGCCCTAGGAAACACCAGCATTTGAGGGCAGACAAAAGACCACCTAAGAGAACAGAAAGAGACGATCGGAGAAGTGGCAGGGCAGTCGAGGGAGAGGAGTTTTGGAAGCACAGGGAAGAGACTATTTCAAGGAAGCACTTGGCTGAACCAAATGCTAAGAGTTCAAGTGGGGTGAAGCCTGGAGAGGCCAATGGACTTCGCAATCAGAAATTCTTTTCAGGGAGACTGAAGAAGGCATGCTGTCTTATTTTTATGTGTTGGGAGAGATCTGAAAGTGTCTGCATCTGTTGGGAGAACGAGCCCATAGAGAAACAGATTAAAAACACCTGAGAGTTCATCAATGATGGAGAAACATACCTGAGAAGATTAGGGGCTTGTATCAAGGTCAGGGGGAGACAGACCTTGGAAAGAGAGGACACTTCTTCCTTTAGTTCTGAAGGCAAGGAGGCAGGTGCGAGCAAACAGAGGAGCATTCCCCTCTGGGGAAGCATAGCTGAGGACAATCGATCACTGGGCTTGTTCGGGGCTGGGAAAGGACTAGAGGCTGCACTCCTAAATGTGCATGATTTGCATAGGGGTGAGCATCGGTGCTTAGGCTGCGGGGAAGGGGGCTGAGCTAGAAGGTCCCAGTTCCAGGGCTGAGGGAGCAAGTGCAGCCATGGTAACAACAGAGCAGACATATACTCTCGGGGAATTTTCTATTTGCCAAGTCAGAGATGAGGTGGCCACACCGTCAAGCTGATTCCTGTTTAATGCTTTGGATGCAAAAAACATGGAATCTCCCGTAAAGAACTTGCTAGAATACTGCAAACTATTCTAGACTTTTCAGTATTCATTTGGCATGTTTTCCTCACTGTCTTTAGTTTGGGTATTTGGAGATTTAAAATTTTCTAACCCCTTATGAAACACATCAAGATATAATTTTCTCAAGAACCAGCTAAGGAGATGAGTCGGGTATTCTGCTCATTTGAGTGGGAGTGACATTCGTAATGAATGACACATAACTGGAACGGGCAGTCAGAACAGAGACTCTCTGCATACAACCAGGCAGGGGTGCCAGGCAGGCCTGGTTTCCCTTTATGTGTGCATGGGGGACAGGGCCCTTTTTAGTGAAATACCCAGCGGGCCAGCAGGCCACACAGCATTTAGGTACTTGGGGTCTGGATTATTCTGTTGGTTAACGGTTATGCTTTAATGTTGTCCAGATTTTACAAAGAACACCCTGTGGCAAAAAGAAAGCCTTCTCCACGTTCAGATCTATAATTTAAGAACCATCTTTCTTTCACATAAATCTTCTTTTACTAATTAGTTCGTGGGATTTAGTACTAAAACCTACCTTTCTACAAAACCAGGTCAAAAGGGTTTTCTTTCTAGTTAAAAACCACCAAAATCATGTAATTGTGATATTCTTCTTGTATTCACTACACATTCCCGGGACCTCCAACACTCTTTCCTCATACCTGTTGTCCTTGGTCTTTATCGCTGGAGCAGCTGGAGAGAACTAGGTGCTCTAAGATCTCTACTCATATCATAACCAAGTCAAGCAGAAGAGCCCCCGTTCATCAGGCTCATCGTATGAGCCGCGAAGTGCACTAAATGCTTTCATCGTCCCATTCGTGCTCCCAAACAACTCTGAGGCAGAGACAGTTGTTATCTCCATCCTACTAATGAGGAGGTTGGGATCCAGAGAGAGAAAATCGCCCGCTCCAGGCCGTGGAGTTTAGTGGTGGAGCGAGGGTTTGAACCTTGGCATCAGATTCTAGAGCCTGTATTTTTAACCTCGGTGCAGGAGATCACTCTTCCCACAGAAATGTTACACCTGGGAAGGAATGTAGCAATAATCTAACCCAATCAACTTATAAAAGAGGAGCCAAGGCCCAAAGATGTGAGGTTACGAGTTTAAGAGCCCAACCCCGCAGCGTGATAGAGGAGGTGAGAATTCCACGGTTCTTCGCACCACAGGTCTTTCGTGGACCCTGGCAGCCTCCTCTGATAACTGCAACTGGAGGACCTGCGATTCTGCAGACGCTTATACCTGGCAGTGACTTTCTAGGTCACACATTTACCTGTTTCTGGGGCCGGGTGTTCCCCTCCTCGTCCTCCTCGATGGCTCTTGGACTCAAAAATGTAATTTTCCTCTTTTCTGTTCTTCCCTGAGGAACCACGATCTATAGGAAATAAACAGAACGTATATATTGAAGGTACAGCAGAAACTTCAGAAAACAGACATGAAAATACAGCTATATTTATTTTTTTAGGATGGATTTAAAGGACTTACAGAATTTATTTCTCTAGTAAACCTAAGTCTGTGTTGGGTACTCGCGCACTAGGTGGCTCCCGTGACCAGTTTCGTAATGCGGAGGATGGGACTGGAACAAAACTGGCGGCAGAGGGAGGGGGAGAGGCACACGGCACCGGAAACCCTACCCTGACCCGGGAGGAGGAAGGAGAGGCCTCAGCTCGAAAAGTCAAGGGTAATGTCTGGACTTCGTAGAATGGAAGGCAGATGCCGTCCACAGAGGTTTTCTTTTAAAAAATGAACAGAGTGGGCGCCTGGGTGGCTCAGGTGGTTTAAGCATCTGCCTTTGGCTCAGGTGGTGATCATAGGGTCCTGGGATTGAGTCCTGCGTCCCGCTCCCTGCTCTGTGGGGAGCCTGCTTCTCCCTCTGAACCTCCCCTCTCTCGTGCTCTCTCATTCTCTCTCTCAAATAAATAAGGTCTTAAAGAAAAAGTGAGCAGTGAGCATACACAGGGCATTCAAACACGCGCTTCGACTTTCTCACCCAACCCTACTTGGCAGGGGTTCATCGCTTCATGTGCTCTGGTTTGGTCAGAGAGGTTTGGCTCCTGCCTAGGTTCTTTCGAGCAGTAAGTGGGTCACAGGGCTGGGGTTTGGTTTATTTATTTTTACTTTTTTTTTTTTGGAGAGAGAGAGAGAGGGAGAGAGAGACTGTGTGCCTGTGCCAGGAAGTGCTGGAAGGTGCAGAGGGAGAGGAAGATAGAGAATCTTAACCAGCCAAGCCACCCAGGCGCCCCAGGGCTGGGATTTAAACCCAGGTGTGTCTAACTGCTTATGGGAGGAAACCAGCCCTTGTGATGTAATAATATGTCGTTAATTGCTTACTCTATTCAGTTAGACGATACTATTGAGAGCAATAGTGAGAAAGGTCAAATCTTAGGACTTTTATCGCAGGTCTGATGAGCCACGATTCTACCATTGTATCATCTCCTATCTAGGAATGGACATTTGTGTGCTTATTACATTGACACTATAATGAGGAATGAGCCAGTGGAGTGGCCCTCCTGCTGGGATCACAGGGGAGGCTGTGGGACTATATAACTCTCAGTGACAATATATTAGAAATGATGAATTGACATGGGGAATTTTACTGAGAAACAAAACCAAATTTTAAAGCTCCTGTACTCATAGGTCATCAACAGGTATGTTAGTAACTCCTACAAATGAAACCAGGCGACTTAAACGTAGTATTTACAAAATTCTTTGTAAATTGTTCTAAGGGATATGCCTGGATTTACTAAGGATCACAAAAATCAAGAGCTTGATGGAAAATTGTAAAGTTACTGCAGGCACCTACTAAAGCCAGAAAGCCATGGCTTAAACTGATTGTAGCAGTCACAGGCTAACACTGTTAAAGAGAAGGGACTGCAAATACATTTATTTTCATTAAGGCATCCTTGAAACCCCTTTTCACTGAGGCCTGCAAGCCATTCGTCACCATACAGCGTGGACCTTGTCCAGGATTTAGTGTGAAATATCCCCGACTATGGCCCCCGTCTCTGTCCTCATGGCCACAGCCTTAGGTCTCTGTCACCTTTAACTCAAGCACTGCCAGAGCCTCTAACAGGGCGGGATGTGTCTGCAAAGGCTCCTCCTCCAGGAGGCTGGGCCAGGTTTGCTCCTAGCCCAGGCCACCCCAGGCTCCCTGCTTTCTGTGGTCCTTCTCCAGGTTACTCAAAAGGACCCATCCAGGCCACCTGTATGTGGCCAGTAATGTGGGCTGTCATCCATAAAGTCCAGGCCCCAAGAGAATGAAAGACACGAGGAAGGCATATGCAATTCCTTGTAGGCCAGCAAATCAGATTTACCTTTCAAGTTGATTGCTATGATTGTCCGTTTGACTGTAGTGGTGGAAGGCCCGCACCCATCCAGAACCATGAGGGGAGCAAAAGGAAGAGGAGCAGCCAGTGGGAGACTATACTCATGGACAAAGGGATGGCTGCCTGGAGCTGTGGGGACCTGTGTCCCAGTAGGATGGGAACAGGGACTACTGAATTTAAGCCATTGGGGCTGGTGGAGCGCTGGGGCTATTGAGAACATGGGCTGTCCTCCACATGGCAAACTGAGTTCAACTCCTTTGGATTTTGTGGACCAATTAAAAATTCAAAGTGATTTTTGTGGCCAATTTAGGGTTGTCAATTTTTTATTTTGCCAAATAAAGATATTGAAAAAAATGGCCATTTACGAAGGCCACTGCCTTCACTTCATGATAAAGTGAGGAAATGTGTAAACCCACAGAACCTAATACATAAAAAGGACAGTTCTTTAAATGGAATAAATTCAGCCTTATAAAAAATGGACTGCTTTGTCCTTATTTCTCTCATTTTTGCCATGAATGAATGAAAGGTTTATTATGGGTGGGTACTGTTCCTTCCTCTGCTGTCTTTGGGACTAAATTCGGTTACCTTCCTTCTTGACTCCACCGGTCTAGAAGCCTTAGTGGGCTTTCGAGGTCCCCATATTGCCCTCGAATCCCGACAAGCACCCTTCCCTTTGAGTAGCTAGGATCACCTGCTTCCATAATTGTCATTCCCAAACCCATTTGTTCATGCAATTAATTAGAACCCTTGTTTTCCATGTATTCAAACTCTTTCTGCCCATTGTTCAGAGCACAGTGGAATGTCCACGCCTGTTGCAGGCAGGGCCACCTATCCACAAGGCACAATGGGCACAGAGACTGCAAAAATGTTTCAATTTGATTTCCCTTAAAATCACAAAACACAAAAACACAATGCATACGGTAATAACACATAATCTAGCCTGTATTACATTAATCTCTATACCAACACAGTCATAAAGAGTAATATTTTGTTTTTTTTTTTTTAAATGGGCCCAGGGAAGTCATATTGCAGATCTACAAGTAGCCAACCCCGACTTCTCCAGCACCCACTGATCTCTTCCTTCTGAGCTTCTAATGCCCTAATAGAAAGTATTGTACAAGCAGGTCTTAAGGGAACTGTAGCTGTTTCTTGTCTCTGCAACTAAGAGAAAAGGTCTTTGAACTCAAAGAGGCTTGCTGCTGAAGTCGTCATCCCACTGGGGCTGGTATGACACGCTGAGTTAAATTACACACTAGCTGTGTGACCTAAGTTCTTCTCCTCTCTGTGTCTCACTGTCTTCATCCATAAAATGTGGATAATGATTCCTGCACATCACCAGTTGCTACAAAGACCAAAGAAGCCACAGTGACAGGTACTCAGGAAGTCCTCTCTCCAATAATAAATCTGGCAGTGGGAAGATCACATGGCTGAGAACTCATGTCCTACTTTTTAAAAATAATGAGCCAGGAATAAAAACACCAAAATTTACCAACCTCCAATTCTTTTCAGAGGATTGGCTCATTTGTCTTTTACCCAGTAGAAAAATATAAAATAACTACATTCACAATCCCCCTCCAACCGTCTCTTTCTAACGGAGATGAGCGATAGCTCTTCCTCATTCTGAGGAGGAACTCTGAACTGGGGCCACCACTGCACTGTTTTTATTTTTTATTTGAATTAACTGTCTTACAGGCTTGTTGTTCTCTTACCCGAGGTTCCTAGTGAAAGCCACTGCCCTCAAATGCTCCAGCAAAAATTCGCCAGGCACGAATAGCTACTGAGAGACTAGATTATGTTTACATACAATGTCTCATGCAATCCTTGTAGCAACACTGTGAGAAGATATTATTGTCCTCTCACAGGCAGGTTGAGAGCAGTTAGTTCCCTGGATCCTAGTAACTCGTGGGGCTGGAATTAGAACCCAGGACTGGTCCAGAGTTGGAGCATTTCTACTCAGCCACACTGCTCTCAGAGCCACAGATCCAAGAACTTGAGAGTTGAGACTGTATTTATTTACTCCTATCTAGGCAAATCAAAATCCCTAGGCAAAAACCACAAATGTAAGTATTTCCTTAAGAAGTCTGAGACAAAGGCCTATTAAGGATGTAGCGGAGAAAGAGGTTAATCATACTTAGAAAGGGGATCTTGCCTTGGAGATGGGTTCATGTGGAAAACTAGACAAATTCATTCTGCATCTTCAGTTGCCAATGGTGAAGAGTATTTTCTTAGCTGCCCTCACTCCTTGGGGAGAGAAAGCCAGTGCTGTAGGAGGTGGGAGGGATCCGGCATTAGGGAGAAGGCAGTGCACACAGGAGACTTAAGAAAACACAATTGCCACAGACTAGAATTTTCAGGGGATTTGTCCTGCCCAAGTCGGTATTTGAAATGTAAATTTCTGTTTTCTACATTTCAGGGAGGAATTCACTGTCATTTCCCAGACCGATTCACTTTTCCTAGACGCCAACATATGTAACACCCGAGAGAAATGCTTCACTTCCACGTGTCCTACGGTAGGCTCTAACAAGAGTGACAAGTCAGAACAAACAAGACAAAGATAGCATTTGCTTCTGTAAATAAATTTTCTAATAACCCTTTTAGAAAAGTTAATGTCTTAGGAAATGATTTTTCCCTTTTCTGAATGACCTATTGTGTTACACGTACACGCATAGCCTTGCATTCACAGAGGGAGTTGGAAGCTGGATATGAGTTGTTTTAATTTCATTTTCAGTCACCATAGAACATGCAGGCATGTTCTGGAAGGAAGGTGGAAATACCAGCTGGAAAAGTGACTACAATATGGGCTTGCATTCCAGAATGTTCTATGGCTTCCTGCAACCACCTGCCAACTAACACAGACAACAGAATTGTTCTTTGTCACTATTCACTGGCAGAGCACACTGCATGCTGCAAAGTCGGGAAGAGGGAGCTCTCTTCAGGAAATGTTCTGGATCGTTCTAGGATAAGATCTGTCCATTTCCGAAAACAGCTGAATTTCTTGGAGCCTAACAGGCTATTCAGCTATGCTGTTGTTTATCAGGCTCCAACAAATTCAAACTACCTTCCCAGAAATGTTGTTTCATGGTTTCAGGATGTTTTCTCAATAATTAAAGAGACAGTCCAGCATAATGAAAAGATGAAATACCCACAAAAAATACAGCGTACATGAAAAAAATCCCTTTGAATACCATTTATAAGGATATCCTCTCTGGATAAAACACGTCCTGCAATAAATCAAAGGTCACAGTTTCTCCCTGAAGCTACCACCAGAAAGAAGCTGAAGGGCGAGGCTTTGGCACATTTCGGGGAGGGGAATGTGAGAAAGTGCGGGCCGAGCCCCATGTGACCCTACAGAAACCGCGCATTCCCCCAAGTCCGTGCTCCCTCTGGATCCTTTTTTTTTTTTTTAATTTAAGATTATATTTATTTATTTGGCAGAAAGAAACACAGCAAGAGAGGGAACGCAAGCAGGGGCAGAGGGAGCTGGCTTCCCGCCAGATAGTCTGACTTGGGGCTCCATCCCAGGACGCTGGGATCAGGACCCCAGCTGAAGGTAGACGCTTAATAACTGAGCCACCCAGGCGCCCCCATCTGGATCCTTAGGGAATCTGGCTGACTTGTTGGGCTGGACATGAATCCTCCAGTTTCAAAAAAACTGGACTCACTGTAAACGTGGATCCACCACTTTTCTAGCACTCTGCAGTGCTGGGGGGCAGATTTCTTTCCTCCGGCTGGGCCAGAGAGAAGACCTAAGGACCCAGGGGACAGTCTCTGCAGAGAGAAGACCTGAGCACCCAGGGGACAGGCTCTGCAGACTCAGGCACGGCTAACAATCCAGCCATGGAGCCTCTGCACACTGAGCACAGGCGGCTGGGACGCTGTGCAGCCCCTACCCCAGCGCGGAGGGCACAGAGCAGGCAGGCGTTCCCCGCCTAACCCAGTGTTTGCACACATCCTTGGTTTTATCCTTAGTAACATGCTTAGGAGAAATTCATTTTTTAAAAAAGATTTTATTTATTTGACAGAGAGAGAGAGAGAAAGCAAGAGAGGGAAAATGCAGAGGGAGTAGAAGAGGGAGAAGCAGGCTTCCCACTGAGCAGGGAGTTTGATGCAGAGCTCCACCCAGGACCCTGAGATCATGAACTAGCTGAAGGCAGATGCTTAACGAATGAGCCACCCAGGCGCCCCAGAAATTCCCAGTTGTGAGATAACTGAATCACGCCATATGCAGATTTAATGCTTCAGAACCTGCCTTCTAGAAGACTGTACTAAATTTTTAAAAAAGATTTATTTATTTTAGAGCGAGTGCTCGCAGAGGGGAGGGGCAGAGGGAGAGAGAGAGAGAGTCTTAAGCAGATTCCCCAGTGAGAGGGGAGCCCTAGCAGGGCT
Organism: Lontra canadensis; assembly: GCF_010015895.1. NCBI lineage: Eukaryota > Metazoa > Chordata > Mammalia > Carnivora > Mustelidae > Lontra > Lontra canadensis. The sequence goes on from NW_022631041.1 coordinate 11,017,036, forward strand.
TGATCTCAGGGCCCTGAGATCACCACCGGAGCAGAAACCAAAACCAAGCTTCATGGAAGCTGCCACCCAGGCATCTGTGACTGTACTAATTCTAATCCCACCCAAAGTGCCTGATCTTGTTTCTCTGAGCTTTGTACAGTAATTATATTTTTTCCCCTGCTTATGTGACATAGGAAAAACTGCATTTCATCACTTTCTGTACTACATTATCACTATTAATCCTAGTTTATCTTTAACATACCTTCAATGAGTTGTTTCTTTTATCCTCACAACATGTCCATGGGGGAAGGAAGTGGCAGAAAATTTAACTTGTCTATTTGTATCATACTAGCTGATGATCCTTGAAAAACCCAGGCACAGGTTGCCAACAGTGGTGCATTTTAAAATCTATTTACGTTACGCTGGGTAGAGGATAACTTACCTTGCATGAAATCAGAGGCTGGGGACGCTAGTGTGGGGGTCTTAGGGATGGGGAGGGAGGAGATAGTTGCTGTCTCAACAAACCTCGTGTTCAGAGGGCCCTTTCAAACATTTGCAAAGTTCTGTCCTTCTCTTCCCACTTTCTCCACCCTGGACTTTTCAAATACTGTGTTTTCTTTCTTCACCCATTCCAACCCACCTACCCTCTACCACCCATCAGTTTGTTCTCTGTATTTATGAATCGGTTTTTGGGGGCATTTGTTTGTTTTTTTTTTTAAGATTTTATTTATTTATTTGACAGAGATCACAAGTAGGCAGAGAGGCAGGCAGAGAGAAGGAAGAAGGCTCTTCACGGAGCAGAGAGCCCAATGCGGGGCTCGATCCCAGGACTCTGGGATCATGACCTGAGCCAAAGGCAGAGGCTTTAACCCACTGAGCCACTCAGGCGCCCCTGGGTGTTTGTTTCTTAAAAAATTTTTTGTTTTTGATGGATATATAATAACACACAAATATACTCCTGAGAAAAATAAAAGTTTCGTAAACATAACGTGTTCCTAATTTTGTTAAAAGTGAATAAATGTCCAAAAAAAAAAAAAAACCTACCAGAACTGATAAATGAATTCAGTAAATTTGTGGGATAAAAAATTAATATACAGAAATCTGTTCCATTTCTATACATTAATAATGAAGTAGAAGAAAGAAAAAATTTTTAAAAATCCTATTTACAATTGAACCAATAAGAATAAAATATCTAGGAATAAACTTAATCTAGGAGGTGAAAGATTTGTCTGAAAATTATAAAATGCTGATGAAAGAAACTGATGGTACAAACAAATCTAAAAACATTCCATGTTCACGGATTGGAAGAACCAATATTGTGAAAATGTCTATAATACCTAAAGCAATCCAGATTTAAGGCAATCCCTACCAAAATACCAATAGCATTTTTCACAAAACTAGAACAAATAATCCTAAAACTTATATGGAACCACAAAAAAATCCCAATGTTGTAGGATTGCAAAAGCAATCTTGAGAAAGAAGAACAAAGCTGGAGGTATCACAATCCTAGATTTCAAGATATATTACAAAGCTGTAGCAATCAAAACAGTATGGTACTGGCACAAAAATAGACACATAAATCAATGGAACAGGATAGAAAATCAAAAACTAAAGCCACAACTGTATGGTCAAAGGAAGCAAGAATATACAATGGGCAAAAGATAGTCTTTTCAATAAATGGTGTTGGAAAAACTGGACAGACACATACAAAAGAATGAAACTGGACCACTTTTTAACACCACACACAAAAATAAACTCAAAAAGGATTAAGGACCTAAATATGAGATCTGAAACCATAAAACCCCTAGAAGAAAACATAGGCAGTGATTTCTTTAATGTCAGCTGTAGAAACATTTTTCTAGATATGTCTCCTCAGGCAAGGGAGACAAAAACAAAATTAAACTATTGGGACTACATCAAAGTAAACAAACTTTTGCATAGCAAATGAAACCATCAATAAAATGACAAGGCAGGGGCGCCTGGGTGGCTCAGTGGGTTAAAGCCTCTGCCAGGATCCCCGGTCATGATCCCGGGGTCCTGGGATCGAGCCCCGCATTGGGCTCTCTGATCAGCCGGGAGCCTGCTTCCTCCTTTCTCTCTGCCTGCCTCTCTGCCTATTGTGATCTCTGTCTGTCAAATAAATAAATAAAAATCTTTAAAAAAAATAAATAAAATGACTAGGCAACCTACTAAATGGGAGAAGATATTTGCAAATGATATATCCAGTAATGGGTTAACATCCGAAATATATAAATAACTTAATAAACCTAACACCAAAAAACCCCCACAAAGAAACAAAAAACAACCTTTGATTAAAAATGGGCAGAAGATCTAAAGACATTTTTCCAAAGAAGATATATAAATAGCCAACAGACACATGAAAAGATGCTCAACACCACTAACCATCAGGGAAATGCAAATCAAAACCACAATGAGCTCTCGCCTCACACCTGAACACAAAACCTGAACACAAAAAACAAGGAATACAAGTTTTGATGAGGATGTGGGAAAAAAAAGAATCTTTGTATACTGTTGGTGGCAATGTGAGCTGGTAAAATCACTATGGAAAACAACATGGAGTTACCTCAAAAAATTAAAAACAGAATTACCATATGATCTAGTAATTCCACTGCAGGGGTATTTACCCAAAGAAAACAGAACACTAATTTAATAAGATACACAAGCCCCTTTGTTTACAACAGCATTATTTACAACAGCCAAGATATGGAAGCAGCCCAAGAGCCCCTCTGTAGCTGAATGGATAAAAAAGAGGTGGTATTTATACACAATGGAATATTACTCAGCCATAAAAAAGAGTGAAATCTTGTCATTTGCAACGATGTGAATGGACCTAAAGGGTATTAGGCTAGGTGAAATAAGTCAGACAGAAAAATACAAATACCACAGGATTTCACTCATTGAAATTAAGAAACAAAACAAAGAAAAAAAGGAAACAAAGCCAAAAAACCATATTCTTAAATACAGAGAACAAACTGGTGGTTGGCAGAGGAGAGGGGTCTAGGAGTTCGGGTGAAGTAGGTGAAGGGGATTGAGAGCACACTTATCATGAGGAGCACTGAGTAATGCAGAGAATTGTTGAATCACTCTATTGTGCACCTGAAACTAGAACACTGTGTATTAATTTATTTAAAAAAGTGAATAAATGTGCATACGGGGCACCTGGGTGGCTCAGTGGGTTAAGCGGCTGCCTTCAGCTCAGATCGTGATCCCAGGGTCTTGGGATTGAGCCCCGCATCAGGCTCCTTGCTTGGTAGGAGAACCTGCTTCTCCCTTTCCCTCTGCCTCCTGTTCCCTTACTTGCGCTCTCTCTGTGAAATGAATAAATAAAATCTTAAAAAAAAAAAGTGTGTACATATGTGCATAAATTGAAGTGACCAGAAAAAAATGTAACAAAATGTTAATGGTGAGTTTTGCTGGATGGTTTTAATTTTTTCTTTATATTTTTCTGTAGTTTTCAAATTTTCTACAGTAAATATGTATTTAATAGTTAGGAAGAACAATACATATTACAAATATGTTATTATATTATAATATAATGTATAATATAACATAGTAACTGGACATTTAATCTCTCTGCATCTGTGAAACTCCCTTCCTTACATCTTTATAACCAAAGTCAGAGGCTTATTATCAAAAAAGGACAACACAGAGACTGCAAATTCTTTTCAAACTGAGTGCCAGCTCCCATCCAGTGGTGGTGTAGCCTGGAGCACTGTTTTCAAAGAAATTTCAAAGAAATTCTGAGGCTGAGTGCTCACTGTCCAGGAGACAGCGCTGGGATCGGGGAGCACTCTGGCCTGGAAACCAGCACAAGCATCAGGCTGTGGATCATTCCCGAAGCTCTCTCAGGGCTGTGGGGGCTTAGAGGTTGTCTGCTTGAAATCGCTTACTGACTGGTGAGGAGACAGGCCCAGAGTATGAAGCAGCTTGCTCAAGGTTCTAAAGGCCAAGCAAGCCAAGACTAGACCCAAATTAAGGAGACATGGGCTTTGGTCTCCTGTCTTCAGCTAATCCACTCACACCCATGTGAGACTCTCTACCACAGAGACCCTGTGAGAACTCCTCTGTCCTATCCGCCAGCTCTTCAGCTCTTCCCTGCTGCCCAGAGCACAAGTCTCCCCTGACTCTGGCCTCGTGGTTGGGGGTGGGGGGTGGGGGGGGTTGTCTTCTCCATTCATACCTTCCATTCTGGGAAAAGGGACTACAAGGCTTGGCTGGACTGACTGATTTGCCCAGCAGGTGGCAGTACCAACAAGGGAGAGACCCAACGCGGGGGCACCGAAAGCACCTAAATCTAAGCCCGAAGTGGAAGGTTTTGTGTAGATGCTCTTATGCATAAACAATGAATCTCGGAATATTGAAAAAATAAAATAAATTAGAAGTGCCCCCCCAAATAAATAAGTAAACAAATAGTAGATAAACAAAAGATGGGAAAGAAATATCCCCAAATATTAAAAGTTGTTTTTAGTAAAGGGTGGTATTTTAAGTCATTTTTATTTTTTATTATTTGCATCATCTGCAATGAACAAAAAATTTTCATCAAGAAGTTCTTAAAATAGTGACGGAATATTTCCATATAATGTAGGCAGAATTGGGAGTACTGAGAAGACATTTACAAATGCGTACAGAAATGTGATCTTCTATATTTCTGTCTATGTCATCAACAAATACAAATGTGCAAAACTAAATTTAAGATGATAGAATACTAATCCTTCAGCGGTGTGAATATATTTAAAATTCTTATTAGCCTTATTAGAAAATACAAAAAATTACAGATTTAGTTAAATTGGGGACGAAACACTGAATTGCTGGCACATGCAACCATTTCCATGTGACATATATTTTCATTACATTCACTTGCTTAGTGTGAAGAGGAATTACATGGATGCATAGGGGTTATGCTGTTTCATCTCAAAATAACCTAAAATTTAACACTTAGGGCATTTGTTTCCTTAATACAGGTGTTGAAATTTCCTAATTCTAGCTTATTTACGAATAAATGTGCTGGTCTCTCCGGAGTATGCATGAATGTATGAATCTATTTAGTAGGTGTTCCTTACTATAAATAACCAGTGCAAATAGATTTTTTTTTCCTTTTTGGCCAAATTCTTCATTTTAACTCTCTTCTTTCTTGTATTTCCTAAACACTCATCAAATATAACCTTAATTTTTTTTTAAGATTTTATTTATTTATTTATCAAAGAGAGAGAGAGAGGGCACAAGTAGGCAGAGTGGCAGGCAGAGGCAGAGAGAGAAGCAGGTTCCCCACTGAGCAAGGAGCCCGATGTGGGACTCGATCCCAGAACCCTGGGATCATGACCTGAGCTGAAGGCAGCGGCTTAACTGACTGAGCCACCCAGGTGCTCCAAATATAACCTGAATTTTGAAGCCAAGTGTCACCGTAGAAAATAAGGCTGTGGAGCACCTGCTCAGGTCCTTACCTGGTATCACAGGACTGGTTTGACTCTCTGGTCCCCCAAACATGGAATGATTCCTCTTCTCCGTGTTTGATAACGCTGGTGGCTGGTTTTGGACAGGGACTTTCAGGGACTTTTCCAAGAAGGAGCTTCCTGCTGCATCTTTGCTTGGTCCTGTGGTTCTAGGCTGGGCAGTTGCTGTGTGGGTCACCGTCTTCCGGTCAAGGCTCACTGGAACATGGAAGAGCTACTGTTGGGTTTGGGGTTTCTTTTCTACTCTAACTAAAACCACTAAATTTGGTGGGGGCGCCTGGGCGGCCCAGTTGGTTAGTTGGTTTTAGCTCAGGTCACAATCAAGGTCATATGATAGAGCCCCATGTTGGGCTCTGAGCTTAGTGGGGAGTCTACTTACCTCCTTCTCCCTCTGCACCTCCCCCTTCCTCTCTCTCTCTCTCTCTCAAAAAAAAAAATAAATAAAATAAATCTTAAAAAAAAACACCTAAATTTGCTCTAGATTTAGTCATGGGTATTTGGGAATAATAATCATCTAAGGCATGTCAGAGCCCCATAAAAAACTTCTCTCTCTTCAATGGGTAAATTGTTTTCTCTTCTCTTCCAATAATTGACTTTCTAAATGTCACCCATATATCAACAAAAACAAAGCTTAAATCTAAGGTTTTGAGATTCTACATCCTTCTTCAAACCAGCACCTTCATTACACTTTCTGAAGTTTCCTTCTTTCTTGCAGTGTCCTTTTGTGTAGGTAGATGACATTATAAGATGGATTTATAGTCCTGACTTAGGCACACCCAGTACACTGTACATTTTCAAAAAAAAATTTATTAAAACAAAATCCTAACTCACTTCAGTTTTTAAAAAAAAATATTTTATTTATTTATTTGACAGACAGAGATCACAAGTAGGCAGAGAGGCAGGCAGAGAGAGAGGGAGAAGCAGGCTTCGTGCTGAGTAGAGAGCCCGATGCAGGGCTCGATCCCAGGACCCTGAGATCATTGCCTGAGCTGAAGGCAGAGGCTTAACCCCCTGAGCCACCCAGGTACCCCAACTCACCTTAATTTTTTTAAAAACCATAATCTTTTTAAAAAGATTTTATTTATTTATTTATTTGACAGAGAAAGAGAGACAGTGAGAGAGGGAACACAAGCAGGGGGAGTGGGAGAGGGAGAAGGAGGCTTCCTGCTGAGCAAGGAACCCGATGTGGGGCTCGATCCCAGGACCCTGGGATCATGACCTGAGCCGAAGGCAAACACTTAATGACTGAGCCACCCAGGTGCCCCTAAAAACCATATTCTACACAGCTTTTTTAGGATGGGGAAGAATCTTTTAGAAAACTGAAAGCAATTTTTGAAAAAGGTAAGCAATATAAAAGGTTTGACATTTAGAACCCAGATTAAGACTCCTACTAAATGCTCATTTAATTTAAGGCCTAGCTTATTCACATGAAGTTATACCTGAAACCGGGTAGAAAAAGAGCAATAGTGAGTTTGCATTTTATTATAAGAATACAGACATCCCTTCTCCCCCGCTGCCTGAAAAGGCCATGCAGCTGACTCACAATTTTGGCAGAAAGCCTCATCAGACCCATCAGGACACTGCTCCACTCCATCGCAAGCCAGCGTGATGTCAATGCAACAGCCATCGTCACAAAAGAAGTGGTATCGTGAGCAAACCTTCAGGCATCCTGTTTACAAACAGTCTCATGTTACAGGAATGTGGGAACAGTCAGCCCTTCACCATGTTCTGTGTTCTGATTCACAAAGACTAAATGTACAGTGAAATGCTTTGGGGTCTAGAGATGCAAATAATGGGGAGACACGTAACAGTGTGAGCTGGAGCAACAGGTTTCTAGGTAGTGAAGGGTATCTCCTTGACCTCCTGGCTATGTTCTGAGGCACCACCATGGGCTCTTGTCTCAGCGCCATTCTCCAGGCAACAGTGCTGAAGAGGTGCAAGCAGAGTGGCCGCTCTGGGTTTCTCCAGACAGCCCTGGCTTTGCTCCCTCCCAGCTCTCCCTCTGCATTCCTTCGTTCATCCCATCATCTCTGGGGGCCTCCTAATGCTCTTACCTAGCCAGCTTAATTAGAGACACCATTTTACACATGCTATGTCTCGTCTTGTTTCCTAAGTAATAATTTTTGCTGAGATTAACTTTCTACTATTGAACTCTGTTGACTATCATATATCCTTGGTGCTCTCAAGAATAATCAAGATCTTTAGTTACTAGCTGGTACAAATTTGTTTTCCTTAAATAAGGACAAGCGGTCTCCAAAAAATTGTCCAAAAAATTACCTCCCTTTTGGAGCTATTAGGAGTTTTTAATCTACAGTGTGATTCATGGGAGTTACCTGTATTTTCTTTAAAGACATTCCCCCGCTCCAGATTAAGCCAATTTTGCCAGACTTAGCTATACAACAACTGCAGGACAACTTTTACTCTGGTTAATGCAGACTAAAGGTTATCAAGCTAGAAGTAGCTCTAATGGAACTTCATAATTTCCCGGGTACAGGAGGAGCTAGACAATTCTCTCAGGACATGGGAGCGTAGTAGATGATGATATTCTACTGAAACAAATGGTTGAGCCCAGGTGAAATCCTGGATACATATTCCTTTGGAAGGCAGTTAAATTGGGGCCTGGGAAAGGAGTCCCTCTGGGTACAAGGCAGTTTAAAAATACCTTGACCCAGAAGGAAGAAGAGAAGAAATGGTGTAGAAGCTCCTGAGAAAGAAAAGGAAGCAAAGAGCTTCAGTTATGACCAAGGATTTCAGCCCAGAAGGGGGGAATTCCTTCTGTTTCAGGAAAGGAGCTTAGAAAAAAAGTGAGGGGGAACTAGGTTACCCTGAACACCAAGCAGGATATAGCTACTGCTCACATTGTTAAGATCATGACATGAAAATCCCAAATATCTCAAGGTTTTACTTATTCATTTGTAGTCTGGGAGATAGATTGGTATTTGTAACTTATCCATTCATTTCTAGATTAGTGGTCTCTAATTATTTTTTTGACCGCCCATCTGATCAATAAATATAGTATTATATATTATACATATTAGTAAATACATATCTCCATCTAGAAATAATGTGCATATACTACTATACTAACATATTAAACACATTATAAAAATACTAAAAATTTAAAGAAGATTAAAAATTACTAAAAATATAAATTCAGGTGTCTTCTTTTCCATCCTAAAGATGTCTATCCCTGGGGGATCCTCTTTGGAGACCACTAATCTAGATCATACTGGAGGTGGTTTTTGGCTTGGCATTTGAAGATATGATTTTCCCCCAAGCTTGAAAACATGCAGCCTCTATATCCAAAGTCAATCACATTATTATCACATAAGCAGGGGTACATGCTTGTCTGTTTCCCCCAGAAGGTGCTCCCTTGGTTACCGTTACAACTGGATTATTAACTGCAAGGCCACTATGTATATAACAGAGGGGAGAGAAACACCTCTCTATCCCCACTCTGGTTTTCAGTGTCTCTATGTGGTGTTTTTTCACTTTAGTTCATAGTATGTCACTTCAGTCTAGCGGGAGAGCAATTCCAGATAGCAGTTAATAACACAGCCATTCTTTTTTATTTTCTATATAAAGTTACATACAGAAGACCTATATCCAAGTGGCCTTTCAGTAACCAAAAGTGATTCATGTAACTTCAAATACATTTTATTATCATCTCAGAGAAAGGCCAGAAATGGACAACTGGTAATTTACCTTTGTAGCCCTGGGAAATTGGTCTGAGCAAATAAACCAGGCAAATGCCAGGATGGTGCAGCATTGGTCATCGCCTGGCACCTGTGCTTGTATCCCTTTCTCTCTCCCAGGCACCTTGGTTGTACAGAAGCAATCCCTTTCCAACTTCTGTAGGAAGAGTGGGGTATTCCTGCCTTCCTCCTGTGAGCTCTTGACTCGCTCTCTATGCAGGTGACCCTGGGTCCCAGGATGATAGCACCTGGGTTCTGCGGTCCTCCACAGGGAGTGAGTGGCCAGAGCTGAGGCCGTGTTTCCAATGGCCCTGCTGCAAGCCTAGCATGCCAAGGTACCCAAAAATGTTTTCATTTTTCAGAGTTTATTTATTTATTTATTTTTTTAAGTAATTGCTCTACCCAATGTGGAGCTCAAACCCATGACTCCGAGATTAAGAGTCACACAGTCTTCCAACTGAGCCAGCCAGGTGCCCCTCAAAAACATTCTGAGTAATTGTCGAGCTCTCCTTTGTGGCTGCACTAAGTCAGTGACCTAGCTGGCATCCGGGCTGGCTCGGATTCCTGACCCAGACGCTCCTCGTACTTGCCATCATGGCTTCAGAGGGCGGCAGTGGCTAGGAGCTTGGTGCCATGCCAGTCCCCAGGCAGTCACCCTCCTTCCTCCAGGGACACTGGAACCTGGGCTGGATGGGGAGTCAGCCAGCCAGATTCAGGATGCTACTTTTGCTCCTGTCCCTGTGAAAGGCAAATGATTAAGGCTGCCAAGTTCTCAGGATTCTAAAATCTTGCTTTGTTTCCAGTACGCATTCTGACCTATGCGGGATGGAAGACAAGATTGGTGACATACAGTCATTTTCCAATCTTTTTACCCCTATTCCAATTGCTGGCTTAATTACCATCTAATTACTGAGTAATTAGGGATGGCAAAGACATGCTGTGGGTTTACTAGAGCCGTGGCTAGTGACCATGAAGGCTCACTACGTGGGGGAGGGTCCAGGGCCAGGTCTATGGAGCACGCCTCCATCCGCCCAGGGCCTAGCACAGCCCCGCGCACCCTGTGTTCCTGCAGACACCGAGAGTAGCTGCGGACCAAAGGACAAGACCCTCAGATACACACTTATCTGTGCATTTCTCCAGTAGGGAGTTGTGGGGGGTTTCCCTCTGCAATACCTCTTCTTTAATGCTCTCAAGTTCCATACATATATTTCTTAAACTTGATGAGCTAATCTTAGAAACATAGATGTTGGGGAAAGTAAGAAACATAGATAAATGAGAAGAGTGAGTTTATGTTGTGCAACAGAGTATGAGACCCATCACATATATGTAAAGCTATATTATTAGTGTATCGAAAAATTTTAAATAGTCCTTTTAAATTGACATACACAATTTAAAAGGACTATTAAAATCTTTAATTTTAATTTGTTTTAAATACGCTTCTTAGCTGCACTCTCTGAACATACATATCATACAGACTGCTCACCTTTAAGCAACATTCTCTCTGGGAAAAACCACATGATTGTTTTTTGTGAAAGCAAGTCAGGCAAGATGAATCTAGAGGGCCCTGTGGTTCACACAGTCTACTCTTGTCCCCGGAGCCTCCACTACCCCAACCTAGCAGTGCCACGAAGGCCCAAATATAATGGAGCCTATTTTTGTCACAGCTTTAGAGGAGACTCTTATTTAACAACAACCAAAAATAGAATGGAAGGGGGTGCCTGGGTGGCTCTATTGGTTAAGCGACCGACTCTGGATCTCAGCTCAGGTCTTGATCTCCGTGTATGAATTCAAGCCCTGGGTTGAGCTCCATGCTGGACGTGGAGTCTACTTAAAAAAAAAAAAAGAAGGGTAGAGCCCATGAAATGCAGTCAGAATATCAAATGCCAGTGTAATACCATCCTCCCATGAAGAGCTGGCGTCGGTTGGCCACTGTGAATGCAAGGGAAGGACCTTCCTCTCACCTCCCGTGGAGAAGGCCACCGGGAGCACTGTCACTGAGACGTTGTCGGAGCTTCTCTGCCCGGCGGTGTCCATCACCGTGAGCTGAAAGGTGTATGTTCCCTCTTGTAAGTGGGACAGCTTGAGGGTTCCTGACTGAGGCACCTGACACCCGAATAGGAAAGAGCACATTCAGTAAAGAGAGAAAGGCATGGAGTCCAGCAGCCCCCACTAGCCTTGAAGTAGTCCTGTGACTCACCTCTCCACTCCTGGTCCAAGGATGTGAACTACTAAATCACATGTTATTTTGGCAGTTTGTCCCACTTGGAATTCACAATGCTCAGTTTTATCTGGGCTGATACTATCCTTGACTGACAACACTTCACCTGTCCTTAGCAGCTGCTGTTCTAAACCTCTAACTCCTCCAAGCTCCACACTCAGTGGCTGGTGTCTTCCTTCTCAGCAGATGACCTCATCTGCTTTGAGAAGAAAATCTGGAACATAATTTCAGCCATGAGTATGGCTCCTGCACTCCCCCCATGCTGGGAATGCACCTGTATCTGTAGCTGTTATCACCTCCTTTCCTCTAGCGGCAAGATGAGCTGTTGCTCCTGCACTCCAGGCCAATCCTCCATCGAGGCCCTGACCCCTTTCCTCTTTGACCTTCAGAACACTGACCCATTAAGTAACTTCTCTTTCAAATGGCTCTGCTATCACTATGCTCAAGTTTCTCTGGACCTAAAACAAACAATAGCAAATAAAAAACCCTACACTCCAAGATCATCTCTAGCCATAAATCATATCTCCTTTCCATTTCAATGTACCTTTTCAAAACCGTGTTCATGCTGCACTTCTGCTTCCATTCGCTCCTTTTCCATTTGTCCTTTATCCCACCCATCTGGTTTCTTTCCTCACCAAACCCCTGAAACTGCTGGTAGAGCTCACTAACAGATCTAGCAAAGGTCACCAGGTTGTCAAGGTCAACAGTACTTGCTAGCCTCGCCTCCCACCAGCTCCCTGTCCACTGGCCCTCTTACTGTGTTTTATAATGTTGGCCACTCCCGGGTTCTGGAACTTCTGACATCCCTGGTTTCTGTTTCTGTGTCTGAGTTCCCCCAGCTGTTCCTTGCTGATCACCCCCAGGGACTTCACTTCTGCTCACTTCCCAAACCCAGGGTCCCTTGATTCTCCACGCCCCTCATGCCACTTTTCAAGCAGCCTCCTGCTCATGGCAAGGGCAATCACTTCTGAGGCTCAGCTGTGATTTCGGGAGTCATGTTTGGATGCTCAATCCAGCTACCATATTTTTCAGCCCTCCCAAAGATATTATAATGGCTTAATATCCTATTTTTCTAGGAGAAATCCCTTTCTGCTTAAATGAACTAGTCTGAAGAGCAGCTACCAATGAATCCTGACCATTACCTGGTTTATTACAGGGCTGCATTAACGCTCTTGAAGGCACAGAGAGTTGCTGCCCCATGAGAACTATCCGATGGGGTTTGTATGTATGAAATCCTAGAATTGAGGTTCCTGCACATGACCCTGGCTTTGAGGCTTTGTCAGGACTATATACACACACCAGCAGAAGGCGTTACCATTACTCAGAAGCAATGGAAGGAGATACAGTCATTGCCATGTTTCAGGCCTCTCAGGAATTAGTCACCTGGAGCTCTGGTTAAGCACAGATTTCCCAGCCCAGCCTCAGAGTCTGACTCAGAGGGTCTGAGTGAGGGATAGATCTGGGCATCTGTGCGTAACAGGCACACCCAGACGACACACCGATGACACCAGAGGAAATGTGAGTGAAGTGGTTAAGAGAGGAGTCTGGCATCCAACAGAGCTGGATTGGCCAGGTTCACCGTGTGCCACTTGTGTGACCTTGCTCAAGTCACATAATCTACTTAAGCCTCAGTTTCTTCATCTGTGATATGAAGTAATAATGGCACCTACTTTATAAGGATCAAATGAGACAGCTATGTAAAAAGAGCTTAATATAGGGCTTACATAGAATTATAGATATATATCAAAAGATCTTGAGATAGGGGCGCCTGGGTGGCTCAGTGGGTTAAGCCTCTGCCTTCGGCTCAGGTCATGATCCCAGGGTCCTGGGATTGAGCCCTACATCGGGCTCTCTGCTCTGCAGGGAGCCTGCTTCCTCCTCTCTCTCTCTGCCTGCCTCTCTGCCTACTTGTGATCTCTGTCTGTCAAATAAATAAATAAAATCTTAAAAAAAAAAAAGATCTTGAGATATAGTAAATACTTAAATATATCCATTATCTCCCTTGATTAGTTCTCATCTCAAGCTGAGTCACCCAGTTTTTATAGACAGGGAAATGAAATCTCAATAATGTGACTGTCACTCACTGATGGGTGACAGAGTTGAGACCTCCAGGTGTAAAACCGGTTATAAGCGGTCCCATCACTCTCCTTGAAAAAGCTGTAAGCTGGACAGCTGGCAAAGAAGGCCACTGGTCCTTTGTGTTTTATTTCAAAGAGAAGTTAAGCAGTGTTCACTGCCACATGGTTACGTGATCTTCAGGCCCAGCTACACTAAGAGAACATCAAACAGGGGTCACTTCTGTGAGACCTAAAACATTACCTGAGGGGCGCGCAGAGAGAAAGCTGAAGATGACAAGATAATTGCAGTCTGGAGTGGGACACTGATCCTCGGGAACAAGAGGGTGCTGCGATGTCTGAGAACAGCAGAGATTCAGATGAGTGGGATTTAAAATGAGACAAGAACTGTGGTTTGAGACTGCAGGGTCGAATTGAACCCCTATTGTCTTTCACATCCCATATCCAATCCACCAGGAAATCCTATTGGCTCTACTTTAAAGATTTTATTTATTTATTTGACAGAGATCACAAGTATGCAGACAGGCAGGCGGTGGTGGGGGGCGGCGGAAAGCAGGTGCCGAGCAGAGAGCCCAATGTGGGGCTCGATCCCAGAACCCTGAGATCATGACCTGAGCCGAAGGCAGAGGCTTAACCCACTGAGCCACTCAGGTGCCCCTGTTGGCCCTACTTTAAAAACACATCCAGGGGCGCCTGGGTGGCTCAGTCAGCTGGGCGTCAGACTCTTGATTTTTGGCTTAGGTCATGATCTCAGGGTCATGAGACCAAGCATCCCAGTGGGCTCTGTGCTCAGTGCAGAGTCTGTTTGGGGTTCTCTCCCTCTACTTCTGCTGAACCCCCAATTACATGCTCTCTCTAAATAAATTAATAAGTTCTTTTTTAAAAATCCAGAATTAGGGGCGCCTGGGTGGCTCAGTGGGTTAAAGTCTCTGCCTTCGGCTCAGGTCATGATCCCAGGGTCCTGGGATCGAGCCCTGCATCGGGCTTCTGCTCAGCGGGGAGCCTGCTTCCTCCTCTCTCTCTCTGCCTGCCTCTCTGCCTACTTGTGATCTCTGTCTGTCAAATAAATAAATAAAATCTTAAAAAAAATAGAAATAAAAAAATCCAGAATTAAAAAAAAAAAAACCGGAATTTAACCACTTCTGATCACGTCCACTGTCACTGTCACCATCCTGCTCTGAGCCCACCCTGTCTCTAGCCTGAGTCATTGCAGTAGTCAAGATTTGCACTCCAGTGGGATTGGGGCCCAGCATCCCTTTCTTCTGGAAACTTCTCCTCCCATCTCTGTACACATGACTGGAAGGTAAGTGTCAGTTGTGACTTCTCCCTGTGGCTGCAGGAGTGTGAGGCTGAACCAAGGGGAGCCAATGACTGCAAGGGGCAGGCGGTGGTAAGGCTGGTGCAGATATTGGACTCTCACTCTCTCCGGCTCAGAATCAGGGAGGCCTTGTTGGGGGGCAGCAATGTAACAGGTGAGACCACTACTTATTGCTTCTTTGGACAAATGGGTACATGGGCTGATGATGACCACACTGAGCCCTGCAGCCTCCAGTAAGTTGCTGCAAGGGAGAGAAGCTGTCCCAGCTGGTCTGCCCAAGTGCAGAGAAGACCTAAGCCTGCAGAAAGCCAACAGACGAGGGCTTTGCTGCCTAGGTACATGAGAGGAGAGGGTAGACTGTAGGATTGAACAGAATGACATTTGTAAGGTCAGGGCGACCCTGAGTGGGGCCGTAGGAGCGAGCTAGAGGAGAAGTGAATGGAGATTTAAAGACACCAGGGAGACCCTGAAGCAAGGGATCCAGATGGGTCATCTTCGTGGGCCCTATCATTACCCAGGCCTGTGCCCGAGACCCTTGGATGTCAACATTTAACACACTAGGATTAAATTGAAAATCTGAGGACCTGGAGGTTGTTTGGGAACCCTCTTTTCAATGCTGGGGCTAGAAGGACAGAGCATCCCCTGTCAAAGAGGCCAAGGATCACCTGGGCTTTGGATGTCTCTCTCTGCATTTCTAGGCACCTCGTTTCTGATGTCGGAAACACTGGTCCAGATCCAGACCATGGTGATAACCTTCAAAGTCCTGGGTGAGCTTATGTTTAGATCTATTCAGATTAATATCCCCTCCTTGACCCTCATTACTCATTTAGCTAACAAAGGGTGTCTTTCCTTGAAATCACATATTTAGAATATTTAGAACAGTGAGATGGATATTTTCCCTTCAAGCCCCCAGGTAATCCTTCCAGACATCTCATATTTATATGATATTGGAAAGGATTTAAAGTATTTTACAAACATTTTCTAAGTGTTAGGGTAAAAAATACATATAGGAGAAAGAGAATAAGACCAACGTTCTCATTGTTTGAACCAAGAGCAGGATAATATTCCCTGAGAACATGAGCCAATGTTCTTGACACCTGGCCATAAAGCAGAGTTTCTACAGACAAAAGATTAGTACTGCTTCTTTCTTGTTTCTTCTCCTACTGCCCTTCTCTCCTTCCTAAACTAGGGAAGATTAATATTGATATCTTGGTTTGGCAAGATGTGGGTAGAGTAGGTAAAGTGTACACAAGATCTCTCTGTATTATTTATTTTTCTTTATTTTAGTGAGAGAGTGAGAGAGAGCAGGAGCAGGGGGAAGGAGAGAGTGGGAGAGAGAATCTCAGCAGACCCCTTGCTGAGTGCGGAGCCCGCCTTGGGACTTGACCTCACAACCCTGAGATCATGACCTAAGTCAAAACCAAGAGTAGAAAGCTCAACTAACTGAGCCACCCAGGTGCCCCTCTTTTTTCTTTTTTTAAGTAATCCCTATACCCAACATGGGACTCGAACTTACAACCCCAAGATCAAGAGTTCATGTTCTACCAGCCAGGCACTCATCTCTGTATTATTTCTTAGAAATAATATTATTTAATAATATAATATAAATCTATACATAAATAAAATTTATAAATTATAAATACATAATTTTGAATCATATTTAATAAATATATAATATAGTATATAATATATATAAAAGTATATGATATAATAATATAATAAAATTATAAGTTATAAATTTATGAACTTATATAAATTCATATGTAAATATAAATAATAAAAATTTCTCTGTATTATTACTTAAAAAGTAAAAGTATGTTATGTTACTATACAGGCCACTGGGCAAATGGCCAACTGTCCGCTGAGCAAAGCCAAACCTGATTCTCATTTTCAATGGATTCTGATTTTTTGGCTCTAGGTCACCATACTCATAGGATACACATTGATTTTGAATGCTATCCGGCATGTCCAAAATTTTTGCACTATAGAATGTGGATTTTTTCAATCTGAAAAGTTCAAGTCAATATAATTTTATAAGTCCTGTTTGTCAGAATATTAAGATTACAGAGATACATACCACAGGGCACCCATCTGTGAAGTCTCTGACTTCCCTGAACTAACTGGATTGTAATCTCTCCTTCTCTGAATTCTAGTAGCACTTTATCTACATCCTTTTACAACCCTGCCCTTTCTACTTGGTGTAATAGTTATTTAGGTGTGCGTCTAATCTCCTCAACTGGTGTCAAGGGCACTAGGCCCTACAAATTTTTCCCAGGGCCTTACACCCTTGCCCCTTGCCTTGAAGAGGACCTCATACTTTCTTGTTTATATACCAGTGAGTAAATCTATTCTGTTTCTAGCTCAGCTAAACTATCCGTCAAAAGAGACCAGTATTTAAATCCCATGATGTTTAGAATTCACTATAATAGTGACCTCTCCTGGACTGCTCATGTTATGCTCTGTGGTATGTTAACTGCTTTATTTGCATTTTCCTACTTTGACCCCTTACTGAAACTCTATCAAGTGGTATTTTCCTCTTTACAACTGAGGAAGCTAAGGCTTAAAGAATGAAATATTTTTTCCCAAGTACACCCTGCTAGGGAATTGGCAAAACTGGGTTTGAGTCCAGGTCATTTGATTCCAAATTCCATATGCACAGTGGTTCCAGAATCCAACCTCCTGGTCAGCAGAGTAAGGCCTTCCAAGGTCCTTATTCCAAGAACTGTCTCTTAGAAAGAACCCAGGCACAGTTTATATACAGACTGGCCAGCTGTAATGGTCTAAGAAAAGCAGAGAGTAAATCAGGTTGAAGCCCCATCTGACCGGAAGCACAGATAGACTGCAGTCTCCTGTGATTCTGGAAGCCTACAGTGCTGTCGATTTATTGTCTGAGAAGTTGTGTGTTTCTGAACAGGCAAAGAACTTCAAAGCTTCTGCCCTTACTGGAATAGATCTTTCCTAACTCAATTTACTCAGATTTATTTTTCATAAATTATCCATCTCCCGCCCCCAGGGAGATTATTTTTCAACATTTCTTTACAAAGTAATTTTCTTAAAGAAAAAAAATGCAATTAAATATTCATTGTGTAAAAAGAATTTATACCTAAGTGAGGGGTAGGCTA
The DNA here is from genome assembly GCF_010015895.1 of Lontra canadensis. Lineage (NCBI taxonomy): Eukaryota > Metazoa > Chordata > Mammalia > Carnivora > Mustelidae > Lontra > Lontra canadensis. The sequence continues at coordinate 11,034,914 of NW_022631041.1, forward strand.
CATTTAAGCTCATAGTTAACGTTGAAACACAGCAGCCATGAATTATTACCCTATCTGGCATGCTCAATTGGAGCTGTGAGTTCTAGAATTTGCTGGATTTTTCTCCCATCTACACCTTTTATTTTTGAAAAATCCTCAAAACCACAATAGACTATTCATTCATGTGCACCAACTTATCTCCAGGTGTTACTTAGGAAATTTGTAGCCCTGGGAATCTTCTTTGTCCTGAAAATGCCCTGTGGGCTGCCATTACTTTTTGTCCTTTGTTCAAAGCTTTGGGTGAATGGAAGGACTGAGTCCAAGGATGGGGGTGACAGTTTGAGGCAGTTCACCCTTGGTCCAGTTCTGTGGGGTGTGGTATATTTCACTTCTCTTCTCCTTCTGCTTTTGCTCTCATTCCCCGGAAACACCTAGACCCTCTGGCTTTCTCAGTGTCAAAACTGCTCCTTCTTAAAGTCCTTTTGGTTGACTCTTTAGCCATTTGCGGTTTTGTTCCCTGTTAAAGTCCTTTTGTGTACCAGTGAGCAGGTGGAGGGAGTCTTTGTGGTTTGGGGTTCCTTGGGAGAATCTCTAGAAGAACATGACCCACGCAGCAAGATAGTCTTGCCCAGGTGTAAGACAAGGCTATCAAGAATTGTGTGAATAGGGGTGCCTGGGTGGCTCAGTGGGTTAAGCCTCTGCCTTCGGCTCGGGTCATGATCCCAGTGTCCTTGGATTGAGCCCCGCATTGGGCTCTCTGTTCAGCGGGGAGCCTGCTTCCCCTTCTCTCTCTGCCTGCTTCTCTGCCTACTTGTGATCTCTAACAAATAAATAAAATCTTTAAAAAAAAATTATGTGAATACCATCAAGGGGAAAATGATCTCATAATAAATAGAATATCATGATATTTGAATGTTTACTGTGTGTGGCTCACAGCTCCAGGGGCCTTACCTATACAACCCTGTTTAACCCCAATAATAATGCCTTGAGAGGAGGGCTCCTCTTATTCTCATCTTACAAATGGCTTAAACCATCTGTCTCACAGACAGGAAGCAGTAGAGCTAGGATTCAAAAACCACAGCAAAGTAGGTGCTCTGTTACAGTTCTTATCTGTTTGCTCTCTTACATTTATGATGAATTGATGCACATGAAAGAGGAAGGAAATAGGTTAAGTGTGATATAAACTTTCTCAGGTACCCAATTACCACTTTTCTCTCTCTCTCTCTCTTTTTTTTTTTTTTTAAATTTAGAAACAGCCTTCTCTCCCCCAGCCAAAGGCCTAGAATGTCTGGGATAACTTTTAATGAAATGATTTTCATTTTGTTTTTATGAAGACAGGAAATTATTCAATAACTGAGAAATAATAATAGGTTTTGTGTACCTAGTTTCTCCTCTGATGAGGTGCAAAGAAATTGTCAGACAACACTCAAGGGCGCTTTGTAGTATCTATATGAGTCCAGAGCCCTGAGCAATGTTGTTCTGCCCATTGTGCTTGGAAAGATGAAACAGATTTGGGGACTAGAAGAATGCTTTTGGAAAGATTAGCTGAGCAACCAATTACTAAAGTATTATTAGAATCCTAGTAAGTATAAGCACAGTTCTAAGCTTTGGGAGAGGAAGGGAAAAAACATCAAGAAAGGAATAAAGGGAAAAAGGAGGGAGGAAGGAGAGAAGGAAGACAGGAACCTTCTATCACTAAAACCCCTCTTCAGCTCATCGTTCCTTCTAAAAATACTTCTGAAAATACTTCTACAGGAATCTCTCGTTATTGTTATAAATTCTCTTGTGATTTACAGATTTTATGTATTTCTCTGGCCTGTTATCAATGAAGATGTGTAGAAAACAGAAGACAACAGATACAGTTGGTGTTTAATCTTCAGACCATGGTAGGTTCTCTGGAACCTATGTCTTGGTTACACAAGCAGGCTACCTTGAAAATCCTGCTCACTAAATTTTTCTAAAGTCTCTCAGTAGGTTTTTAAGTCATCTCCTTACCATGTAAAGATTTGTTCCTTTTGTGAGCATTTTCAGAATTGACCCAAATTATATCCTGGGAAATCTGAGGAGGAGTAAGTGACAAAATGGCTCCTATACAAGGAGACAGTGCAATGTGAAATCCAACAGTTATTTTGTGCTCTCTTGTCCTATGTCAAAAAAGTCAACTATTCTTTCTATTTATGTTCCTTTCCCAGAAACCTCTTCTCTAAGGCTGAATTATAAAATACCATTTTAAAAAAGATCTATTGGAGGGGAGGGGCAGAGGGAGAGAATCTCAAGCAGATTCCCTGCTGAGTGTGGAGATCCACATGGGGCTCAATCTCATGACCCTGAGATCGTGACCTGAGCCGAAGTCAAGAGTCAGAGGCTTGGGGGTGCCTATGTGGCTCGGTTGGTTATATGTCTGTCTGCCTTTGGCTCAGGTCATGGCCCTGGGTTCCTGGGATTGAGCCCTGCATCAGGCTCCTTGCTCAGTGGGGGGCCTGCTTCTCCCTCTCCCTCCAGCCCCCACCCCCCCATTTGTACTCTCTCCTCTCTCTCAAATAAATAAATAAAATCTTAAAAAAAAAAAGAGAGAGAGGCTTAACTGACTAAACTACCCGGGCACCCCTATAAGATACCATTTTTATCTATTTGGGGGTGGTTTAAAAATGAGACTAATGGGGACACCTCTTGGTGTCTTGGATTTTATCCAACTTGGATTTTATCCAGAAGGACCCATGTTCCTGTTTACTCTGGTTTTTCTCTGTGCAGGAGCAGGGGGAGGACCAGAGCGGGGAGGGAGAGGGAGAGAGAATCTTGAGCAGACATTGTGTTCTCAGTGGAGAGCCTGATCAGTGAGTGCTCCTGAGGGGTGGGGACAGTCAAGGGGCATAAGAACATCAAGGAGCATAAGAACAAGTGTATCCCACGTTGGGTTTTAACTTACTTGCTTTGCTGTGCTAGCCTATAACTGCTCTCACCCCATTCCCAACAACCTTCCAAGTGAGCCCTATTTTGCAGCTGGATAGAGGACTGCAGTAACATTCCAGTAAACTGGATCCCATTCTCACAAAAAAAACAAAAACAAAAACAAAAAAACCCCCAAACCCACACCTGATTTGACAGTCCCAATTTTCCTGTCAGAAATTTGGGGTTGTAGGGACACCTGGCTGGCTCAATTGGAAGAACACCAATTCTTGATCTCAGGGTGGTGAGTTGAAGCCCCACATTGGGTGTAGAGATCAATAAATAACATAAATAAACTTAAAAAAAAAAGGAAATTTGGGGGTATAAAATCAGGCTATCCAAGTGAAAGGGATCCGTGAGATGGTGGCTGAAGGATGTTAATTTCCTTTAAAAGAAAATTCTCAAAATGTTAAAACTATGACTCTCAGACAAATCTAATATGAACATGATTCAAAGATTTTATTTGGGGTGCCTGGGTGGCTCAGTGGGTTAAGCCTCTGCCTTCAACTCAGGTCATGATCCCAGGGTCTTGGGATCCAGCACCTCATTGGGCTCTCCGCTCAGCAGGGAGCCTGCTCCCCCTGCCCCTGCCTGCCTCTCTGCCTACTTGTGATTTCTGTCAAATAAATAAATAAATAAATAAAATCTTTAAAAAAAAGATTTTATTTAATTCATTAATTAAAGAGAAAACCAATAAGACATTCCATAGATTCAAAGGAGAATCTGAGAGGCGTCTGGGCAGCTCAGCGGGTTAAGCATGTGACTCTTGATTTCAGCTCAGGTCATGATCTCAGGGTCCTGGGATAGAGCCCTGTGTTGGGCTGTGCACTCAGAGCAGAGTCTGCTTGTCCCTCTCCCTCTGTTCCTACCCCCTGCTTGCTTGCTCTCTCTCTCATAAAAATAAAATTTTTAAACAAATAAAAAACAAAAGAGAATTTGAAGAACAGACAGTTGTAAGCAGCCAAGAACGCTTTGATGAAGTTGCTAGGAGATGCAAAGCTGAAACAAGTATCCTGTTAGTACCTATTAGGCATCGACATGCCTGGATTAATAGATTAATACCTACAGGGGTTAAAATGTCATGTTTGAAATCCACTTTTCCACCGGGCAGAGATCAACTGCATCTCTACATGAAAAATCTATTTGTATTTCTCAGGACAAGACGCATTTGCATTACAGTCTGTTTTCTATAATCTCTAAATGCTAACCTTGAAGGACCTGCTCCTCTACCCCCAGCATTTCCTTAAAAGCTACTTAGTAATCTCTTGCCATTTCAAAGTCTTTAACAATGTTTTATTATAATTTTAATCTACAAGATGGGGATATGCCTGCTTGGAAGGCTGGTCTGAGATGGCAGAGGGGTCCAAAAGGCCTGGCACTGAGTGCGTAGCTTAATCAATAACAGTTTTATTATGATGAAGTCACAGTCGGACTACAGTTTACTTCAGGAGCATTCGTGAGTGTACACCATTATAAGACAGTCACAGTCAGGTAGCAAATGGCTCTCTTACTGCAGACTCTGTCACTTAGATCATGGTTGTATAACTCTAGATCTATCTGCCAGCACATTATATACTTGGCTGGGGAGTTGGTCTATATTTCTGTCTTGATGGCAGAGCAGTCAGACGTAAAAGCCCATGAGAAATGCCTAATTTTGTTAGGCCTTTATAAATATCTTCAATAAATTAAATACTGAATCATCAGCATTATTTTTGTTCAGCACTCATATACGCAATTCATTGCTTACAGAATAAAGCTTTTAGTAGCAAATACCCAAAGCTAGATGATAATGGAGACAGATTTATAGCTGCTTGAACAAATATGTCCCAGAAGTCCAATTACCAGTCAGTGTCCATCTCAAGGAAGCTCTCTAGTGGTATGATCGATGGCTTGTCTGTCTACCTTTCCTGAACAACCTTGGCTCTCAAAGATTAAATAAAGATACATTAATTTTGCAGCTGACACAATGCATCGAAGGATAATAAATATGCTGGATGACTCTCAATTTTCAAAATTATTTCTGTTGTAGATGAAAACCAAAAGGCTGAGACGTAAAAAGAATAAACTTAAGGTCCTACACTCGGGTTCAATGAATCAATTATACAAATACAGGATGAAAAGGCCATCAGGGCAGTAGTCCGTGCAGAAAGATGAAGCAGGTTTTAGGTAATTCTGTTAATGGAAAACTCAACCTGAATCTATTGTGTGAAGCAGCTACTAAAATAGTTTTGTAAATTAAGCTTCATTAGTAGAAGTAGAGACAATGTCTGTATCACAAGAGGTCATAGTCTGTCAGGGAGAACCACGGTTTACATATGGGCTTCATAAAGGTGTCAGATTTTTTTTTTTTTTAAGATTTTTAAAATTTATTTGAGAGAGGAAGAGAAACAGAGCACAAACAGGGGAAGGGCAGAGGGAGAGGGAGAAACAGGCTTTCTGCTGAGCGGGGAGCCCAATGGGAGACTCGATCCCAGGACCCCAGGATCATGACCTGAGCCAAAGGCAGACACTTAACTGACTGAGCCACCCAGAAGCCTTGATATTCTTTCTCTTTTTGAAAGATTTTATTTATTTATTTGAGAGAGAGAGAGACAGAGATAACGAGAAGACAGCATCAGTGGGGTGGAGAGGGAAAAGCAGGCTCCCGCTGAGCAAGAAGCCTGATGTGGGACTCGATCCTAGAACCCTGGGATCATGACCTGAGCCAAAGGTGGATGCTTAACTGACTGAGCCACCCAAGAGCCCCTCATTTTTTTTTTTTCAAAAACTTAAGTGGTTGATACACAGAATAAAAGGATGTGTTGAGTACTTTTCCAAAGAGAAGATCTAGCCCAGTACACAGAAGTAATAGGAGGCACATCCTGTTGGCCTAATAATTAGAGGTAATGAAAGCTGTTATAGGATGTGTTGTGAAGTAGTGAGCTTTCACCTCCGGAAATACCAGGCAGAGAGTAGACAACCACTGGAAGGGGCTCCTAGATGGATGGGGTCTGGGTAAGATGCAGATCAAGGGTCCAGGCAAGTCAAAGACTGTATGATCCTTGAGTAAATAGTGGATATAAATTAGTCTTGAAGGATCAGCAGATTATTGTTTTTGTTCTAAAAGAATATAAATCAGTGCTTTCCCACAGAGGAAAGACCCTGTGAAGACATAGGAAGTAGCTGACAGCCAACTGCGAGGCCTTAGAAGAAACTAGCCCTGCTAACTCTTGGATCTTGAACTTCCAGCCTCCAGAACATTGAGAACTTTCTGTTGGTGAAGCCGTCCAGCCTGTGCTAGTTTGTTACGGCAGCCCCAGCTGACCGACGTAGACATTTTCCACCTCCTCCAACTAGAGTGGTTCAGCCAGGAAATACTCCTATCTAGGAAGGATCCTGATAGAGTTAATAAGAAGCCACTTGCCTCACAACTCAAGGTAACCTGTGTTGACCCCTCAATTCCATTTCTGGGTATTTCTTTAAAGAAAACATAACTCTAACTTGAAAAAATACATGCACTCCCCCATGTTCATTGCAGCATTATTTACAGTAGCCAGGATAAAGAAACAAACTAAATGTCCACTGATGGATGACTGGATAAAGAAAAATGGAATATATATATATATATATACACACACACACACACACTCAGCCATAAAAAGGAATTTTGCCATTTGTGACAACATGGATGGACCTTGAGGGTATCACGCTGAGTGAAATAACTCACACAGAGAAAAACAAAGGCTGTATGATCTCACTTAGATGTGGGATCTAAACAAAGAGCTTGAGCTCATATATACAGAGAATAGATGGGTAGTTGCAAGAGGCAGGGTGTGAGGGATGGTGAAATTTGGTAAAGTGGGGTCAAAAGGTACAAACTCCCAGTCATAAAATAATTAAGTCATGGGATGTAATGTACAGCATGGTGACTATAGTTAATAACACTGTACTGTGTATTTGAAAGTCACTGAGAATAAATCTTTTTAAAAAAAGTTTTCAAGCCTTCCTCAAAAAAAAAAGTTCTGATCACAAGAAACGTGTTACTATGTGAGGTAACAGATGTTAACTAGGCTTATTGTGGTGATCATTTCACAATATGTACAGATGTCGAGTCATTATGTTGTTCTTCTAGAATTAATATAATTTTTTATAGCTCAAGTAAAAACAACAACAACAAAAAAAAACAACCCAGAAAGACTGCTGGACGTAGGCCGCCAAGGGGAGAGTGACTCATTCCCATCTGTAGCAACTCCAGATCGGCCCACATAAGCCTGAGGAAAATCAGTGGGGAGCGCCTAAACAGGAACACTTCCCCTCACTTGCTAACTCAGTTACCTCACGCTGGCCTCATTGCTAGGTGAGGTGGTTGCTTTCTGGAGTGTGTGAAGAATTCGTTTATTCTATTGTTATTTTCCTCTTTATATTCCTTCATATTTTTAAAATTTTCTACCTGCACCTTCAGCTAAGAAAAGAAATAAAAAATTTAAAAAGTAATTAAAACAAAGCTCGAGTCTTTTCCCTTGAGGTGTTTTGCCAAAAAAGCAGCAAGAACAAGAGTAAGCTTCAAAACAAAGGATCAGAACACTGTTTACTCAGTAGGAAAGTAAATTCATATAATAAACCACCTTTTCAACCACCACCCTTGCGCGTTCTCTATCTTACACCTCTTCTGCCAGCTTACAGATATTTTGGGAACAGGAGTAGAAAAACATTATGAGAGATCACCTCAGGGAAATATTTGCAGCGGCTACAACGACATCACAAATTACCTTCATGTCCACTGATGGGTCACCCTGCAGCAGTGTCCATTCATACTGGACGATGGCATGGTCATCCGTGCTCTCACGGCCGTCCAAAACTACTCCGTCTGTAGGTAGTTGCAAGATCACATCCCGCCCGGCCTTGCTAAGTGGGGGTTTATCCTTTTCTGTGAAAGGAAATCAACAGTTTACAAGAGGGATGATCCCCTATTTTAAAAATAACGTAGTTAAAGAAGTATCTTGTAGGCTAGAATAGAATGTAATCCAGCGAACAACTACTAAGAGAATGTATAGCAACTAAAAGTCATTTTCTCATTGGTTTTCATCATATTCTCTTTACTTAATAAACAATAAAATAGCAACATAGTAGGAATATGGACTTCAACTATAACAGGTGCAGAAGAGGCAGTGTAGAGTATCAGCTAGTGACAGTAGCTAGAACAAGGTGGTGGGTACAAGACCCAGTACTAGGCTATCCATTCTGGAGTAGTACTTAAATTCTCTAGAGTCAAATTTTCATTTAATTCATAAATAATTTAAGTTCAAAGTTCTATTAAATGAATTTATCAAAAAAAGACTTCTGAAACACATCTTTTTTTTTTTAAATCCACCTTTGATAGAGATTTTTTTTCCCTTATCCTCAAGTTTTAAAAATAGAAGTGATACAAAGTGTTCAATGTGTAGAAAATAAAGTTTGGAAACTTAAGGCAAGTTCTTGGATTCATTCAACATAAAACTCACTTAGAAATTTTCCAGAATATAATTTTTCATCTTGGAACATAGAAAACATTCACAGGTTCTAACAACTAATTTTTATTTATTTATTTTAAAATTCTTTTTCCTTTTTTTAAGATCTTATTTATTTATTTATTTGACAGAGAGAGAGAGAGAGAGAGAGAGAGCGCACGGGCGAGCGCACAAGCAGGGGGAGTGGCAGGCAGAGAGAGAGGGAGAAGCAGTCTCCCCCAGAGCAGGCGCCCCAAACAACTGATTTTTATAACAGAAGCTGGCACAGAGTTTCTGTATGAGAGCAAAAGAAGTATATATTTACCTTTGATCTGGAATGGTACTAAATAATTCAAGGCTAACTTGAAGTAGTGCTCATTAACCACTAATCTTTAACTAATCGCTGCTTTAGTGCTGACGGACAGGAGAAGCTTCATACAGAAAACATATCTAAGAGCAGAGTTGTGAATATTTTATTGATTTAGGTTTATTAGTAAACTTGCCCAAATGCACTTATATCTTAAAGAAACTTAGTAATATAACTGGGGGAAAAAATCTATAGGTTCTTGTAATTTATCCTTTTTGGCATCCACTATTTCCTCTTTCCTCCCACGCTGAAGCTCTGCCCAGATTCTGGCCTGGATTCTTCCTTAACTTTCTCTGAATGCGTCGCTGAGGCACTGCTCTCTTCCTCCAGAGCCCCAGCTGATTCCCAAGCAAACATCTAAGGGCCAACCCAGATATCCCAGCACCCGAGGCTAGCAGCAATCCTATTTGTTTCTCACTAGGCAACAAATGTCACTGTGGACACACTACAGCTAAGATGACTTTGAGATTCTAATCTGATTGGGTCATTTCCCTGCTTAAGAAAAACCCTTCAACAAATTACCATGACCTTTCAGAAGTTGTCCAGCCCTATCTTCTCATCTACTGATCCTCCCAATATCCAGACACAAGAGATTTTCTCTAAGGGGCTGGCAGCTCTTAGAGCTGCGGCTTTTCTAAATGAGAACGCTGTTGGTAGCCTCAAAAAGAGATGGCTTTTTTATTAGCCCATTTACAGGGAATAAGCACACTTGCTACTGCCGATGGTTACATTTGTCTACTGAGAAGATGAGTCCCATTTGTTGTTGGTGTTGTTTTTGTTTGTTTTTTGTTTTCATTTTTGTTTTTTACTATTTTATTTATATATTTATTTGACAGAGAGAAGCACAGTGAGAGAGGGAACACAATCAGGGGGAGTGAGAGAGGAAGAAGCAGGCTTCCCACTGAGCAGGGTGCCTGAGCAGGGATCATGACCAGAGCTGAAGGCAGATGCTTAAGGACTAAGCCACCCAGGCTCCCTGGTGTTGTTTTGTTTTTTTAAAGATTTATTTATCTGAGAGAGAGAGAGGTTGGGGGAGGGACAGAAGGAGAGGAAAGAGAGTTTTTTTGTTTGTTTGTTTGTTTTAATTTTTTTATTTGACAGAGATCACAAGAAGGCGGAGAGGCAGGCAGAGAGAGAGAGAGAGAGAGAGGAGGAAGCAGGCTCCCCACTGAGCAGAGAGCCCAATGTGGGGCTTGATCCCAGGACCCTGGGATCATGACCTGAGCCAATGGCAGAGGCTTAACCCACTGAGCCACCCAGGTGCCCCAAGGAAAGAGAGTCTTTAAGCAGACTGGGCACTGAGAGTGGAGCTGGATGGAGCTGGACATGGGGCATGACCCTGAGATCATGACCTGAGCTGAAATTAAGAGTTGAATGCCTAACTGACTGTACTGCCTAGGCACCCCAAGACAAGTCCTATCTTTATAGTCATTTAAAACAATGAAGACTCATAATTCAGATTTAAATATGCCACACAAGCAACCTTTGCCTAAGAAGAAATTTGTTTTGCCTTTTCCATCGCAGAGCAAAGAACTAGTGTCTGAGGCCTTTATTCTGCTTCTCCCAGGTAAGGAAAGAGGTGACAATTTTGCTACTAATAAGCCATTTTACAGAGTGTTACTGGGAACTTTCTTTTGGCTCTGGAAGTTTCATTGCTTTCCACACAATGGTTTACCACTTTATAATTCTGTAAATCATCTTATAATTTGCAGTAATACATTATAGTTAGCAACTATTTGCATGAAAATTTGTTTTAAAATACTTTTTGTAAGTAAACAAACTAAAATATACCTATATCATATAAATAACAACGAATGCTATATTTTTAAGCTCTCAAAGATGTAATCGCAAAGTCTTAAATTGGAAAAATTAGGTAAGTTCTGAAATATCCCACATGATTACACAACTAATTCATCCTGCCTTTCCTGGAAGAAGAAGTTTTAGTTGTTTACTTTTCTTTAGGTAAGCTTTAAGATAAGATATATGAGCATAGCAAAACCCTCATATCTTCCACACTGTTGTAACGGAAGTAAGAGAGATACATTCCCTCCTCAGTTCAAGTCTGGGCAAATTATGCTGCATAAGGGGCACCTGGGTGGCTCAGTGGGTTAAGCCACTGCCTTCGGCTCAGGTCATGATCTCAGAGTCCTAGGATAGAGTCCCGCATCGGGCTCTCTGCTCAGTGGGGAGCCTGCTTCCCTCTCTCTCTCTCTCCCAGCCTCTCCATCTGCTTGTGATCTTTCTCTGTCAAATAAATAAATAAAATCTTTAAAAAAAAACATTATGCTGCATAATGTATTCTGAAATAAGTCAGAGCTTATCTACCCAGGAACAGATCTTAAAAATAAACAACAATCAGAAGAGGAAAGAAGTGTGCTATCATTTAAAAATATTTGACTTGCTGGGACACCTGGCTGGCTCAGTTGGTGGGGCGTGGGACTCTTGATCTTAGGGTTGTGAGCTTGAGTACCATGTTGGGTGTGGAGATTACATAAAATCTTAAAGGGCTGCCTGGGGGGCTCAGTCGGTCAAGCGTCTAACTCTTGATTTTGGCTCAGGTCATGATCTCAGGGTCATGAGATGAAGACCGACATGGGGCTCCGCACAGGGCATGGAGGTTACTTGAGATTCTCTCCCTCTGCCTCTCCACGCACCCCCCAACTCTCCCTGTCTCAAAACAAAAACAAACAAACAAACAATCAAACAAAAAAACCCCACCCAACTTAAAAAAACCTTGGCTTGCTGATAAAGAACAAGATAAAGGTAAATTCGAATTTTCATCTTCAACTGTAATAAATCAATATTAAGTACTATAGAAACACTGATTTCTTTTGAAAACTAAACACACTTGGTCAGAGGCAAAATAAGACTCATACCAAATTTGAAGAAGCATATCAAGTTAAGACATTTTATACAGATAAGAATATTGCTAAGTAATCTGATTTACAACACACTGCTGTTACGAAGCCTTAATAATAACAAGCAGGTTTTGCAACCTAGATCTGTACTGTGTGGACACAAATGATATAGTGGAGGTTGAGAAAGTACCGAGACTCCTGAAGTCTGGACACAGAAGGGGGCCAGACTAAGGGAAGAGGCTTAGATACTATGTTTCAAAATCCACATGGTTGGTTTTTGTGATTTTCTTTTTTCATTGTGTCTTCTTCCTAATTGTAACACTTCAGGAAAAGATTATTCACAACCCCAATATGACTATCATCATTTTTGGTGTGTATTGTTATTGTCTTTCTCTGTATGAGCTGATGATAATAAGTAAGAGGTGCCATTTATTGGGTGATTTCTTTATACCAGGCTCCAGGCTAACTGCTCATGAGCCTTAATGTCACTCAACATTCACAAATCTCTGGGGTAGGTATTATCATCTGTGTCAGACTCATGAGTAAATGAGAGGCAGAGGCTTAGTTGCCTAACATGATACAAATGATAAATTTGTCAGTTTGGATGTCAGCCCAGATCTTTCTAAATATCCCCAAAGTATATCCAGTTATAGGAAATATAAATTTTATATCCTGAATTAGCCTACTAGCTTATCAATATGTTCTATTTATTGATATTTATTCATATATTTTAGTAACATTAATAACATTAATAACAATAAATATTGCTATTAATAATAAACAATTATATTTACTTATATATTCTAGCAACATATCTAGTTATGTTACCACATAAATTTTACAGTTGCCACTTTAATTTTTAACCTCTGCTATTGGACATATACTTTATCAATTTTTTTCACCATTATAAATAATGGCACAATAAATTTCCTGGCTCCTACTTTTTCTTTAGCATGGATCACTTTCCCATAAAAATATCCCAGAAGAACGAATGACCATTTTAATAGTGTCTGCTATGTATTTCCTACGAGACACTTGGACAAGGCTCCATGACTCATGTGTGGCAAGGCCCTTTATGGCAGTTTACTTTCTCTTACAGAGCCTTCTAGTACACTGGGGATTATAATGGAACCTAGATCTTTGGCTGTTGTGAGGAGAGTGAGTTCATGTGTCTAAGGACCTTATAATAATGCCTAGCACCAAAATCAGCAGCTGTGACAAATGTGGCTGACGGGTTCTGCCATAAATTTGTGCCATCTCATTCCACATGCCCCTTCATCATTTCATGATGTTTTTATTCATCTCAAATGGCCCCCTGATAAATTCTCTGCAAGAGCTTTTCTAAACGATATTCATGCTCAGTTGGCCTCCAACTCTGTATACTCACAAGAGTTGGAAAAAAAGGCAGTTCTAGAAGGAAAAACGTAGAAGTTTCAGAAGCATAGAGCTTCAAGAGGTTAAGCATCTAGGCAAGGCAAACAAAGGGTGTGTGGGTAGATAACCTTTGACCTAGCTGCAAATGAGGGCACCTGGGGACCCGAGCTATACCCTTCTAGTAACATGTTGCTGGGGATCTGAAGTGTGAGTATGACAGTGTTTCCAGAATGAGGACCGAGTCCTGTGATCACACCTTTTTATCCCTAACATCTACATAATTGAATTCCCAGACACACACCCCCTAGGGAAGGGAAGGGGAAAGAAGGAAGAGGAAAAAAGGTGACTCAGAAACTCCTACTACTAAACTTAACTTTAATTTTTTTTTTTTAATTTCCACGAGCATATTCTTCCCTTGCTTATTTTCCTTTTGATTTCCTCTAGCTTATAAGAAACCTGGTGAGGTTGGTTTCTTCCAGATGTGGAGTGAGAACAAGAGAAAGGTTTTGTTTCTTCACTGCTGGGATTTTTTTTAGTCCATGTTTGAGCAAGGAGGAAGAATGTGTGTGTAATAGCCATGGGGCAGGCTCAGGGATATTGGTGGAGGTCCAACTGAAAGTGTCTCTTGCTTTTGCTTCAGGGAGAAAACTTTGGGGTTCTTTCCAATGTCTGTCTCAAGGCTGATCAGTCACAGGGTGGCTTTTGATGTCTGCTCCCCTGACAAGGGTCCTGAGCTTTCTCTCAGGTGGAGGTGAGTAAGGAGATGGGCCCACCTGTGGGTATGGTTTGGACCTTCAGGTCCTAGAGACTCCAGATTTCCAAAGTGGCTGAGGCTCCACCCACCATCCCCAATATCGTTATATCATTCTTATGTTATCATAAATCAAAGAGCAAAATGCAATCAAACACACAGCCAACCACATGTGGGCCCAGTCAAGGTTTTATTCCCTCAGTGGCTTTAATTTCCAACTACCACATTTTTTGTGTGCTTCTTGTATGGGCTTTGACTATCATTCAGAGCATCTGCCTGAAGTAAAACCACAGAATGAAAAAAAACTTCATTAACTCTTTTAAAAAGAGACGTGCCTTCAACTTTCTTATTTTCAATTAAAATCAAATCCTTTCCTAACCTTCTTTACAAAAGGGACTGTATTCATGGGAATCAGTTGGACCCACGTCAAAATTTCTGACACCAAGTTTCCCTTCTCATTTTTGTCTGATGAAAGCCACTGCACATGGAATCATGAGTTCTGAGAGCCAAGCTCAGAAACGGGTGTGCCACGAGCAGTCTTTATCTAATTAGATTTTGCTCCTGCGATTACTCGACACAAACCACGACTTATAAAAATCTAAGCCTATTGAAAATCTGAGTCTAGGGGCCCCTGGGTGGCTCAGTGGGTTGAGCCTCTGCCTTTGGCTCAGGTCATGATCTCAGGGTCCTGGGATGGAGCCCTGCATCGGGCTCTCTGCTCAGTGGGGAGCCTGCTTCCCCTCTCTCTCTCTCTGCCTCTCTGCCTACCTGTGATCTCTGCTTGTCAAATAAATAAATAAAATCTTTAATACAAAAAAATCTGAGTCTAAGATAAACTTTTTTTTTTTCTTTAGAGCTTTTCTCCTTTAAATCGAATTTCTGTAAATCCTCTCAGATTATCCTCAGGCTAAAAAAATTCCAGAAGCAGGCCATGGTGCCCTCTCTGCCCAACCTTCAGGGTTTCTCAGAAACCATCTATAAAACAGGAGTCAAAGCCATTCCTCTGGATGCCCCCGAACTAAAATCCCTTGGAACGAGGATGCTTCATCTCTAACTTGACTGTACTGCCCAAGTGGTCTCCCGGGGGCCGCCACCCAACAGGTGCCAGGGCAGCAGGGCCCGGAGGTCTGGCCCGGCCTCCTCCCGCGGGGTGCTCACCCGTGCGCGGCGAGGCTTCCAGGTCTTCCCGCCGGCCGTCCAGGGCGCGGCTGAGGCTGTAGCTGCTGTAGCCGCGGTGCAGCGCGAACTTGCACACGCTGCGGCCGCGGGCGGTGCAGTTGAAGAGGTAGCAGCCGAGCGCGGCGGGGGCGGCGGCGGGGGCCGCGGGCCGCCGGGGCAGCTCCACCACGGCCACCGAGCAGCGCGGCTCGGAGCAGCAGGCCGCCACGCACTGCCGCCAGTCACGTACAGCCGCCGGCGCGCTCAGGAAGCTGGCGCCCGCGGCCAGGGAGTCCTTGGTGCGGATGATGGCGTCCGGCATGGCGCTGTAGCCGCCGCCGCCCGGGCCTGGGCAGCCCTCCTCTGGGGGCCCGCCGCCCTCGCGCAGCTCCAGCTCCAGCTCCTCCTGTGGCCGCTCCTGCTGCAGCTGCCGGCGGAACTCCTCCAGCAGCTGCTCCACTCCCGAGAGCTGCGCGTGCAGCTCGGACAGCGGCGCGGACGGCGGGCCGGACGCGCTGACGCTCGGCAGCCACAAGCAGAGCAGCAGCAGCCCGCGTAGCGCCAGGTTCCGCGGCGACAGCCCGCGCCCCACGCCCGCGCTCTCCGGGGCGGCGAAGGCCATGGTGGCCGGCGCTGAGGCAGCGGGCCTAGGAGGGGCCGCAGAGCGCTAGGAAGGCGGGAGAACGCGGGACCCTGTGCCCGTCTGGTGTGGCCGCGGCGGCCGCTAGGCCCCGGCGTCTCACAGCGCGGCCTCCTCGGGGCCCGGCTGTGCCCCCGAGGCCGCGGGCGCGCGGTCGCCGGCGGGAACCGCAGCGACGGGAGGCATAGCCGGCCCCGCCTGGCACGGCCGCTCGTACTTTGGGGAGGCTTCCGGGAACGCCCGCGCCTCTCTGCCGGGACCCCGGCGCTCTCTGAGGCTGCCAGAGGGCCTCCGCGCGGATCAGCACCCGGCCTGCGAACAGTGGCCGCGGCGGGGGCGGAGGCGCGCCAAGCCCCGCCCAGCTCACCTTCCCCCCGCCCCGGTGCGGCCCGCCCCCGCCTCCCACCAGCCCCGCCCCTCCCGCGTGAGGCTCAGTTCCTGGCTCGCGTTGACCCCATCGGCACACTCGCCTCTGCAGGCTCTTCCAAGCTGGGAGGGCGCGCGAGGGAGACCTGTTGGGTGGGTTTCTAGCGGTGCTGTACTGAGAATGCATGGGCGACCGCGGCCCTCCGAGTCTCGGCGGGGGATTGTGCCTAAGCCCACTCGGCTTTATTGACACGCGAGACCTGCTTGGGGAAGCTCAGATCTTTGTGACCTCAGGGTTTGGTTTAGAAAACGGACTTGAACTGGGGAACCAGTTCCGACAGTCTTTGGTCCTTCACCTCCAACGTCCCTGTCACGTTCTGGTCCCCAAATGCACTTGGGTAGCAGAAGGCGGGCAACGCTGTTGAAAAATATAAAAGTCAAGTAGTCACAGGCAGTCGTATGTCCACAAACACAACCGGAAATCTGAACACATCCAATTATGAGGGCCTGATGATTTATCATTATATAGCATGTAGAGACGCCTTCAGCTTGGATCATGCAAGATCTAGTGAAGACGTATTTTATTTAATTAAATTTAGCAGATTACCTTTTCCTTCATGGAGATATGCTTGACATGTAACATGTTAGTTTCAGGTGTACATAAGGATTCAACACTTGTATGTATTGTTCACGGATCACTGCATCATCTGTCACCATACACAGTTACAAAACGGAGCAGCAGTGTTTTGTTTTGTTTTTAAAGATTGTGTTTATTTATTCGAGAGACAGCACGAGAGGGAGGGGCAGAGGGAGATGGAGGGCGAATCTCAAGCGGACTAGGCCCAGCATGGTCTCACCTCCCAGGCAGGTGGATCACATGACCTGGCGATCCTGACCTCCTGGGAAACCCTAGTGTGTGGCTCAACCCACTGCGCCACCTAGTGGCCCCAGAGCTGTAGTGTTTTAAATGGCATAATAAGGTTTATGAAAATCCGGTCGCACGGAGACCACACCTGAGTTGTAACTGACTGCCAGTGGCTTCTACAGCTTTTTTTCAGAGTCTCTATTGATTCGTTTTTCTCCTGATTATGGATCATATTTTCTTGCTTTTTGGCATGTCCAGAAGTTTTTTTGATTGGATGCATGAACATTGTAATTTGTACATGGTTCAATGTCATTTTTGGGAGGGAAAGAGAAAATAATTGGTTAGAAACATAGCAGTTTCTGAATATATATATGTGGTTTTAGAGCTTATACTTGCTTTCAGATCTAGAACAGAGAAGGAGTTAGAACTAGAAGGTAAAAATACAAAAGAAGAAAAAAGAAAAAATCCATTATTTCTTGCTATTCCAGGAAAATTCATAGAGTTCATGAGATTGTGTATATGCATGATTCTGAAGCTGAAATATTAACCTCTTAGCCCTACAGGGAGTGGCACACTTTGGGTTACAGGTACTTCCACCTCTGAGATATACACCCTATGCAACTGAAGCCACTTAATGATGTCCTTGACAGCATAAGGATTCCTTTCACCTTAGACCTCAGAGAGCTCCAGTAGGCTTATGATAAAGAGAAACTGTCATGGTGATAAAAATGGACCCTGAAGGTAGCATTCAAATCTTCTAAACACTAGATGTGATAAAATAATTATTAATATTAAAAATAAACATGATAATAGGACATAGCATTAATTAACAATTGTAATGATTTCAAAGTTTGCCAAGCAGTTTCTGGTACACGATTTCATATGGCCTTCACAGAGATCTTAAGTTGGACACAGGACCCTTGTTCCTGCCTTTTGGACAGTGGAAGAGAGGTCAGTACAGAATGAGATGCAGCTCACATGTTTAATGGGGGAGATAATGAGGGACAGTGGGAGGGACAGTGTTCCTCAGGAGCATTCATTTCCAATCCTCCAGCACTGCTAAAGATGGCCCCTCTCTAACTTCACTACAGGGTCCTTTTGAGAAAAGTGGAAATGCTTTAATGTGTTTACCATTAACACTGGTTATTTCTGGGGTGTGAGATGTGAATAGGGGAGAGAGGCAATTTTTTACTTTATAAGAGTTAATATCAGTTGAAATTTTTTAAATGAGGTTGTCATAAAGCATTTTTCATTAAAAAAAGGAGCAGTCTCTTCTGCTGTAGTCATAATAGAGAAAAGGGGTTGGATTTAGCCTACGAAGTTAGATGAAAAATCCAGAAAAAAAAAAAAAAAAGAAAAAGAAACAATGTGCTTTGGACATCAGATAATAGGCAGCAGAGCACCCAGGAGAAGGGATACTAAGGAAGGGGTCCTTTTCACTGCCCTGGCTTCCCATCCAGAGAGGGATTCCAAACGGCAGGACTGGGAGGGGAACCCAAGGGGAGCCTGGCAATCTCTCTGAACAGAGAAAATGGAATTGAGAAATCGGAGGGGAAGGCCAGATGGCTAGAATCCACAGAGCAGAGTACCAGAGGCAGAGAATTGCACAGAAAGAGTTCTGGAGGTGTCAGAGGCCCCCTCCCCCACCCCAAGCCTTCACCGGAATACTGGTCAAGTACATGCATATGAGGAAACTATCCAAGGCCAGAGAAAAAACCACTGGAAAGAAGCAGACAGAACAATTTCCCAGCTGCCTGGGAATAGTTGATGTTCTGGGCAGCCTGAGAGGAGAAACCTGTAATTCCAGGGTGGGGGGGGGTGCGGGGGGGGGTGCGGGAGGGGAGGGCAGGGTGAGGGACACTTGAGCTAGCAGGTAATAGACAGATATTCATGCTTTGACTGTGGTGATGGTCTCATGGAACTGTATACTTGAAGTAGATATAGCTTATTGTCTTCAATCACACTTTAATAAAACTCTGAAAAACCAGGTTTCATTGCATAGTGTATTAAGAGGGAGGTTTGGGCTGATTATGATTTGTGATCGAACAAATAAATCTTTTATCTCCAACTTCTAGTTTTTCTCCTTTCATTTTTTTTTTAAGATTTTATTTATTTGACAGAGAGAGATCACAAGTAGGCAGAGAGGCAGGCAGAGAGAGAGAGAGAGAGGAGGAAGCAGGCTCCCCGCTGAACAGAGAGACCGACCCCAGGACCCTGAGATCGTGAACTGAGCCGAAGGCAGAGGCTTTAACCCACTGAGCCACCCAGGCGCCCCTCTCCTTTCATTTTTATCTGAAGTAAAATATCTTTGTTTTGAAAACCTAATATTAACACCTTATCGATGAACGAAGCATTCGTTTGTGAGGATACATATGTCAAACACGACAAAACTAGGGCTAAAGAAATGAAGGAGATTCCCCAGGATTAGAAGGCCTGTGACTCCCCCTGAAGCCTGAAATCTCATATAACCTGCCAAACGGACCGTCATTATACTATGATTCCTCCTTGCCCCCACCACTTTCGGAGTCTACTCTGCCCACCTCCCTAGAACCCGCAGCCCCAGCTCCCAGGTGCCCCGCCCCTGTCCGCTCAGGGAACCAGTAAAGAGCCGTCCCGCCCCCTCTTCCCCTCCCCCCCGGGGCCAAGTGGAGCCCGATCAGATACTCTCTGCCAGGAGTATCCAATACAGAATTGAGAAACATAGAGTCAGTGAGAACAGCATAGCCGGAAAGCCAAGTGAGCTCCAGGGCTCCATGGAAGGGGCGGATGGAGCAGAGAAAACTGCTCCGCAGAGGACGACGCATGGAGCAGTCCGGAGGGGCAAGCCATGAATGGTAAACACACAGCCCTGACACAGGAACAGAGTGAAGACAGAAGCTGCATGACAACTTTAAAACCCCAGATGGCTTCCCGCAGAGCCTCCTTGCTTGGCCTTTAACTTGGGGAGCTTTTCTCCCTTGCAGGCAAGTGATTCAGGTGTGGCCTGATTAAATCTCTGTGAAGGCAAACAACAGAAACCCACTTCAGATCGCTAGAGGTAAAAGGGCCATTGTGCATAAACCTGTGAGATGACTCAGAGGTAGGGCTGGTGGGCAGCTGGGCCTGAAGGAGGGCGTAGACCCAAAGCCGGAAAGCTCTGAGCAACCGGGCAGCTGGTCTCCCTTCTCGGACCAAGCGGTCTTGGATGTCCACCGCTGTCTGCACCCACGACTCCTGCTTCTCTCAGTCTGGCCTTTTCTGCTCTCTTTGTGCAAAAAGCCTGAGTTTACCTCACCTCAGTTCCAGGAATGCACAGAAACTGAGTCAGCGACACGGAAACAGAGTCTCAGGAGGGAGATTCTGTTGAGTCTGGTTTGGTTCTGTGTCTGTGCCTCCCCCCACCATGACTGAGGAGCAGAGAACATGAAGCAAAACATGACTGAGCCCATGACTGAGGTGCAGAGAACATGAAGCAAAACATGGCTTCTGGCCCTGCCTTCCCTCCCCCACAGAGGAGGAAGTGAGAGAAAGGCAG
The DNA here is from genome assembly GCF_010015895.1 of Lontra canadensis. Taxonomy (NCBI): domain Eukaryota; kingdom Metazoa; phylum Chordata; class Mammalia; order Carnivora; family Mustelidae; genus Lontra; species Lontra canadensis. The sequence continues at coordinate 11,055,197 of NW_022631041.1, forward strand.
TGGTAAGGAGCTGAGGAAATTCCTGGAAAGCCGTCTTCTCACTAAGTCAATGCCCAGTGTTTGCTTGGACACTTCTTTTGATTTTTATTTTAACTTAAGAGACACTTATAAGAAGTGTTGTGTTAGGGACTGCCAAGAACTGTTCTGAATTCTGTGCAAACACTGACTTCTTGACTTAACAACAACCTTATGCAGCATATGTCATGACTATCCCCGAGTTATAGTGGGTGGGAATATCCTACTTCACATAGCAAAGCCAGTCCATTTTGGGGAAACTCTATTATAGTCATTAGAAATGTTTTTCCTGGGGCCCCTGCGTGGCTCAGTGGGTTAAAGTCTTTGCCTTCAGCTCAGGTCCTGATCCCACTTAGGTCTCTCTGCTCAGCAGGGAGCCTGCTTCCCTTCCTCTCTCTCTGCCTGCCTCTCTGCCTACTTGTGATCTCTGTCTGTCAAATAAATAAATTAAAAAAAAAAAAGAAATGTTTTTCTTTATATTCAGTTCTAGTCGCTTTGGACTTGTCCTAGTTCATTTTCTGGGGTCTCTCAGAGCAATCTGTACCTTGTGCCAAGTGGCAGTCCTTCAGATATTTAAAAACTGGCACAACATCTCTCATGCAACTTAACCTGCTTAATATAGCACAGTCTCAAGTTCACGAACAGCAACACCTAGGCGGATACTTACTGGTGGTGTGGCCTTGGGGCAAGCTGCCTACTCTCTTTAAACCCCAGGCTGTTTATCTATAATACAGAAACAATTACATAACCTTACCTCTCACACTTGTAGTGAGGTGGGTAGGTAGGGGGTCGGTGTCAAGGGATGATGGGCGGGGTGGGGGGGGGTGGGAACTGCCTGGCTCCCAGAGAGAAACCACCAGCAAAGCCCCTCTATTGCTCACTTCCTCACCCTCCCTTTTGCACAAGTTCATTTGCCTGTCAGCTCCACCATTTTCTCTGGTTTACCAAGACTTTCCCAGGCTGTTATTTGCAATCATCTTTTAAGACCTTAGTGATGCCTGTGCCTTTAAGTTTTATGTCCCGCGTTTCCATTTGCTAGGCTTGCTGCAACAAAGTTCCACTCAAAGGGTTTTGCATTCAATTCCAGTGATGGAGGGAGAAAGGGCATCCCAGCACCAACAAGCAATTCTCCAGACAGTAGCCAGGTATCTTACAATTTAATTCCATTCTGACACTGATTAGGTGGAAATGGCGTTAGATTCCACAGGTCAAGGGGTCAATTCTACAAGGTTCCCTGCCTCAACATCCTTCAGATGCCAGCAAGATTGTCAGATGCAAGTCCAGATTGTTACCCATGCTCCTGACTGACCAATAATCCCTTCAATGGCTTTCATTAATTTGTGAGAGCAGCTCACAGACCTCAGAAAAACTTTTTACTCATTACATCACTAGTTTATTATAAGTGGATACAATTTTGAAACAGCCAGAGGGAAGAGATGCCCAGGACAAAGTATAGGGAAGGGCACTGAGCTTCCATACCCTTTTCTAGAACACCAGTCTCTCAACTGGTGTTGTTGGGACCACCAACTCAGAAGTTCTCTGTACCCCATCCTCTTGGGTTTCTATGGAGGCTTCGTTACATAGGTATGATTAATTAAACCATTGGCCATCTGTGATCGATTCAACCTCCAACTGGTGTTCCTTTCCTGGATGTTAGGACTGACAGGATGAGAGACTGAAAGTTCCAACCCTCTGATTACATGGATGGTTCCTTTGCTGCCCAGGCTCCATCCTTTTTTTTTTTTTTTTTTTTAACATTTTTAATTTAAATTCAATTAATTAATACATAGTGTATTATTAGTTTCAGAGGCAGAGTTCAGTGATTCATCAGTCTTTTTTTTTAAGATTTTATTTATTTATTTGAGAGAGAGTGATAGAACATGAGAAGCGGTAGGGTCAGAGAGAGAAGCAGACTCCCCGCTGACTGGATAGCCCAATGTGGGGCTGCATTCCAGGACCCTGAGATCATGACCTGAGCTGAAGGCAGATGCTTAACTGACTGAGTCATTCAGGTGCCCCTCATGAGTCTTATATAATACCCAGTGCTCATTACATCACCCAATTTGCCCATCCCTTCACCACCCCCCCAGCAACTCTCAGTTTATTTCCTATGATTAAAAGTCTCTTATGGTTTGTCTCTCTCTCTGGTTTCATCTTGTTTTATTTTTTCCTCTCTTCACTTATGATCCTCTGTTTTGTTTCTTAAATTCCACATAGGAGTGAGATCATATGATAATTGTCTTTCTCTGATTGACTTATTTCGCTCAGCAGAATACCCTCTAGTTCCATCCACATCATTGCAAATGGCACAATTTCATTTTTTGATGGCTGAGTGATATTCCATTGTGTGTGTATATATATATGTATATATATATATACACACACACACACCATATCTTCTTTATCCATTTATCTGTTGATGGACATTTGGGCTCTTTCCATAGTTTGCCTATTGTGGACATTGCTGCTATAAACATTGGGGTGCATGCCCCTTCGAATCACTAAATTTGTATCTTTAGGGTAAATCCCCAGGAGTGCAATTGTTAGGTCATAGGGTAGCTCTATTTTCAACTTTTTGAGGAACTTGCATACTGTTTTCCAGAGTCCAGCCCCCTTCCTTACAGCCTGGTCCTACAGTCTGCCAAGTCACGCCTATGTCCAGGGTGAACCACTAGCAGAAAGAGGCTTTACCTGGGAAGGAATATTAGGGAGAACTTTTCATCCTGAAATTCACAACTCCTTGAAACGGTTGATGAGTGTGAAGATATGTTGGGACAGTCATGCGGTATCAAAGTCTTTCTGAATCTCTTGACACTTTGGGGCCACAGTGGGAATGAAAGAACAGAAGCAGCAGCTACTGTCAGACACCGTGGGGGCTCTGGAGTGCGGAGCCTTGCATCCTGGCACTGGAAACGTCTTCTGACTAAAGAGGAAAATGAAATTCCCACCAGCTCTTTTCCTCATCATTTAGTTTTGGCTAATCTCCTCTCTCTTCTGTCTCATCAGCAAAAGTAATGTCAAGAAATGCCAAAGACAGCAAAGTAGGAATGCATTACGTCAGTGGCACACAAAGCTCTTTTTTTACTCGGATGTTGATCTTCCCTCTGATGGCAAGACCTATAGAGTCTGCATTCCCAGAAACAAAGGGAACTGGTGAGCAGGGAGGCTCTGCCCAAAGGTGGAGGAAGCAGAGGAGGATACATTTTTCTTCCTTTTCTCTAACATTTGCTTTCCTGGGCCTGCCCTGCCTCCCACCTCCCCTCAGCTCAGCTTGGGCGACATTCCCCAGCTGAATCCTGCTCTGTCCCTGTCCAGACCTGTAGCCCTTTAACAGCAGGCTCACAAAGCCAGAAATAAGCTGGCTGAGTTCAAAACCCCAAGTGTCCATGGAGGCCCAGCTTCCTTTAAGCCCTCGATGTTGAGCCCTAATTTCTAAAATTGGTCACCTGCCTCCCTCCCTGTTCACCACTCCCCTTCATGGCTGGGCATGCTGCCTAAACTCCAGCCAGCTGGGCTGAGAAGGTAAGTCTTCCTTGGGCACACATTCCACCAGGGGGCTTAAAGGCAGACCTTGGGGCCTACAACTCTGTGCATGGCCCCTACCCTGGGAAGAGAGCAGCTGGGCCCACCATGCTCCAAGTCTTGGTACATACATGCCCTGGGTTCTGGCTGCTACTGTACCATTCACAACATGGACTCTTCCTGGACAGTGGCCCCTGTGTGACTCCAGCATGTTTGGATGCTGTTATGCGGTAAGCTTACCTTTCACTTCAGGGCCCATGCAAAACAGAGAAGACTTGGGGAACCTGGTTGGCTCAGTGGGTTAAGCCTCTGCCTTTGACTCAAGACGGCTCCTCCCACCCCACTCTCTGCCTACTTGTGATCTCTGTCAAATAAATAAATAAAATCTTTTAAAAAATTCTTAAATAAAAACAAAGAAGACTGAACATTGGTATTCTTTTGAACAGCTCAAAGATTTGAATCATTTCCTACAGCAGTAACATTGCTCCTTGTTAATTCATAGATGGAGCGGGTTATTTTTGTCATCAAAATCTTATCTTGGAAGGGCCTGGGTGGCTCCATCAGTTAAGCGTCTGCCTTTGGCTTGGGTCGTGATCCCAGTGTCCTGGGATTGAGCCCCATGTTGGGCTGCATGCTCAGTACGGAGTTTGTTTCTCCGTCTGCCCCTCCCTCTGCTCCTGTGCCCTCTCTCTTTCTCTCTATCTATCACCACACACACGTTCTCTCTCTCTCTCAAATAAATAAATAAAATTTAAAAAAAAAAAAAAAGGAATCTTAACTTTGGACTCCAAAGAGAGCCCCAGGAACTGTGACTTGAACCCCAGAGCTGCCAATTTTTTGAAATTGCTTCACTTCAGTTTGTGAGGTCTGGGTGAACCTGGGGAGGACATGATGATGATGATGACAGCAATGGGAAAAAGAAATAAATTTGGAAGGCTAGAGCAGTAATATAGATAGGGGACTAGTCAGTGGGCTCTGACGCTGTCTGGCATGTAATAGTTCTCTCTGTCCGTCTGTGTCTCTGTTTTTCACTGTATGTATATCTGATTCTATTCAGAAAAAATGGATAATGTATTTATAATTTCATTCACCACTGAGGATATTACTGACAAGAAAACTACCCGCTTGTGAAGACATTAATGAAAACTGAAATATCTACTTAAAATATTTAAAAGACTTTTTTTTTGTTGAAATGTAATATTCTCATACAGGAAAGTGTATAAATCTTTTAATGGTCAGCTTGATGTCTTATTAAATGTGAACTGCATCTGCATAATCACCTGTCAGATCAAGTTATGGATCGTTTCCCGATCAGGGTCTGCTATTCTGACTTCTATTACCGAGGATCAGTTTTGTCGATTTTGAAATTTACATAAATAGAAACACAGAGTATGTATTCTTCTGTGTCTGATATTTTCCTCTGAATTTCCTATCTATGGGAATCATTCATATTTTGTGCAGCAGTGTACTTTTTATTGATTTCTACATAGTGTTTCATTTGTAAATATATCACATTATTATTTATCCTTGCAACTAAGCCAGGTGCGATAGGGCATATTAGTATGTAAACAGATAAGTTAATTCCCACATGTCACTTTGCCGTGTGGCCTTGTACCTTTGTGTTATGACATCTAGTCAGTTGGCAGGGCAGACCTGTGGTTTCCACACAGCAATAATTTATCTGCACAAGGAAGTGTGTGTGAATACATAAACATTTCTCACTAAACCAAAATAAATATATCCCTAGCTCATTTTCTTCTCAGCTGAATTAAAAAAAAAAAATGCCAGCAGCCTCTCCAGGTCCACCTGACATGGGGGGACATCTGATGGAAAGAGCATCAGAGTAAAACTAACAGGCCTAAATGATCGTGAGCAAATAGCTTACTTTTACCAATTTTTCAAAATGACCAAGTCAGCACATTGCAGGGCCCGTTCAAGGGCCATGGGAGAGGAGGCCGAGTAAAGGAAGGGTTCTTTTTTTGGAGATATTATTTATTTGACAAAAAGAGTGAGAGAGGGAACACAAGCAGCGGGGGTGGAATGGGAGAGGGAGAAGCATGCTCTCCACTGAGCAGGGAGTCCAATGTGGGGCTCGGTCCCAAAGCCTGGTATCATGACCAGAGCCGAAGGCAGACTCTTAACGAGTGAGTCACCTGGGCGCCCCTAAAGGGTTCTGAAGCTGAAGACTCATTAGCCTCTCAGTAAGCCCACCCATGGTAGAAGACCGTGTATTGGATTGGCAGTCAGATTGTCATTAATGTCAGTTTTTGCCAGCAAGTGTTGGTCTAACGCTTTAGCTATGTCATGGTCCAGAGAAGAAACCTCTGATTACGGAACAACCATTATGACATAACAAAGATTGTTGAGTATATCATGCTATCCTCAGAGAGCAAACAATTCTTTCATCATAAACCTGGGGGAATCCTAGGATAAAGTGCAAAAAGACAATACCCTACCCAGGATGTGGATCTGAGACCCTGCCCCCCTTTAGGAGTAGACACTGGTTTGCCCCTCCCCTTACTGCACTATGGTGCTGCCTGGACCAGCCTCCACCCTCTCCACAACAGAGTAACCCCAGCTCTAGTGTGGGGTGTGGGGCTCAACACTAAGAAAGGGCATCATTTCTGTGTAGAGATGGATCAGTGGAAGGGCTTCAGTGAGACCCATGGCGCACCTCTCCCAAGTCTTTACTAGACTTCATCCTCTCTCATAGCCAGAGGCAGCCTGCTGCACACTTATTTATTTCATAGAAATGCCAAAGAAGATCCAGACTGAGCTGATGAAGATTACTAAAACAACCTTGGAGTTTCCCGGATGGACGAAGACTTGGGTTCTGAGACATTTATTGATGGTGTTAAAACAAACAAAAAGTGAAAGTCCTGTTCAACCTAAAAAAAATACCTTCCTGATGATACGCCAGAGGGGATCCTTGCCAGGTAAAGGGGCTTAAGAATCCACTTATCCCAGGGTGCCTGGATGGCTCAGTGGGTTAAAGCCTCTGCCTTTGGCTTGGGTCATGATCCCAGATTCCTGGGATGGAGCCCCACATGGGGTTCTCTGCTCAGCAGGGAGCCTGCTTCCTCCTTTCTCTCTCTCTGCCTGCCTCTCTGCCTACTTGTGATCTCTGTCTGTCAAATAAATAAATAAAATCTTTAAAAAAATCCACTTATCCTGATGAGCACTGAGTAATGTATAAAATTGTTGAATCACTATTATATTATTATATATTATACATGTGAAATTATATTATAATATAATATTATAATATATAATATTATATATTATATAATACTATTATATATTATACATGTGAAATTAATATATTCTGTATGTTAGTTATATTTCAATAAAAAATAATAAAATACCTTCCTGAGCTCCTACTTGCCCCAGGCAGTCTATGTCACCCCCAAATTTATTGATTCATGATGTGGCAGTCACTCTATCAGATCTTGGGGTCTAAGGAGGAATGTAGGGCTATGCCCTGTACTCATGGAGCTTATATTTCTACTGAGGGACACAGCTGATGTCCATCTGATTATCATAGAGTATGACATGTTCACTGTGGGCAGAGCTTTTTGAGGGTGGTGCTTCATTCTGAACTGAGGGTGCTTCATTCTGTCTGGGGGAGATGGAAAGGGCTTCCTCAGACGTCACTTTAGTGCTGGTTAAAGGATAAGTAAAACAGAGGAAGAAGAGAAGGCTGGAAGCACAATGTAGGTTGTAGACTCAGGGATCACCTAGTAGTTCAGGGTGACTGGATCATTGGTTAGCAGGGAAGGAGTCCCCTGCGTGGAGGGAGGGGAATGGAAAGGGGCACAATGGGAGGATCTATGGTGGTCAATGCCTCTCCAGTCCACCAAGAACTCAGTTAGTTGACTAATCCGTCAAATCAATTGCATACCCATACTCCTATCCACACAGGGAAGGAAGGCATTTGACCTTTAAGGAGAGCAACCTCCTCACCCTGCTCATTTACCTGGGGGTTCCAGCACTTTCTTCCAGTGTTCTAAGAGTTCCCCGAGCCAGTGATTGCAGTCTCCCATGGAGATCCTCCTGAAATAGTCAGCCAGTCCCTTGTCCTCCCACTCTTCCTTGACGCCTCTGGCTCCAGGGTTCATGACTGTCCAGGTCACATTCATCGTGTCAAAGAGGAGGGCCGCCTGTCCATTGATATTGAAGCGCCAGGATGCAGTGGGGCACCATTGTGCTTCATGCTGACAACACAGCTGGTTGTCCAGGGTGGGAGGAGCTGCAATCCACACACAAAGTCATCAGCTTGGACTCTTAGCTCCATGATCTCTCGCAAGGTCCAGTGTGTCTCTGAGGTGGGGCCAATGTGGAGTTCTTGTACAGAAGCCCCTTCCCTGCACATGCTCCTTCCCTCTCTTGCTGACTGCCTCCCTCTCCTCAGCTCCCTCCCCTACTTATCCCTGGTCATGCTATTCTCCAGTTTTATGTCAGGCAGGATCATCCTGAGCTCTTGCCCCACCTCTCCCAGCGTCTGGGTCAGTTGTGTCCATGCTTTTTGGTGGCATTCACCTTCTGCCCCAGGAGACCCAAAGGTCTGAACCTGCTGCTGTCACTGTCATACTGAAGGAATGGCTTTTTATTCACTGAACCCTGCACTACATACCAGGGGTGTCTAGGTCTGGATTGAGATTTGACAGTGAGGTTAAGGCAGAGAGAGTGAGCATCTGTGAAAGAAAAAGGCAGCTGGGGCCACAAGATTCCCTCTGAAAGGCTTACTGCAGAGGGAGGGGAGGAGGATCTCCATCCCAGCCCCTTTCACTTCTGTATCCTTAGTCCCCACATTTTACTGTCTGAGCTTTAGGAAAGTGCTATGATGTTACCTGCCATAGACCCTGAGGGACACATACTTTTACCAGGAGGATACACCTGACAAATACCTTTAGTGACATCTGTCAAGTTCTTAGGTAGAAAAATTACAATACTGTCTGTCCTCCTGGGACTTAAAATCTAGCTGACCAGACAGGACTTTCAACAGAAAGTTAAAAAAAAAAAAAAAAAAGACACATGTAGGACACATGCCAAACTCATGATGGCTCCTGGGGGTAGCCAGGAGAGGCTTCCTGGAATAGAAGGTAGGAACTGGCAGGAGAGGGAGAGCTGCCCCATGGGAGCACTGTACAAGGGGAGTGCCTTAGTCTGGGGTTCCGGTCCTTCAGAGCACATGGACAGGTTGGCACTTGCCTGAAATGTGGGAAAGCCCTTTTTTCCTGTCTTCCCTCTCCCCAGCCAGGTCCCCAGATCCCAGGACACTCACGGCCCACTGTCTTCCGGGCTTGTATCAAAAGCGGCAATAACAAAAGAAAACTTGCAGTGTAAGATACTGGCAACATTCCTGACAAGGGGCACCTTTGGATAGCACGCTGCAGGAAGTGGGTGTGGGGCATTTCCCAATGTTGTCATACCAAGATGGCTGACAGTCCTGCAGGAATCTGACAAAAGCAAGGAATGCTGAGGGAGAGTTTTTTGCGTGTTCCAAATAAGATGACTCATTTAAGAAAAGAGAGAAGACATTACAAAGCAAAGTTCACTTGAAAAAATTCCTCTCCACTCTCCTCAAAACCACTTCTAGTGTAAGTGGGACCGTTGGCAGTGAAGTGAGTTCCTTTCCCCTCCCCCACTCTCCCATGCTGCCACCAACTTCTTGTCTTCCCAAACTGCCTCTTCTTCCCTCCCTGATCTTCCCATTTCCTCCTCTATCTTCCCACATTTTCTCTTTCTCCCCTTTCCCACCCCCTTCCTTGTTTACTGGATCTCTTCCCTCATAACTGATTGAGATTCACACTTACCAGTGCACACAGGTTAATCAAAGTAGCTGGAGACACATGGCACCTGGTCTATTATCAAAGACAGGTTGACAATCTTGAGTCCAACAATCCTGTTGGAGCCAGGACTTGTGGACCCAAGAAAAGCCAAGTAGTTTATTATTCGAGAAAGTCTTGGGGTTCTGGTTTTTGAGTTGTGCAGATCAGTCCAAGAACAAAGCTTTGCTGTCACTGTGACGTTTCTCATGTCATTTTTCTCTTGAAAGTTCCTCTGAAGACTTAATGCTTTTCAGCCTGTTCCCCCCTCACTTTTACAGCTGCCCCCTCCCATTCCATCCAACCATCTTAGCCAGCTCAGGCTGCTATAACAGAATTGCACATGTCAGGCAGCTTAGAAAGCAAGTGTCTATTTCTTACAGTTCCTGAGGCTGGGGAGTTCAAGATCAAAACACCAACAGATCCTCTGTCCAGTGAGGACCCCTTCCTAGCTTGCAGAGGGCAGTTTTCTCCTTGTGTCTTCAACCTGGCAGATTGCAGCAGGAGACAGCAAGCACTTCCTTGTCTTTTTATAGCCAGCAGTGAGAGGCAGCCTCTTATCCTAATTACTTCTGAATGACTCACCTAATACCTTTATGTTGAGGATTTCAACAAGAATTTCGGAGGATAACAATGCAAAATACCATCTGTCCCTCCCATATTTAGGTTTTTCACTGTGTGCCTGGCATTCTGCTGGTTATTTAAAATGCAAGTCATACCCATTTGATGATACCTTGTGAGTCTGATGCTAGGGCTTTCCTGACGCCCAGTAAGTGGGCTGCACCACTGACCTTCCTTTAACTAGATCAAATATGTTAGAGTCAACCATCAGTTTTCAACCATTTACCTGGAGGCCACCAATCAGGAAGTCAGGGGGAGCTCTCAGGAGGTATCAGGAATGTCAGGAGCCTGCCTGGCTGCACTTCACAAGGAGCCGGATCAAACCAGCCAGACCCAAGATGGTGGGTGCCCAGGACAAGAAACCCCTGACCAAACAAGAAGAAAAAGCAGGAAACCCTGCATCACCATACCAAGTAATAAATATTTTACCCTTAGTTAACAACTGTCAGTAATGATGGAAAACCAACCCCTGTGCATTCTCTCTCTCTCTCACTCTCTCGCCCGCTCTCACATTTTGAGAGAATCTCTTTAGTTAACTTTCCTGCTTGTGTCATTCGTCCTCTGTGTTGAATGTCTGTCCTTGAATTATTCTCAGGATAAGACCAAGAACCTTCAGTGACTCCTTGGGATGGGTTGGGTCAAGGACCCCAGACCCAGGGTCTCCCCAAGTCACCTTGCAACAAACAAACTTCAAAGAAAGTAACTATAGACTATGTGCAGGGCTTTCTCTCTGGGAAAAGGGGATTATTTGCCCAGATGACTCAGGGTCAGTGTGTCTGAAGGAGTCTGGAACTACATCTAACGCTCCCGACTAGTAAAATTGGATAACCTCTGTCTGAGAGCATGTTTCCACCCTGGCCTGGCAGAAGGACCACAAATTCCTGTTGGAGCATGTTCCATAAATGGTATGCTACTTGTGGGCAGGAAGGGTGACTCACGCAGCTGCTAGAACACCCAGCGGGCTGGGCCCATGAACAGGCTATGTGTGACTTTGTCCATTCTAGCTTATAAAGGGGCCAGCATTTTCCACAGTCACTGAGTGAGTCTAAAGTCCCAAACCTAAGCCTAAGCTCTAGGCAGTACCTTGAATCCATATGAAGACATAAACAGCAATGGTAGAAGTAGCTACATAGTAAACATGACAGACACTACACATTTACTCTTGTTTGTAATTAATTGTTTTTTTTTTTTAAGATTTTATTTATTTGTCACAGAGAGCATAAGAAAGGGGAGCAGCAGGCAGAGGGAGAAGTAGACTCCCCACTGAGCAGAGAGCCTGATGAGGGGCTCAATCCCAGGACCCTGGGATCATGTTCTGAGCTGAAAGCAGACACTTAGCCAACTGAGCCACCAGGCAACGCTGTTATTGTTTATTTCCTGTTGATTTTTAGAAAAATTGAGACATAATTGACATACAACATTGTATCAATTTCAAGTTTACAACATAACGATTTGATGTCTGTATATTTGCCATTTGATTTAAAAGACAATTGCATAAGCACCAGTGATAAACCTGCTTGGTTTTACAAAGCAAAGTTCACTTGAAAAAATTCCTCTCCACTCTCCTCAAAAGAGGTATGTGGGTTTAAAATGTATAAAGAGGTCATCTGTATAACAATGATGGTACAAAGAGGGAGAGGGAATCAAAGGATAATGGAGCAAGGTTGGTGTTACTCTGAACTAGACTGGTTTAGGTGGCCATGCTAACTGTAATCCCCAGGGCAAGTACTTAAGAAAAAAAAATGTAGAAGAGGAAATGAAACAGCATAGGAATGAAAATAGTTAAGAGGCAAGCGGTTTATTGGATGTAGACCCTGTGGAATACAAAAGATGAGGGAACCAGAACCATCCAAGGAAAAGCTGTTTATCTCTATGCAGGTTTGGATATCATCTTCAGAAGAGAAACTCTAAAAGAGAAGCGTAGCAGAAGGAGCAGATCCCCACCTGTGGTTGTCCAGCAACATTCCCTACCTGCTCCTCATCCATATTGGTTTCCACACTTCACCCTTGAACCGCCACAGTCCCAGATGCACAGGTTTACCCCGCATGCGTGGACCCCTCGACTCACACCATCGCCCATATTGACTCCATCGCCCTCATCCGCTGCCACACAGGAGGATTCTGGTTTCTCCACATCCTCTCTAGCACTTGTCAGTGTCCTGTCTTCTTGATGCCAGCCATGCTAGGAGATGTGAAGTGGTATCTCTTTGTGGTTTAGATTTGCATTTCCTTGGTGGTTAACCATATTAAGGAACTTTCATGTGTTTATTGTCCATTTATACACTTCTTTGGAGAAATGCATACTCCAATCCTTGCCCCATTTTTAAACTGGGCTATGACCTCCATATTTTCCTATGTAAGAGTTTTATACATTCTGGATACCAGTCTTACCGGATAGACGATTTGCAATTATTTTATCTCCTTCTGTAGGTTGTCTTTTTTACTTTCTTGATGGTCTCTTTGAAGCACAAGTGTTTTAAGTTATGAGGAAGTCGATTTAATCTTTTGCTGTTGTTGTTACTTGTGCTATTGGTGTATTTAAGAAGGTGTTTCCAAACAAGCTCTCACAGATTTATTCCTATGTTTTCTTCTACTGCTTTCATAGCTTTATCTCTTACATATATATCCAATTTGGGTTATTTTTTTGTGTATGGTGTGAAGGGTGGTAGAATATGGCACCCTCGGATTTACTGCTTTGACATATTGTTTATTTTGAGAAACAGCTAATGCAGGGAGAGGCTGTCTCTGAACTCCCCTCCCATCCCCCTACCCCCGTTTGTCTAAAGACAGATACTTCAGGGGTGCCTGGGTGGCTCAGTGGGTTAAAGACAGATACTTCAAAAGGAACTCACATGTCAACAATCTCCTGGCAATTAGGAGGCAATTACCCATCACAAGGGTGGAGACTAGAAATCCACAACACACCTAGATAGATAGCTCTGTCACAAACTATTATATCTCTTATCTGTTCTTCTGAGGATTCATTCATCTTTTCTTTTTTTTTTAAAGACTTTATTTATTTATTTGACAGAGAGAGATCACAAGTAGACAGAGAGGCAGGCAGAGAGAGAGAGAGAGAGAGAGAGAGAAGCAGGCTCCCTGCCGAGCAGAGAGCCCGATGCGGGACTCGATCCCAGGACCCTGAGATCATGACCTGAGCCGAAGGCAGCAGCTTAACCCACTGAGCCACCCAGGCACCCCTTCATTCATCTTTTCTAAAAAATCAGCTACTCTCTCCTAAAAGTCCCACATCCCTGCTCCTCTTTTCCCTATTCAATACACCACTTAATCCTGGCTTTTAAGCCCCCTCAAGGAGTTACTAATTTTTCCCCGAGCATCTTCCCTGTGTACATGAGGTATATATTTTAATAAAAATATATATTTTAGGGCGCCTGGGTGGCTCAGTGGGTTAAGCCGCTGCCTTCGGCTCAGGTCATGATCTCAGGGTCCTGGGATCGAGTCCCGCATCGGGCTCTCTGCTCAGCAGGGAGCCTGTTTCCCTCTCTCTCTCTCTCTGCCTGCCTCTCCATCTACTTGTGATCTCTCTCTGTCAAATAAATAAATAAAATCTTAAAAAAAATTTTAAAAAAATATATATTTTATATAAATATTGTATATTTTATATATATATATACACACATACACTTCAGTTTGTTGAGGGGCAGAGGGAGAGAATCTTAAGTAGGCTTCCCACATCCCTGAGATCATGACCTGAGCCAAAATCAAGAGTTGGAAGCTCAACTGACTGATTCACCCAGGTGTCTCGCCTTGATTCTTTCTTTTTTTTTCTTTTTTTCTCGCCTTGATTCTTAATCAAGGATGTAATCTCCATAGTGTCTTCTGAATCTGGCAAAAAAAAAAAAAAAAAAAAAGGGTGTAATCTCCAACAAGCAGGGGGCCACCTTCTCTCCACCACCCTCCTGTCTTCCCAGTATCTGGTGTTCTCCTAACAACTGTTTCATAATTATATTTGGCAAGAGACGATTGCTGAGATTACTCAATTCACAGACCTAAGGCAGATGATGGAGGTGTGGATGGGAGTGTTGAGAAAGCAAACAGAAAATGAAAATCCTTATCTAGACTTGATTCCTAAAAAGAGGTTGCTCCCAGATCCTGGTGTTTTCAGTTTAATGAAAACACTTTGTTCTTTCCAAATTTACTGATCCTCTGTCATGAATAGTCATTAACCATTTTCTGGGACACACAAGCAGGTAAGAGATGGGCCCATTAGCAAGGAGTTCATGAATCAACAGAGACAGACACATAGCCCAATTAGGACACAATGGGACACTTTCTGGGCTCAGGGCTTTCAAAGCTCAGAAAGGGGGTGATGCATTCTGTCTAGAAGAGGTGGAAAGTCTTCATAGCAGGTGATTTTTTGAGTGCGTCTTCAAGAATTATTAGGACTTGACCAGGTAGTGCGTATGGAGAAAGAGAATTTTAGGCAGGGATGAGCATGAACAAAAGGCCAGAGGCATAACTGTGCACTTAGATTTCAGGAATTCCAGGTGACCTATCCATCAGTTATTGGGGTAGGGGATCTGCCTGCAGTGGGAGTATTGGATGGTGGGGCCTTGGGGAAGTGACTAGGCCAGGAGGACAGACCGTGAATGGCCCTGAGTTCCCTGGAACCTTCTACAACGTGAAGGCACAGTGAGAAGACAGCTCTCTACCAACCAAGTAGCAGACCCTCACCAGACACCTGCCAGGGACTTGATCTTGGACTCCCCAGAGGCCAGAACTGTGGGAAGACATTTTCTGTTGTTTATAAGCCACCCAGTCTGTGGCAGTTTGTCACAGCAGTCTCAGGGGACTAAGACAGGGAAGAAAGGAATTAGAATCTTAGTGTCTGTGATACCAGTTACCATGCTTCAGGAAAGCAGGACTGGTGCGGAGGAGAAAGGCATCCTTTCCCAAGATGCTCACTCAGTGTACATACGGATGTCCGCACAGTAGATCTAACAACGTTTGGGGAAGGCATCAGCTATGTTGGGAGAATAGTGTCAACGCAGGGAAGGTCCCCACAGTATCTGCTCCTAATAACCTAGCTGAAAAAAGTAAGCACGAAGCAGAAAGTACACAAATACTATTCCATAAGTACCCTGGAGTCGACTGGTTTCTGGCCAGGAAGAGCGTTTCAGGAGAGCTGGGAGGCCAGCCCTGAGGTGCCAGGAGGATGACCTGGCGTGGGTGGGGTGTGTGTGCTGGCTTGCCTCGGATTTTCCCTGAGGGCGGGACCGCGCCTGGGCTTAGTGTGAATAAAGCCTCCGTAAGGGTGCGGCCTGCCAGGAGAGCCGTCCACCAGCTCTGGCCCAGGGTCCAGAATCCTCTCCCTCGCCCACCCCGCCGCTGTTGCAGCTCCAGGAGGGCGCCCCGGGACGCACGTGGCCGTGAATGTCTAAGGGTGCGGCCCGCGGGTCAGCCGTCCCCCCTTTCCCAGTCCCCCCCTCCCCGTTTCTCCCGCTGGGGGCGCTGAGGACTAACAGGAGACAGGAGACCAGAGAAAATCTGGGGAGGAGGAGTAAAGAGGAAAGGGAGAGGGGTTGGGGAGCAGGGTGAGGGGCATAGAAGGAGGTGAAGACGGAGAACAGGAAGTATCCCCAAGAAAGTGGGCGAACAGCGATGGGGAGGGCGGGCCTGGAGAGGGGCGAGGGCTGGAGGGCTGGGCCCCCAGTGGGGTTCGGGCTGGCACCTGTCGGCTGCCTGCCGTGCCTCACTTCCAGCAGCCGTTTTCCCTTTTCCCCCCTTGCCTCCGTACCTCCCCTTAGCCCACTTCCAATCAGCTCGCCTCCTCCACCCTCTCTCCACTCTATTTCTGCACATTCCTTTCCTCACACACAACACATGCACAGCCCCCCCATTGGTATTTCCACCCCCACCCTACATTTTACACTTCAGAGAGAGAAAAAGAGAGAGAGCAAGGGAGAGCACCAGTGTGTGTGTGGGGGGGGGGGAAGGGGAGAATCAGAGACGTAGGGAGAATTAGGGTCCCCTCGGAGCAGGGAGCCTCAGGTGGGACTCCATCCCAGGACCCTGGGATCATGACCTGCTGAGCCACCCAGGTGCCCCGGCCCCCCTCTACTTTCTTGTGGGGCAGGAGTGTACCCCCCCTTCTGCCCTTTGGAGGATAAGAGGATTGAAGAGACTATCACTGCTCAGGCAACAGCAGACTCTGAGGAGCAGACACTAGCAGGGCGGACAAACCAGTTCAGTCACTGGGCATGGGTGGGACCCGCTCTGTGGGCTGAGCACTGCCAAACTCTGGGGCACCACGTGGCAACTGCTCCCTCAGCCTTTGTCGGGTAGGGTTTTTTGGAAATCAAGCCAAACCACTCTCCCCCTCTTCTTCTCCCAAAACACACACACAAAGAAACCTCAAAGAATCAAAGGAATGTGACACTGTCCCTCCCCACTTTGGGTTCCATTATAATTTCACTGAGAAGCCATCCTACTTTGTTGATAATCAAGGGCAGGATGAGTCAGAGGGAGACCACCCCACACCCCATGTCTCTTTAGTAGCCTTCTTTATACACTAATTGTCATCTGTAATGACCCTGCCCTTCCCACACCAGTGTTCATTCACTTTCCACACTTAGACCTCTGCTGTCAGACAGGCATGCACGCCTACCTCCCGCATTTCACACTATCACCCACCCTCCACCCTGACTGCGCAGCTCCACACAGTGTGCACCCCAAAGCCCCGCAAATAAACATATCCCCCTACATAGACTTCCTGTTTCTTACTCACCCTCCTTCCACACATGCACAAATCACCCCTCACAATGCCTTCCGGTACAGAGGTCTCCTCGTACCCCCTCCACCACATATCCTTTCTCCCCTACCCTTGAGCCCCCTTGCCTGACACCCTCAATCCGCACCCCCTAAAAAACACACTTGTTCTCCCCTCCCCACATACCTTTGCTTCCTTACACTCTGTACACACTCCTACTATACAAAGTCCTGCCCGCCTTCTGCAAAATTCTTCCACACAAAAGATTCCAACTTAGTTCCACTGCAATCTCCAGGAACTTTCCTCTCACATGACACACACTTCCTTGTACACACATGGTCCCGCCCAAGTTCATCCCACTCCTTCACTTGGCAGACATCTACTGCACCTTCCCCTTCCATCCCATGCTGGACCTGTCCAGAAACAAAGATACAATCTTTCTGATGAAGTTCTAGAACCTAGGTGAGGTTCGGTGGGCTGAGGTCTGGAGCCGATGACCAGGAAAGAATTCTTGAGACATCTTTGGTGCAAAATGGTGGTTTATTAAAGCACAGGGACAGGACCCGTGGGCAGGAAGAGCTGCTGCGCCGTTATCCTGAGGAGTGGCTGATTATATACACAGGAGTTGGGTAGGTGAGGACAAAGGGGGTGATGTTAGTCTCTAAGGAATTTTGGAAGCTAGGTCTCCAGGACCTTGAGGGGCTAGCTATTGTTGGGCGAAAGGTTATTCATTACTAGTAGTAAAAATCTTCTTGTGAGACCCTTTAGATGTATATCATTGGGCCATACCATATGCTTGGGAATGATTCTCGACACTATCTTGGAGATCTAGAGATAAAGTTTCACATTTCTCCTATCAAATGTCCTTGTTAGTGAGATTTGGGTTTAGAAGAAATTTAACTTTATTTAGGGCTTGAGGAACTGAGTTATTTGCCTCTGGAAATTGTCACACACATTACCGAGGGGAGCGGGTGGAGAGGGGGTGCAAGGTGCCAGCTTTTGCTTTGTCCTCAGCCAGCCTCTTGCTCCCTCATCATTTCAAGACACTGCTGGGAAACACTACACACATGCACACACACATGCACACACACAACAAAACTTCGCAAAGTTTTCACACACAAGTTGGTAGTTGCCTTTCACACTCACCCATACGAACCTTGAAAGTCAAATATCGAATTTTATTAGCAAAACAAGTTTATTCAGGAAGAGCAGAGGAATTGCAATTTGAGACAAGCAAACTGTGGCAAACCATAGGCAAGTCTGAAGAAAGAAAGGGAAGGTCAGCTTTGATGAAGGTTTAGGAGGAATTTGGGGAGGGTTGTTTTGAACACAGGTTTATTGGAGAAGAGCAAGCGTTTGGGGTTGTGGAGATTTCTTATTCCCGGCAAGTGGTGGTTAGTGAGTTGTTATTAGGTAGGGGGAGATCTTCCTGTCTTTTTTAATTTTTAAAAACTTTATTGATTTGACAGAGAACACAAGCAGGGGAGCAACAGGCAGAGGGAGAGGGAGAAGCAAGCAGCCTGATGCAGGGCTCAACCCCAGGACCCAGGGATTATGACCAGAGCCAAAGGCAGATGCTTAATGACTGAGCCACTCAGGTGCCCCTTCTCTTGTCAGCTTAAGAATGATCTTCCTACAGTTATCATATGATCTCTCTGATATGAGGAATTTGAGAGGCAGGTGGGGGGGTCATGGGAGGTAGGGAAGGAAAAAATGAAAGAAGATGGGATCAGGAGGGAGACAAACCACAAGAGGCCCTTAATCTCACAAAACAAACTGAGTGTTGCTGATGTGTGGGGAGGATAGGGACAGGGTAGGTGGGTGATGGACATTGGGGAGGGTATGTGCTATGGTGAGTATTGTGAAATGGGTAAGCCTGATGATTCAGGCCTGTACCCCTGGGGCAAATAATACATTATATGTTAAAAATAATTAAAAAAAAGAATAATCTTTCTGCCCTCTCTGCTAGTTATGCAGCCTGCAAGGAGTGATGTGTGTATGAGAGCGCCCCTACAGGGCTTCTGACTCCATTTTAAGTGACTTTTTTTTTTCCCCCACACCCAAGACACTCCCCCGGCGTTCCCTCACTCTTCTCATGCTCACTCTTCCTCAGTCACAAGTAAATTAGTGTCACTGCCACAATACACTCTCCTCTCTCCTGCCCCTCTCCCATCAGGCACACTCCCCCCACCCCCACACACTCTGTGAGTCAGAGGGACACCACCTCCCTCTCCCCATGCCTCTTTAGTAGCCTTCTTTATACACTGATTGTCATCTGTAATGACCCTGCCCACCAGAGGTGGTCTCCCTCTGAGTCATCCTGGCCTTGATCATCAACATCGTAGGATGGCTTCACACACCCTGACCGGTCCTGCCCAAGACACAGGGGCCCTTCAGCAGCCTCAGATCATGCTCAGGTCGGTTCTTCAGCTCCGGAGGCCAGGAGCTCTGCCCCAGGGCTGAGTTGGAAATCATTAGATGTTTATCTAGATCCTACCTGGAACAATAACTGCTTCTTTGGATGTTCCCACCCTATTTCTCACGCTGCTGTCCAGACCATTCTCTTATGGTCAGTACAGCCTTGACTGTCACCAGAGGTTGGGAAGGGCTACACCCTTCCCAGGTGCCTCCTCTCAGGGATTGAACTCCAGGCCACATCTCTCCTGCCCTAGCCTTAGGTGTCTCTTCCCAACGACCAGATCTGTAGGGTGCTACAGCTGCCCTACCCCAGTCAGAGCACTGCCCGAATCTTGGGATTCTCACCACCCACTTGTGACAGGGCCCTGATAGATGCAGATGAAAGTCCGGCTCAGGCCAGAATTTTCTTTGCTCCCTCCTACACAAAAATGCAGAGTGCACTGGTCAACTCACCACCCAGCTCTAAATCAGAAAGGGCACCTAGCCTTGGTGTAGACTACTGCCCATGGAGAGTATGGACTCTTTATGACTCTGAGCTTGTCCTACTCAAGTGATGGCCATATGAAGTAGGAGGGCTTAGTCAACTTTTCTCAGCCCTATGGGGAGAAGGCTCAGCAGAGTGTGACAACGTTGAGTGTAGCAGATAGAGATAGATATGGATACTGAACCATAATGTAAAGAGGGGGGGACTTTGGGAATGCCGGGCGGCTCAGTTGGTTAAGCGGCTGCCTTCGGCTCAGGTCATGATCCCAGCGTCCTGGGACGGAGTCCCACATTGGGCTCCTTGCTCGGCAGGGAGCCTGCTTTTCCCTCTGCCTCTGCCTGCCAGTGCTCTCTCTCTATCTCTGATAAATAAATAAATAAAATATTTAAAGAAAAGAGGGGGAACTTCAATATAAAAGAGGCACTATATAAGAAGATGCCATATGGCAACCCAGGGTCATGGGGGAGGAAGGAGCTGAGGAAGGACATACTTGGAAGCCCCTCTACTGCTCACTCCCTCCCTCTTCCTTTTCCATCTGTTCCTTTATTTGTCAGTGTACTGTTTTCTCCACATGGCCCAAGAATTCCCCAGGTTATTATTTATGGTCATCTTTTAAGACCTTTGTAATATCCGGGGGCACCTGGGTGCCTCAGTCAGTTGAGCATCTGACTCTTGATTTCAGCTCGGGTCATGATCTCAGGATCGTGAGACTGAGCCCCATGTCGGTCTCCACACTAAGCCGGGAGCCTTCTTGAGATTCTCTCTCCCTCTCCCTCTGCCCCTCCCCCTACTTGCACTCTCTCTTAAAAAAAAAAGACCTTAGTGATACCCATTAATTAATCCATCTTTAATCAACATAGAATTCATTTCTGTGTTGTATGTTAGAGATCCCCCCCCTTTTTTAAAAAAGATTTTATTTATTTATTTGACAGATAGAGATCACAAGTAGGGAGAGAGGCAGGTAGAAAGAGAGAGGAGGAAGTAGGCTCCCTGCTGAACAGAAAGCCCGATGTGGGGTTTGATCCCAGGACCCTGGGATCATGACCCGAGCCGAAGGCAGAGGCTTTAACCCACTGAGCCACCCAGGCGCCCCTAGAGATTCTTTATGAGTTACGTGTGAATGAGTTGTCCCTGGGCCATTTGATAGTTAGCCTGTCCTTCACCCATATTTCTCACCATTTCTATCAGATATCAAGTGTCTACACATACTTGGATCTTTTTCTTGGCTCCCTTTTCTAAAACTGGTCTTTTGCCTTCCTCCTGGGCACCAATCCCCTTTGCTATTAGGAATGCAGCCTAAACCCCAGACCTGGCTGGGGCAGTTAAGCCCTTTTCTGTCACCTTCTATTAAAAATGACCATGAACTAGATGGCTGAAAACAACACAAATTTATTCTTTCACAGTTGTGGAGGCTAGAAGTCTTGAAGTCAGGGTGTCAGTTGGGCAATGCTCTCTCTGAAGGCTCTAGGGGCAATCCTTTCTTGCCTCTTGCTAACTTTTGGTGGTTGCCAGAACTCCTTGGCACTGTGTGGCTCCAAGGTCTGCCTCTGTCCTGACATGGCCTTATTCTAATGTAGTATTATCTGCACATGGCTTTCTCTTCTTTATGTGTTCAAGTTTCTCTCTTCTTAGAAGGGCTCTGGCATAGGATTAGGGCCAACCCACATCCAGTATCACTTCATCTTAATTGGATCACATCTCCAAACATCCTAACTCCAAATAAGTTCATGTAGTGGTAAGGGTGGACACAATTCAGGTCATGGCATCCATACCGTGTTTGTAGTATTCTACAGATATATGCCCGAGAAAAAAGAATTTTAATAAATGTTCAGGTGATTCTCATCTGAAAGAAAGAGATAGTACATGTATTTATAATTTAATTCACTGCATCATTGAGTGTATTCCTGACAGAGGAAAACTTCTGGTTTGTCTAGACAGTAATGGAAACCAAAACCTCTACTTAAATATTTTTGTTTATTTATTTTTAAATATTTTATTTATTTATTTGAGAGAGAGAGAGAGCACAAGCAGGGTGGGGGAAGAGGGGCAAAAGGAGAGGGAGAAGCAGACTCCCACTGAGAAGGGAGCCCGATCTGGGGGATCCCAGGACCCCGAGATCATGACCTGAGCTGAAGGCAGACAGTTAACCTACTGAGCCACTCATGCACCATCCTCTCCACCACTTACATATTGTTTTAAAAACTTTTTTGTTGGGGTGCCTGGGTGGCTCAGTGGCTTAAAGCCACTGCTTTCGGCTCAGGTCATGATCCCAGGGTCCTGGGATCGAGCCCCGCATCAGGCTCTCTGCTCAGCAGGGAGCCTGCTTCTCTTCCTCTCTCTTTCTTCCTGCCTCTCTGCACACTTGTGATCTCTGTCTGTCAAATACATAAATAAAATCTTAAAAAAAAAACACCACAAACTTTTTTGTCGTTGAAATGTAAAACACCCCCACAGTAAAGTGCACAAACCTTTAATGGTCAGCTTGATGTATTTTTATTTTTATTTATTATTATTATTTATTTATGTATTTATATTTTGTGAGTAAAGCAATAGAAGTTTGTTGAGTGAACCTATAGAAAAAATTCTCAAGAGTGAGAGGGGTCCCGACAGTGTTGTTTAGCTTGATTTATTTTTAAAAATGGAATTCACCTTGGATCACCTGGGTGGCTGAGTCGGTCAAGCATCTGACTTTGGCTCAGATCATGATCTCAGGCTCCTGGGATGGAGCCACACATCCGCTTCTCACTCAGTGGGGAGTCTGCTTGTCTCTCTCCATCTGCCCCTTGCCCTGCTTGTACTTTCTTTCTCCCTCTCTCCCTCTCAAATAAATAACTATAGAAAATGGAATCCACCTACACCATCACCTATCAGATTAAGTTAGAGATCATTACCCAATCAGAATCCACTATTCTTGACTTCTGTTACCAAAGATTAGTCTTGTCTGTTTTTGAAACTTACATAAATAGAATCATAAATATATATTCTTTTGTGTCTGGCATTTTCCTTTCAATATTCTATTTATGAATTACTCATGTTTTTGTAGCAGTTTATTCTTTATTTCTATTTAATGATTCCTTTGTAAATCCATCACACTTTATCCTTTCTTCTGTGCGAGGTGCCAGGGAAAATGTAAATTTTTTAAACATGGACATTGATTGCCATGTTAATTCCAGCCTGTAATCTTGTGCCTCTGTGTCGTGACATCTGTCTGTCAGCCCAGTTGACTATGATTTCTGCTTATGTACTAGTCAACTAGGTCTATAAATGAAAACTTTTTCTATACTCACAGTACTTCTGACACCAATTATGTTGATTTCTCATGCTAAGCAATTCTCCAGCTCTCCCGAGCTACCAACTGGGTGTCCTACAATTTAACTCAATTCTGATGTTAACTACCCAGAGTTATTGCAGATCCTATAGGTTAAGCTTCACTCCCCAAATCTACCCATCACCACCTGCTTCAAATACAGTTGCAGGGAGTGGGTCCCCATATTACCCAGTTAGGACTGACTTGGGCACAAATCGAGGGTTCCCACGATTGCTGCCTTGATAATTTGCTATGGAGTTTTATAGAATTTAGGCAAACACTTAACTATTACCGATTTGTTGTAAAGGCTATTTTAAGTACAAATACAATATAAATTGAACAGCAGATGAAGAGGTACATAGATCTTCGAGGGTCCTGGGTGCAAAAGCTGTCCCTATGGAATTTGGCTTATACAACCCTCTTGGCACATGGATATGTTTGCCAATCTGGAAGCTTTCCAAACCCCTTCCATGAGGGTTTTTATGGAAGATTTATTATGTAGGTATGGTTAATTAAATCATTGGCCATTGATAATTAGCTCAATCCCCAACCCTTCTTCCCTCTCATGAGGTGTGTGTGTGTGTGTGCGCACGCGCACATATATGCGTTCATGTGTGTGTCTGAGTTCTACCTTTTAATCACATGGTTCCTCTGGCAACCAGCCCCCATTCTATAAGGTTAGCTCATTAGCATAAACTCAGGTGTGATGCAAGGTGCTTATCATGAGTAACAAAAGATACTCCTCTCATATCTACTGCACAGGAAGTTGCAAGGATTTTAGACTCTGTGCCAAGGGAGGTCTTGCTGACTCAGTTGGTAGGGCACGTGACTCTTGATCTCAGGATTGAGTTCAAGTCACCTGTAGGGGGTAGAGTTAACTTAAAAAATTTTTTTTTTAATAATAAATACACCAGTCTTTCTAAAAGAATCTTTTTAAAAAATGATTTGTTTATTGATTGATTTTAAAGAGAGAGAGAGAGAGAGCACAAAATCAAAGGAGCAGAGGGAGAATCTAAAGCAGACTTCCTGCTGAGCACAGAGCCTGATGCAGGGGTTGATCTCGTAACCCTGAGATCATGACTTCAGCCAAAATCCAGAGCTGGCTGCTTAAAGGACTGAGCCATCCAGGCGCCACCCTGCCCCCAAATAATCTTAAAAAAAAAAAAAAAGAAGAAGAAATTCTGTCAGGACCTGAATCTAAACCAAGAGTCTGACATTTAACCAACTGAGCACCCAATTGCCCACACATATACATTTCCTATTATGTCACATCACTGGCTGCCAAAACAAGATACCACAGACAGGTCTACAACAAACAATTTTTTTTTCTCATAGTTTTTCATAGTTCATAGTTCTGGAGTCTGAAAGTCTAGGATCAAGATCTTGGCAGGGCTGGCTTCTTCTGTGGTCTCTCTCCTTGGCTTATAGTTGGACATCTTCTCCCTGTGTCTTCACAGGATCTTCCATGTGACATATTTGGTCTACTTCCTCTTCTTCTTCTTTTATTTTTAATAATTTTTTAAATTTATTTATTTGACAGACAGAGATCACAAGTAGGCAGAGAGGCAGGCAGAGAGAGAGGAGGAAGCAGGCTCCCTGCCGAGCAGAGAGCCCGATGTGGGGCTCGATCCCAGGACCTGGGATCATGACCTGAGCCGAAGGCAGAGGCTTTAACCCACTGAGCCACCCAGGCGCCCCAGTCTACTTCCTCTTCTTATAAGGACACCAATGAGGGGAACCTGGGTGGCACAGTTGAACAGGTGACTCTTGGTTTGGGTTCAGGTGGTGATCTCGGGGTCCTGGGACTGAACCTCTTGCAAGCTCTCTCTTTCAAATGGATAAACAAATCTTACAAAAAAAAAAAAAAAAGGACACCAATCAGATTGGATTAGGACTATACCCTAATGGCCTCATTTTAATGTAATTATCTTTTTAAAGGCCTTGTCTTTAAATACGGTCACATTCTGAGATAGTAGGGAAGGTAGGACTTTATATACAAATGTGAAGGAACACAATTCTGGCCACAAAAGCATAGCAATAACTTTAAATTGTACAAGAAAGTGACCATTATTACATAAGATATCTCACTGACCAAAATAAATATATTCCTCATTTTCCTCTCAACTGAATCAAAAAACTGCCAGCAGCCACTCCAGTTCCACCTGACATGGATGGAAACTGATGGAAAGACCATCAGAGTAAAACCTGACAGGCCTAAATGGCTGTGAGCAAATAGCTTACTTTTGCCAATTTTTCAAAATGACCAAGTCAACACATTGCGAGGGCCCCTTGAAGGGCCATGGGAGGAGGAAGCAGAGTAAAAGAAGTGTTCTGAAGCTGAAGCCTCATTAGCTTCTTCTTTTTTTTAATTAATTTTATTTTTTTTAAACATAATATATTTTTATCCTGAGGGGTACAGGTCTGTGAATCGCCAGGTTTACACATCTCACAGCACTCACCATAGCACATACCCTCCCCAATGTCCATAACCTCACCCCCCAACCCCCCTCCCCCCATCAACCCTCAGTTTGTTTTGTGAGATTAAGAGTCACTTATGGTTTGTCTCCCTCCCAATCCCATTTTGTTTCATTTTCTCTTCTCCTACCCCCTTAACCCCCCATGTTGCATCTCCTCTCCCTCATATCAGGGAGATCATATGATAGTTGTCTTTCTCCGATTGACTTATTTCGCTAAGCATGATACCCTCTAGTTCCATCCACGTCGTCGCAAATGGCAAGATTTCATTTCTTTTGATGGCTGCATAGTATTCCATTGTGTATATATACCACATCTTCTTGTTCCATTCATCTGTTGATGAACATCTAGGTTCTTTCCATAGTTTGGCTATTGTAGACATTGCTGCTATAAACATTTGGGTGCACGGTCCCTTAGGATCACTACGTTTGTATCTTTAGGATAAATACCCAGTAGCGCATTTGACCCAATTGCTGGGTCATAGGGTAGTTCTATTTTCAACATTTTGAGGAACCTCCATGCTGTTTTCCAGAGTGGTTGCACCAGCTTGCATTCCCACCAAGAGTGTAGGAGGGTTCCCCTTTCTCCGCATCCTCGCCAGCATCTGTCATTTCCTGACTTGTTAATTTTAGCCATTCTGACTGGTGTGAGGTGATATCTCATTGTGGTTTTGATTTGTATTCCCCTGATGCCAAGTGATATGGAGCACTTTTTCATGTGTCTGTTGGCCATCTGGATGTCTTCTTTGCAGAAATGTCTGTTCATGTCCTCTGCCCATTTCTTGATTGGATTATTTGTTCTTTGGGTGTTGAGTTTGCTAAGTTCTTTATAGATTTTGGACACTAGCCCTTTATCTGATATGTCGTTTGCAAATATCTTCTCCCATTCTGTCAGTTGCCTTTTGGTTTTGTGAACTGTTTCCTTTGCTGTGCAAAAGCTTTTGATCTTGATAAAATCCCAATAGTTCATTTTTGCCCTTGCTTCCCTTGCCTTTGGCGATGTTCCTAGAAGAGGTTGCTGCGGCTGAGGTCGAAGAGGTTGCTGCCTGTGTTCTCCTCAGGGATTTTGATGGATTCCTTTCTCACATTGAGGTCCTTCATCCATTTTGCGTCTATTTTCATGTGTGGTGTAAGGAAATGATCGAATTTCATTTTTCTGCATGTGGCTGTCCAATTTTCCCAACACCATTTATTGAAGAGGCTGTCTTTTTTCCATTGGACATTCTTTCCTGCTTTGTCGAAGATTAGTTAACCATAGAGTTGAGGGTCTATTGCTGGGCTCTCTATTCTGTTCCATTGATCTATGTGTCTGTTTTTGGGCCAGTACCATGCTGTCTTGATGATGACAGCTTTGTAATAGAGCTTGAAGTCCGGGATTGTGATGCCACCAACTTTGGCTTTCTTTTTCAATATTCCTTTCACTATTCGAGGTCTTTTCTGGTTCCATATAAATTTTAGGATTATTTGTTCCATTTCTTTGAAAAAAATGGATGGTACTTTGATAGGAATTGCATTAAATGTGTAGATTGCTTTAGGTAGCATAGACATTTTCACAATATTTATTCTTCCAATCCAGGAGCATGGAACATTTTTCCATTTCTTTGTGTCTTCCTCAATTTCTTTCATGAGTACTTTATAGTTTTCTGTGTATAGATTCTTAGTCTCTTTGGTTAGGTTTATTCCTAGGTATCTTATAGTTTTGGGGCAACTGTAAATGGGATTGACTCCTTAATTTCTCTTTCTTCTGTCTTGTTGTTGATGTAGAGAAATGCAACTGATTTCTGTGCATTGATTTTATATCCTGACACTTTACTGAATTCCTGTACAAGTTCAAGCAGTTTTGGAGTGGAGTCTTTTGGGTTTTCCACATATAGTATCATATCATCTGCGAAGAGTGATAGTTTGACTTCTTCTTTGCAGATATGGATGCCTTTAATTTCCTTTTGTTGTCTGATTGCTGAGGCTAGGACTTCTAGTACTATGTTGAATAGCAGTGGTGATAATGGACATCCCTTCCGTGTTCCTGACCTTAGCGGAAAAGCTTTCAGTTTTTCTCCACTGAGAATGATATTTGCGGTGGGTTTTTCATAGATGGCTTTGATAATATTGAGGTATGTGCCCTCTATCCCTACACTTTGAAGAGTTTTGATCAGGAAGGGATGCTGTACTTTATCAAATGCTTTTTCAGCATCTATGGAGAGTATCATATGGTTCTTGATCTTTCTTTTATTTATGTGTTGTATCACATTGATTGATTTGCAGATGTTGAACCAACCTTGCAGCCCTGGAATAAATCCCACTTGGTCGAGGTGAATAATCCTTTTAATGTACTGTTGAATCCTATTGGCTAGTATTTTGATGAGAATTTTCGCATCTGTGTTCATCAAGGATATTGGTCTGTAGTTCTCTTTTTTGATGGGATCCTTGTCTGGTTTTGGGATCAAGGTGATGCTGTCCTCATAAAATGAGTTTGGAAGTTTTCCTTCCATTTCTATTTTTTGGAACAGTTTCAGGAGAATAGGAATTAGTTCTTCTTTAAATGTTTGGTAGAATTCCCCCGGGAAGCCGTCTGGCCCCGGACTTTTGTTTGTTTGGAGATTTTTGATGACTGTTTCAATCTCCTTACTGGTTATGGGTCTGTTCAGGCTTTCTATTTCTTCCTGGTTCAGTTGTGGTAGTTTATATGTCTCTAGGAATGCATCTATTTCTTCCAGATTGTCAAATTTGTTGGCGTAGAGCTGCTCATAGTATGTTCTTATAATTGTCTGTATTTCTTTGGTGTTAGTTGTGATCTCTCCTCTTTCATTCGTGATTTTATTTATTTGGGTCCTTTCTCTTTTCTTTTTGATAAGTCTGGCCAGGGGTTTATCAATCTTATTAATTCTTTCAAAGAACCAGCTCCTAGTTTTGTTGATTTGTTCTATTGTTTTTTTGGTTTCTATTTCATTGATTTCTGCTCTGATCTTTATGATTTCTCTTCTCCTGCTGGGTTTAGGGTTTCTTTCTTTGTCTTTCTCCAGCTCCTTTAGGTGTAGGGTTAGGCTGTGTACTTGAGACCTTTCTTGATTCTTGAGAAAGGCTTGTACCGCTATATATTTTCCTCTCAGGACTGCCTTTGTTGTGTCCTACAGATTTTGAACCATTGTGTTTTCATTATCATTTGTTTCCATGAATTTTTTCAATTCTTCTTTAATTTCCTGGTTGACCCATTCATTCTTTAGAAGGATGCTGTTTAGTCGCCATGTATTTGGGTTCTTTCCAAATTTCCTCTTGTGATTGAGTTCTAGCTTCAGAGCATTGTGGTCTGAAAATATGCAGGGAATGATCCCAATCTTTTGATACCGGTTGAGACCTGATTTAGGACCCAGAATGTGATCTATTCTGGAGAATGTTTCATGTGCACTAGAGAAGAATGTGTATTGTTGCTTTGGGATGAAATGTTCTGAATATATCTATGATGTCCATCTGGTCCAGTGTGTCATTTAAGGCCTTATTTCCTTGTTGATCTTTTGCTTGGATGATCTGTCCATTTCAGTGAGGGGAGTGTTAAAGTCCCCTACTATTATTGTATTATTGTTGATGTGTTTCTTTGATTTTGTTATTAATTGGTTTATATAGTTGGCTGCTCCCACGTTAGGGGCATAGATATTTAAAATTGTTAGATCTTCTTGTTGGACAGATCCTTTGAGTATGATATAGTGTCCTTCCTCATCTCTTATTATAGTCTTTGACTTAAAATCTAATTGATCTGATATAAGGATTGCCACTCCTGCTTTCTTCTGATGTCCATTAGCACGGTAAATTGTTTTCCACCCCCTCACTTTAAATCTGGACGTGTCTTCGGGTTTAAAATGAGTTTCTTGTAGGCAACATATAGATGGGTTTTGTTTTTTTTATCCACTCTGATACCCTGTGTCTTTTGATTGGGGCATTTAGCCCATTAACATTCAGGGTAACTATTGAGAGATATGAATTTAGTGCCATTGTATTGCCTGTAAGGTGACTGTTATTGTATATTGTTTCTGTTCCTTTCTGATCTACTACTTTTAGGCTCTCTCTTTGCTTAGAGGACCCCTTTCAATATTTCCTGTAGAGCTGGTTTGGTGTTTGCAAATTCTTTCAGTTTTTGTTTGTCCTGGAAGCTTTTAATCTCTCCTATTTTCAATGATAGCCTAGCTGGATATAGTATTCTTGGCTGCATGTTTTTCTCGTTTAGTGCTCTGAATATATCATGCCAGCTCTTTCTGGCCTGCCAGGTCTCTGTGGATAAGTCTGCTGCCAATCCAATATTTTTACCATTGTATGTTACAGACTTCTTCTCCTGGGCTGCTTTCAGGATTTTCTCTTTTTCACTAAGACTTGTAAATTTTACTATTAGGTGACAGGGTGTGGATCTATTCTTATTGATTTTGAGGGGGGTTCTCTGCACCTCCTGGATTTTGATGCTTGTTGCCTTTACCTTATTGGGGAAATTCTCTCCAATAATTCTCTCCAATATACCTTCTGCTCCCCTCTCTCTTCTTCTTCTGGAATCCCAATTATTCTAATGTTGTTTCGTCTTATGGTGTCACTTATCTCTCGAATTCTCCCCTCATGGTCCAGTAGCTGTTTGTCCCTCTTTTGCTCAGCTTCTTTATTCTCTGTCATTTGGTCTTCTATATCGCTAATTCTTTCTTCTGCCTCATTTATCCTAGCAGTGGGAGCCTCCATTTTTGATTGCACCTCATTAATAGCTTTTTTGATTTCAACTTGGTTAGATTTTAGTTCTTTTATTTCTCCAAAAAGGGCTTTTATATCTCCCGAGACGGTTTCTCTAATATCTTCCATGCCTTTTTCAAGCCCGGCTAGAACCTTGAGAATTGTCATTCTGAACTCTAG
Source organism: Lontra canadensis (assembly GCF_010015895.1). Taxonomy (NCBI): domain Eukaryota; kingdom Metazoa; phylum Chordata; class Mammalia; order Carnivora; family Mustelidae; genus Lontra; species Lontra canadensis. Next base: position 11,085,474 of record NW_022631041.1, read on the forward strand.
ATCTGACATATTACCAATGTCTGTATTGATTAGGTCCCTAGCCTTTGGTACTGCCTCTTGTTCTTTTTTTTGTGGTGAATTTTTCCGCCTTGTCATTTTGTCCAGATAAGAGTATATGAAGGAGCAAGTAAAATACTAAGAGGGTGGCAACAACCCCAGGAAAATATGCTTTAACCAAATCAGAAGAGATCCCAAATCGTGTGGGGGGAGAAAGGGGATAAAAAGAGGTTCAGAAAGAAAAAAAAAATGAAACAATTAAAAGAAGAAAACGAATAAAGAAAAAATATAAAAAGGAAAAAATATATATATATTAGATAAACTAGTTAAAAAATGTTAAAAAAGAAAAGGGTAAAAGTTAAAAAAAATTTAGCAGAAGAAGAGAAAAAAAATTGAAAAAGAAGAAAAAATTAAATTAACTGCAAGGCTAAAGAATCATGGGGAGAAAGCCAAGAGCTCTGTGCTTTGCTTTCTCCTCCTCTGGAATTCCGCTGCTCTCCTTGGTATTGAAACTGCACTCCTTGGTAGGTGAACTTGGTCCTGGCTGGGTTTCTTGTTGATCTTCTGGGGGAGGGGCCTGTTGTAGTGATTCTCAAGTGTCTTTGCCCCAGGCGGAGTTGCACTGCCCTTACCAGGGCCCGGGCTGAGTAATCCGCTCGGGTTTGCTTTCGGGAGCTTTTGTTCCCTGAGCACTTTCTGTAGAGTTCCGGAGGACGGGAGTGAAGTTGGCGGCCTCCCAGTCTCCCGCCCGGAGGAGCCGAGAGCCCGGGGCTCCACTCCTCAGTGCGCCCTCAGAGAACAGGGCCCAATTACTCCGTCACCCTGGCCTCCGGCCGCGCTCCGAGCTGACCGAGCCTGCGACCGGTTCAAGGTAACCCCGAGCTTAGAGCTCACTCCTCGGCTCTGTCTCTGTAGCCGGCTTCCCCGTTCTAATACCTGTAAGCTCTGCGACACTCAGACACCCCCGATCGTTCTGTGACCCTGCGGGACCTGAGGCCACGCTGACCCCTCGTGGGCTTCACCCCGGTTAAGCCTCTGGAGCGATGTCCCTCAGTGGAACAGACTTTTAAAAGTCCTGATTTTGTGCTCCGTTGCTCCGCCGCTTACTGGGAGCTGGGCCCTCCCCCCGCGGTGTATCTTCCCGTCGCTTTGGATTCACTTCTCCGCCAGTCCTACCTTTCCGAAAGTGGTTGATTTTCTGTTTCTAGAATTGCTGTTCTTCTTCTCTTCGATCTCCCGTTGGATTTGTAGGTGTTTGCAATCTTTAGATAAGCTATCTAGCTGGTCTCCTGCTACCTGAAGTAGTCTCAGCCTGCTACTTCTCCGCCATCTTGACTCCCTGTCGCCTCATTAGCTTCTTAGCAAACCCAACTGTGGTAGAAGATATGTGGCAGACAGATTGTCACCAATGTCTGTTCTCATCACTGAGGGTTGGTTTAACATCGTCACCTTGTCATGGTCTAGATAGACCTGCCAGATAATGGAACAGCTGTGACAACATTACAAAAATTAGTGAGCTACATCGTGCTATCCTCAGAGAGCATCAAAGATCTAGGGGAACACTGGGTTAGACTGTGACAAGATAACACCTGTTCCCCACATGTAGATCCAAGACCCCACCCCACTGTAGGAGTAGACACTTGGCTTGCCCCTCCCCTTACTGCACTATTGTGCCTCCTGGACCAGCGTCCACCATCCCAAGGTCAGAGTAACCCCAGTCCTAACGAGGGGTGGGGGGCTCAACACTGAAAGTATATTGTTTCTGTGTAGACATGGATCAGCGGACAGGGCCTTGGGTGAGACACATTGCTCACCTCTCCCAAGTCCTTAGCACAACATCCTCCCCCACAGCCAGAGGCCAGCCTGCTACACACTTACCTGATTTGCTACAGATGCAGATGTAAATTAGGATTAAGCTGATGAAGATTGTTGGGATGATCCATGGAGTTTCCAGGAAGGATGAAGGCTGGTCGGCATCTGGGACAATAATTGATAGTGCTAAAACAAAAAGTGAAAACCCTGTCAAAACAACAACAGCAACCCTGATGATTGCCAGACAGGATGCTTGCGGGGGGGGGGGGGGGGGGGGGGGGGGGGGGGGAGATTGGTGAAAAAGATCAAGGGGTTTAAAAATCCACTTGATGACCACTGACTAATGTATAGAATTGTTGAATCATTATATTGTACATGTGAAATTAATGTATTTTATATGTTAAATATGTTTCAATAAAAAATAATAAAATACCTTCCTGAGTACCCACTTTCCCCAGGCAGCCCATGTGACCCCCAAATTTATTGATTTGTGATGTGGTAGCCCCTCTATCAGATCCCTACTATCCCCCCTCCCTAGTCACACATTCTCCCCCACCTTCTCTCCACCCAATTTCCAAACTCTAATTCATACACAGGTGTAACCCGTACACGGTTCAAGCCCCACATTGGGCTTAGCCTAAGGTCAAAGTTCAGCCTGTAATCCTTTGTCTTCAGAGCAATTTACTAGCTGAATGGCTTCATTTCTGATTCTGTGTCTCAGGAAGCTAAGTCTTTTTACAAAAACTCTGGCAAATCTGAGGCAGTTTTATTTTACTATAGGTTCATATATCATTAAGTCATTGGTAATCCATCTTATTTTTTTAAATGTATTTTATTTATTTATTTTTAATATGTTTTTTAAGTAGCCTCCACACCCAGCATTGGGCTTGAACTCACCACCCTGGGATCAAGAGTCTGATGCTCCACCAACTGAGCCAGCCAGGTACCCCTGTTGCTAATCATGTGGAAGTGGGACCAGCCTGCTGTGGGGAACCTCTGGATGTCGCACAAAGGTACGGGGCCGCAGTATGCATAGCCATGTTTATCTGTCCTATGCTACCTGCTTGGCAATGTGGGTAGAGAAAGAGAAACATGGTTTGAAAAGTAGGGACTGTGCTGGTCCAACAGGAAATTATTCTAATCATCAAATGATTCTCTTTGCCCCTCTCCTCACAGCTAAAGATATGTTAATAGTTTTCTATTGCTGTGTGACAGATGACCAACTCATTTGCTTTAATGGCACTCAGTCATTAGCTCACAGATCTGTAGGTCAGAAGTCTAGCATGACGAGTTTGGGTTCTCTGCTTGGGGTCCCACAGGGCTGTGATTAAGATGTTGGTGAGGTCCCAAGTGATCCTTAAAAGAGTTGAGGGGTGCCTGGGTGTCTCAGTCGGTTGGACGTCTGCCTTCGGCTCAGGTCATGATCTCAGGGTCATGGGTTCGAGCCCTACATTAGGCTCACTCCTCAGCAGAGAAGTCTGCTTCTCCTTCTTCCTCTACCCCTGCTCGTGTGCTCTCTCTTGCTCACTCACTCTCTCTTTAAAAAATATAAATAAATAAATGAATAAAAGAAAAGAGTTGAGTAGGAGAAGTTTGCCCCTTCAGATGCTCCAAGAAGCCAAATTTGTGGCTTTCTTCACAAATCCACATGAAGGTATTCAGTGGACATCTGGGGTTAGAAAAGCTCCCAGTCAGATCAGCCCCTGCCAGAAAGCTCTATTATGGGGTGCCTGGGTGGCTCAGTCATTAAGCGTCTGCCTTCAGCCCAGATCATGATCCCAGGGTCCTGGGATCAAGCCCCGCATCAGGCTCCCTGCTTGGTGGGAAATGTGATTTTTCCCTCAGACTCCCCCCTGCTTGTGTTCTGTGTCTCATTCTCTCTCTCTCTCTCTCGCTCTCTCTGTCAAATAAATAAGATCTTAAAAAAAAAAAAGTGGGGATGCCTGGGTGTCTCAGTCCTTGGATGTCTGCCTTCAGCTCAGGTCATGATCCCAGGGTCCTGGGATAGAGCCCACATCAGGCTCCCTGCTGGGCAGGAAGACTGCTTCTCCCTCTTCCACTCCCCCTACTTGTGTTCCCTCTCTCACTATCTCTCTCTCTGTCAAATAAATAAATAAAATCTTAAGAAAAAAAAAATGAAAGCGCTATTGCAAAAAACCACAGTTCAGTAGGAACATGCAGTCTGCTTACAGGGGTCTTGTCCAGGCCAATAAGGCTGCAAAGCAGGAGGCAAGCCCTGCAGGGACTCAGGGGTGTTTTGGTGGAAGCATCCACTGGCAAGGAGGTCAGTTTTCTCACAGGTGTCCCCCTGAAATTGCTTAGAGTAGCCAGATCTGGCTGCTGATTTGGTGTGTGCTTGACAAGTCTTTGCCCCTCGATTTCTTCATCTGTGAAGTGGAATCATAGGAAGGATTGGCTCTTAACCTTAAGAGAGGAGTTTGAAAGTCAACGCCACACACGAACTAGGTCCCAAACTCTCATACCTCTCATTTGTTCTTCTAAGGGCCTGTGCATCTTTCCTAAAAATCATGTCTTCACTCTCCCATAAGAGGCCTGTATCCTTGTTCCCCTTTCTCTGTTAAGATGGTATTTAAGACAATTCTAAACAGCCTCAGGAGTTATTTTGTCCCTGGGCCTATCCCATGTGCACATGAGGTGTACATAGTAGTAAACTTACGTTTCTTTTTCTCGTGTTAATCTGTCTTATGACAGGGGTCTCGGCCAAGAACTCAGAAGGGTAGAATGAAAATTAATTTTCTTCCCCTGCAATATGAATATTAAAAAAATCAACTTCCTGTCCCATCTGAGGGTTTATCTGGCATGTGCTGTGGTGGTCGTGAGTACTCAGCCCTCAGGTCTTCAACTGCAGGGCACTCACGTGACCACGGGCCCCGAGCCCCACTCTGAAGCCCATTGCTGTGGATGCGTCACGGTCACTCTCCCTAGGGCTGCTCCCAGCCGGACAGGGAACTAGGGCAGACCTCTTCCTGGGAGACGAGGGACTTCTCTGATGGCCCACTTCTACTTAAGGGGTCTCCTGAGACCTTGTGGGACTTTCCCTAGACTAGATGGCAGTACAGGATGCCACCACCCAAACTCTGACCTTCCTGCACTTGGGGTCTGAACGGCTTTGATCTGAATGGTCTCCCGGAACCCTCAGGCTTCCGCCATTATTCTCATGGGGGCTTCCCCCATTGAAACCCCTGCATGTTAATCCCATCTATGTTTCTGCTTCCAAGGACTGACCATCAGATGGTTTTACTGCCTGAAATTCTATGTCATATTATTTCAAGTTCTGATAACAACGAAAATTGCACATTTCTTCTAAATATCAAAAGTGATAAGCTGTGTTACTTGGTCATTTGGGCCTTAAATTCTTCTGCAAATTCAGCTTGTTGAATTGGTTTTTGTACTATGTAAGTAATTTGGGCAACACTGTAAAATGACATGTTTTGTTTGGTCATAGCTCTCGAAAACAGAAATTACATCAAAATGTTATTCATTTGTGAAATCTTGAAAAAGTTTCACATCTTCAGGATAATTCTGAAGCTTTGTTTCAGTTAGCACAGGAATCCATAAAAAGGTAGAGAGCACCGACTCTGACCTGAAAGGTGTAGGGAGGTAAAACTATTAATAAGCCAAAGTTCAAGCTTCTTTGGTAGAACTGTTCTTGAGTAAATTTCTCAGTCCCTGTGGAAGAAGGTCCTGAACTTTCTGCTTCTCAAGAGCACCATGACGTCTGGGAAGGGGACACTGTCTACGTCATCACAGCTGAATAGCTCCTTACAGTCTTTTGCCCACAGGTGCATAGGCTTTCATGTGTACCAGGGACCCACCTGAAGGTCCAGCCCGATCTTTTGATGTATTATAATAGGATATGGATTTATAACACCAAGTAAGAAGTAACTGCAAAACCAAAATCAAATTGAAAGCTAATCAAGTCTCTGGATCTAATAGCTGGTTTATAGAAAATATTGTCAGCAGAACAATAGAAACAGGCACAGGGATGCAATCAGCAAAGTCTAAGATACGAAAATTTTATAGGACCATCTTGTTTCTTCAACACATTAAGTACAAGGAGAAAAGTAAGAAGGCAGAGCATAAAAATGAAACCAGGCTGTCCAGATCTGGACCGAGTCATGAGCGTGGGATTGAAGCAAAGGGGGTGAGTACCACTGAGGGAAACCCGTAGGAGTCAGATGGAGAGAAAAGATCCTTTTAAGTCCCCCAGGCTCTGTGACCCCACAAGGAAACCTCTGAAGGGTTGGGCTGCCAGAGGGAGGAGCGTCCCTTCTCCATCCTTCCATTCTCAGCTCCTGATCCTCAACCTGATCCCCTCCCAGCTGTCTGAGGTTTAGGGACAATGGCAAATTCTCCAGACCGCTGTGTCCCCTGCTGCCGGATGTGTTCATTTGACAAGCATTTTGGGGGCGGCTACTATGAGCAGAGCATGGGGCTGGGTAGAGGATGAACTGAAAGAGTACAAGACAGTTTCTGCCCTCTACGACCTTACAGTCTAGCCAGACCCCCAGGATGGTTAGCAGAAAGGGAAGAGGCAAAGCTTTGGGGCGTGTGATCAATGAATACGAGACATGGCCTGGTCAGAGGCCTTCTGTGAAGAAGGCAGGACTTAGCAACAGGAGGGGTGAAGAGCGGATTTGAAGGGGGAGTCCTAAATCGAGACTCTGCTTTCCAGCATGTCCAGAGAGTGAGGGGAGCAGTGTGAAGGAGGATTGCCACTTTGGGGTGATAAGAGTCAAAAACAGAGAGTAGGATGGGCCTCCAGGGCCTGAGTGGGAACAGCTTCCCTGGGCACCGGCCTGGGAATCCACAAGCCCCACTAAAACACATGTGGAAGACAGACAGACAGACAGACAGACACGCCTGAACAAAGAAAGAGGCAAAGCCCTATGCGTCTGGTTCCCAAAATTTAGAAAAGGGTGGAAAGGACCTGCCTGTCTTCCTTCACTAAGACAGAAACGTTCCCAGCAGGACCGTGGGGACACAGCATGGCAGGATGATGATGAGTTCAGTGAGAGAGAAGAAACTGTGCCTTCCAAGAACCATCCCACAGCCATGTTTGCAGGCCGGGGTAATAGCCAGGATGTCATCCAGGGACGCCCGGGTGGCTCAGTGGGTTAAGCATCTGACTGTCGGTGTCAGTCTGGTTTTGATCTCAGAGTTGTAAGTTCCAGCCCTTTGTTAAGGGCCTACTTAAAAAAAAAAAACAAAAACAAAAACATATTATCACCTAGGGGTCAGAGGGAGGGATTGTGTGACACTGGGCCTGAAGCCATTCCCTCTTCCTGACCTTTGAGATCTTGCTCCTCTTTGGGAGATGGGACCCCCAGCAGCAGAAGCAGGAGGGAAAGGGGATTCTGGGCTCGGGACTCACCCCTGTCATGTATTGGTGTAATGTAGCTTGTGTGGACTTCTGTGGTGACGCCAGGGACGCCAGGGAATTTAACGGTTCCAGATGGCAAAGGCCCTCCCCTCGGAGCGGTCACAGGCAACCCGTTGAAATGTTTCTGGGCAGTTTGGGACTCCAGGGTCGTTCGTTGGCCTCCAGGGTCCAAGGCCCCTGAGCCTTTCTCTGCAGGTTCTCAACTGCCAAGGAAGCAAATGCAGATTGAAAAGTCAGCAGGAACACAACGTTCATTCTTGCTCACCCGTTGTTCTCTTTTACTTTCACTCTCCAGGGGCAAACTCTTTTCCCAATTTGTCATTTAACCCACCAAACTTGGTTTTCCATTTTAGTAATTGCATAGAGGGCTGTCCTGCTCTTCAGTATTTCCATTCACTCTCTGGTGAATCATGGATTTCCTTCCCTGTCACACACACGTCTACTTCTTCTTTTTCTTCTTCTTCTTTTTTTTTTTTTAGACAGTTGCATAGAATGTCCTATGGTCTGCCCTCAACACTTGGAAAATACTTTCTTAAGGAGACTGATTCCCTTTCTATCTGATACATCAATCTAGTTCATTGGAGAAAACCCTGGTATGTTATGAATCCATTCTATTTCATGAATCTATTCTATGTCATGAATAACTGCTCAGCTATGCATTTAATCAGGTTCCTGCTCTGTGTCCTCTGGGAGCGGGGACGAAATACTCACTGAGGTGGGTTCCTGTGACGTGTTTCAGATGAGGAACTGCACATGGCACAGAGCCTGGGGCCACAATGAATGAGGAGTTTACAGGGCCAGCAAGGACTGTCACTTTTCCTGGGCTCTCCAGTTCCCCATCCTCAGCCCTACCACACTGCATGGTAGATATTTATTAAATACATGTATATTCAGTAAATGTCCCTTTTCTGGCCTTAATGAAAGGGGTATCAGTCCACCATCATCAATAGATGCTAAAATCATGGGCTGAAAGGTTTTTGGGGAACAGGATATTCATGTAGAGAATAAATTTCAACCCACATTAAAAAAAAGATTATTCATTTATTTTAGAAATGAATCCATTCTATGTCATGAATCCATTCTATGCCATGAATAACTGCTCAGCTATGCATTTAATCAGGTTCCTGCTCTGTGTCCTCTGTCAGCAGGGATGAAATACTGAGGTCGGTTCCTGTGGCCTGTGGTTCAGATGAGGAACTGCACATGGCACAGAGCCTGGGGCCACATTGAATGAAGAGATTAGGTCAACAAGGGTTGCCAGTTTTCCCTGCCTACCCAGCTCCCCGTCCTCAGCTCTGCCACACGCTTAGTAGATATTTATTAAATACATGTATATTCAGTAAATGTCCCTTTTCTGGTCTTAATGAAAAGGGTATCGGTCCAACATCATCAATAGATGCTAAAGTCATGGGCTGAAAGGTTTTGGGGAACAGGATATTCATATAGAGAATAAATTTTGACCCACATTAAAAAAAAAAGATTTATTCATTTATTTTAGAAAGAGAGAACACATGCTTGCCAGAGTGAGTAGGGGGAGGAGCAGAGGGAGAGGGAGAGAAGCAGACTCCCCAGTGAGCACAGAACCTGACTTAGGGGCCTCCATCACACAGCCCTGAGATCAGGACCTGAGCCAAAACCACAAGTCAGACACTTAATGGACAGAGCCACCCAGAGGCCCCTCTATGCACAAGTTTAACATGCAAATGTCACACACATAAACTCAGCTTTTATCACCACCATCATCATCATTTTTGTTAGTCTTTGTATCTACTGACATTCTGGAGACTGGCTTGGGACTAACTCACCTGGCTTCCTTTTACCCTGGCTGAACAAAACTTCTACCCCCTTGAAAAACAAACAAACAAACAAACAAAAACAAACAAACAGAACTTCCATCTCCTTATGCATGCGGCTGTGAGGTTGTCATTTTCGGTTTTTTAAGCTCTCAGTCCAATGGTGGCCATGACCAAGATGGCCTTAATATTCTAGTTCCCAGCTGGACTGAATTTAAATAATCTCCTTACTGGCTCCAGGCTCCTGATCTCCCTTTTCTTAGAACACTTTATTTATTTTTATTTTTTCTTTTTACCTTTTAAGTAGGCCCCATGTCCAATGTGGAGTCCAATACAGGGCTTGAACTCATGACCCTGAGATGAAGACCTGAGCTGCTATCAGGAGTCAGATGCTTAGCTTAACCAAGACTGAACCACCCAGGAGCCTCTAGAACACATTTTAAAAAATGTGTAATTGTAAATTCTTTCTCCTCTTACCAGCTTTATAGCCCATGACTATCTTTCTCAAGACCCTGGGAACAATCTCTTTCAAATATGAACATCGAAGGAGATAGGGTCCTCACTTCCTTGTCTCTGCAGGAGGGAAGGACCCTATCTTTGACTAGAAGACCATCAACTGGGGGGCTTAAGCAACAGAAATATTTTCTTTCTTCCTTTTTTTTTTTTTTGAAAGAAGTAGCATGATTTTATTGAAATGTTTTAGTACAGTTTTGGATGATCTTAAAAGCCCGTATTCTAAACTAATACAAGTACTGCAAATGATAGATTCCTGAATCTAGTGGGCATCTAAACAGAGGTTAGTTCTAACAGGAGTATCTGCAAGTTTATTAATGCCCTTTCAGTTGGAGGACGAGCAGCCTTGGTATTTATGTATTTCTGTGGCTCCCCTTTCTGGCTGGATACACATGAGTCCAGGCCCATTTAGCAGAGGTGGACAGAGTGATACATTTGGTGTTTTCTCCTAATGTTTGCACACAAGCAGCAAGGGCTACACAAGTTTTGGGATCGGGCCACTCCTGAGGCCACCTTCATCTTTTTGAACTGAAACCATCAAGTATTTGAGGTCTACATTGCCACTGTGTAGGGCCAAGTATAGTAGAATTAGTTAATATATCAGAACTACTTGAAAACAAAAAGGGAGGCTAAAAGAAACAATCAGTTGTTAATTCAATAATGATAATGCAAATTTTTATCTGAAGATTATTTTGAAACTAGCTATCTTAGACTCAATCTTAAGAAGAAATAATACGATGTTTAAATCAACTTTTTTCAGTCATGTCAACATGTCTACGCTGTATGCCAAGGCTGGCTACCTGTGTGTGTTTGTAACTACTTAGCAACTCCATTTTCATTGGTCTGTGCATAGAAATTCCAAGAAATAGATAACCCTCATTTATGGAAACTAAAAATTACATACATCTAAGTAGGCTCTTTGCATTATCAAATCAACTTTTCCTAGATAGAGTCAATCTATATGACATAGCTAACTCCACCAGGCTAGAATACCATTGTTTGTCTCAAAAACCACTTTAAGGAACAGGAAAATGCTCATCTCTGCAATGATCAAACATTTTCTCCCAGTTCTAGAGAATGGAAGTCTGTGATCAAGTTGTGGGCAGCTTGGTTCCCCTGAGACGTCTCTCCTGGACTCCCACGTGGCAGCCTTCCTGCTCTGTCCTCACGTGGCCTCTCCTCTGTGTGCACTCACTTCTGATGTCCCTTACCCTTCTCAGAAGGCACCCGTCCAACTGAATCAGGACCCCACTGTTATGAGCTCATTCATCCTTAATTAATCCCTTAAAGGCCCCGTCTCCAAAAACAGTTACCCTGGGGGGTAGGGCTTCAAGTATGACTTTTGGGGGGGGGCACAGTGGATTCCATAACAGAGACTAACTTTGATGGGAGCCACTTAGCAAACACAGTGGTCTAATTACAGAGAATAACATTTAAAAGCTCAGGAAATAGCTCCATGTGCTCAGCACATCCCGTTGCTCAGCTTCAGGACTTTCCCACTAACTTCCCCACCTCTTGAACACCCTCTGCTCCTTGTTTTAGTGGAGTGGTCTTCAGGGTGAGTTCTGGTCTCTCTCCCCTATTACAACAGCCTTCAGTAAAGTCTTCTTGGCCTGCTCAATGTTGTCTCATGCAATTTTTGTTTTTGACAGTTGGTAGGTACAGATGCAGATGGGTTCTCTTTCCTATTAAGATCCATGATAAGTTTCTGCATACTTTCCTCCTAAAAGTTACCCTGTTTGTTATGAGTGTCTGTGCTTTAAATTACCTTGTTCCTTCAGAGCTCTCAGGGAATTATATTGTGTTGGTGCCAGAATAATTTTAGGAGTATGTTTCCCCCCCACATTTGTAAGATAATTTGTAAACATACAGAGAAATTGATAGAATTTTACAGTGAACACCAGTATACTTCTCCTCTAAGATGCTACAGTTAACATTGCACTATAAAGGCTTTATCACAGATTATCTACCTGGTCATTCTTCCCTTTTTCCATCAAAGTATCCTATTTTTGATGCATCTCAAAGTGGAAAACATTAAAAAGTTGGTCCCAAATGCTTCAGCATGCATGTTCATAAATAAAGTTCTTGTCTGCCTTTGAATATGACCAAAAGGAATCAGTGAATCTTATGAAAACTGGGTTATCATGAATCATTAATATCAACAATTAACTACAACATATTCATCCTAATAAAATATTAGTTAATGCCAGTCTATTGCTTTCGAAGTTCACTGAGATCATTCTAATTTGATCTTCACAGTGTTTCTGTATAGATGTAATCCCCTCTTGCTGGCTTCTGAAATTATGGGAGAGAAGTTGTGTGGAGCAAGGCCAGATGTCTGTGCCCCACAAAGAGGGGGAAGGGTAAGCTGGTGGAGGACAACGCATCAACACACTTGCACTGTATACTCAGGCCTTCCAGTGCGGCCTACTTGCTGATTCCTGCCCTCATGCTCATCTTTGTACTGACTCCAGCTCATCCCTTTTTCTAGATTATTTTTTCTATCTGAACAAGTGGTAAAATTCCTGTAGGGCTCAGATAATGTCACCTGAGTTTTCCCAACCATTTCTAACGGAATTAATTTCATCTCTTCTATGTTCTAAGAGTTCTGGCTGCTCTACGAATACCATTCGGTGTTCTAGGCGCATGTACATCTGGCTGGCTCTCATCCTGGGTTGATTAGCCCTCTTAGTTCTCTTCCTCAGAGAACACAGAACATTCTTGTCGCTTTGGCTCTTTAGGAGAAGATCTTAAGCATTCTAGATGTTCTGTGAATGTTTAAGGAATTGATGTATTGTATTACTTTGGACATAGTGTGCGCTGAGGATAGCCTCTCCTTGGTGTTAGGGAGTTGACAAAAGCCTTCACTGGATGTCTCTCAGGCCTACAATCCATGGCCCTAACCACGTCTCTGTTCTCCTGAGCAACCCTGCCCCGCCCTTCCTCACGGAGTCTCCTCTTGATCTATAACTAACTAGGTATAAAAGAGCTCCTGCTCTTTCCTCAGATATTTCCTGTCTTGGACAACCTTGGCTCTGAAGGGGAGAGAAGAGCCCTGGTATTTCACTTTTCCTTGGCGTCCCTACTGGCAGCTTCCTTAGATGCAATGAGGCTCCTGTGACAGTTTCTTTAAAGCTTTGCAGGCTTTCTCTGAGCCATATGTCAACGTGCTCCCAGTGTCCACCGACTTCCCCTTTGCAAAGCCACCCGCACAGTTTGTTCCACTTCCAAGTACAAAAATCTGAATTGTGACATTGAAGCGCATTGAAGTTGTGAATTGTGGCATTCTCTAACTCTGAAAGTGGGGGAAGGTCTGAGGTGTGCACAGACTGGAGCCTAGCCTCAAGTGGAGTTTCCCTAGGTCCTTCAACAAATGCAGGTTTCTCTCCTGAAGACCCGAGGATGATGTGAAGACCAGAGAGTGCAGCTCAGCTTGGTAATAATCAAAACAATGAGCAGACATATTTTCACTTTCTCTTTCTCCTGGAGCCCTGGGAGTTAGCTGTCTCTTAGCTGGGACCCTGGTCATTGCCAGCTGTTTCCTACTGAAGGCACTCTCTGTTGATCACCTATATTATCCTACTGGTTCAGGGTACATGGAAAAATTATTTCCTTATTTATATAATATTATATATTATATAATAATAATTACTTATATCATATTATATTATATTATATTATATTATATTATATTATATTATTTCTTTTTATCTGTTGATGCTTATTTCCCCAAAAGTTAATGGCTTAGAACATCAATAATCATTTGTTATCTCCCATAGTTTCTGTGGGTCAAGAATTCAGGAGCAAGAGCATTGGCAGGTTCTGGCTCAGAGTCCCCCATGAGGTTGCAGTCAAATGTTAACTGAGGTTGCTCTCATCAGAGGGTTTGACTGGGGTACAGGGGGGATATCAGGCATACAGGTTCCACTGGTGCTTCTAAGCTGGATCCCTCCTATGGCTGTTGGCAGGAGGCCTCAGCTTCTCATCACAAGGAATTCTCCATAGGACTACTTCAGGAAAATGACAGTTGGGGGTCCCCTGGATGGGTCAATCAGTTAAGCATCTGCCATAGGCTCAGGCCAAGATCCTAGGAGCCCTGTGTCAGGCTCCCTGCTCAGCATGGAGTCTGCTTCTCCTTCTCCCTCTGCCCCTCCCCCTGATGGTGTTCTCTCACACTCTCTCTTGCTGTCTCTCAAATAAATAAAATCTTAAAAAAAAAAAAAAGTCACGAGAGTTGGCTTTCCCCAGAGTGAGAGAACCAAGAGGGAAAGGTGGAAACATCAATGTCTTTTGTGATGTGGACTAGAAAGTCATGTTTTAGTATTTGCATTCTATCCTGAGAGTTGCACCCATCATCCCTGTTCAGTATGGCAGGGATTACACAAGGGCATGAGTACCAGGAGGCCAGAATCACTGAGAGCCATTTTGAGGGTAGGCTGTCACCATTCTTTTACTTGGGTCTTCCTTATCTTCACAAGGCTGGCCCTGTGGACAGAGAGGGACAGTACACAACAAAAGTGGGAGTCAGAATCCAGAAGGAATGCCTCAAACAGAAGTTATTTGGATGGCACTGGAATTGAGGAAAACATAAGGAAATATTTTTTCCATGTACCCAGAACCAGTAGGATAAGACAGGGGATTAACAGAGTGACTTCAATAGTCACTCTAAGAGTTGGCATTGGCCAGGGTCCCAGCTAAGAGGCAGCTCCCTGTGGTCCAGGATAGACAGAAAGGGAAACAATAACTGCCTATTTTCTTTTTAAGATTTATTTATTTATTAGAGAGAGAGTGAGCACAAGTAGAGTGAAGGGCAGAGGGAGAGGCAGACTCCCTGCTGAGCAGGTAGCCCAGTGAGGGACTCCATCCTGAGACTCCGGGATCATGACCTGAGCCAAAGGCAGATGCTTAATCCACTGAGCCACCCAGGCACCCATCTTCCCATTGTTTTGATTATTACTGAGCTGAGCTGAACTCTCTGATCTTCACATCATCCTTGGGTCTATAAGAGAGAAACCTGTGTTTGTTGAAGGACCTAGGGAAACTCCACTAGGGCCTAGGCTCTACCCCGTCTCTGCACACCTCAGACCTTCCCCCACTTTCAGAGTTAGAGAATGCCACAATTCACAGTTTCAATGCAATTCCATATCACAAGCCTCTCCTCATGGCAATCAGTGTATTTGGCCCTGTATTTTTTTTTTTCAAAATAACACCTTAAAATGAATACATTTACTTTGTTTTAGGAGGATGTACTTGGTTCTCAAAAACCTAAAGGAACTAATATTTGTACTGAGGGAGACCGACAGTACCACTTGTTAGACCACACTGGTCAGAGACGTTAAAACACAAGAGAAGCCATGCTTGATTCTCTCCAGGAGGGGATTGAAGACTTCATGGGAGATAAATCCTGGGAGAATATAGTATTTAGCCAGGTAGGACAATGGAGAAAGTGATTTCTGGGGAAAGAATAAAGATAAAGAGCTGACAGGCATCTATGAGTCAAAAATATAAATTCAGGATTACTGGACCATGAGTCGTTGTAGAAGAAGATCTTATAGCAAAGAGAGGTGTCAGGAGAACAGGTGGGAAATATCTGGAGTCATAGATGCTGCACAGAGAAAATCCACAAGACACCCCACCAGTAATCCATCCATCCATGCACCCGTCCATCCATCCAACCATCCATCCATCCATCCATCCATCCATCCATCCATCTCTGCATTTCCTAACATATATTTTCTCTCTCCCCACCCCATGTTCAAAAGGGGTAGTTTGTAGCATTCTTAGCATTCTAGGTCCAGATCCAGAGAATATTCCATGACAGATCCAAGGTGCTGTATGAGCCACTCTGCCATTAGCATAGATTCCAGCAGATTTAATGGTGCCTGAGGTATCAATGGTAGATAGGGATGCTATTGGTTTCTACAGACTTTTTTTTTTTTCATTTTTCACATTGGAACAGGTTTTATTTAGATTAAAAGTTTTTCAATTAAATTTTTAGTTTGAGATAACTATACACTAAATTCATCGACAGCTCATAGAAATAATAGAGATGTCCCAGGTATTCCTTTTCTAGTTTTTCTCAAGGGTAACAAATTACAAATACTGTGGTACAATATCATACCCAGGATACTGACATGGATACGATGTACATCTTATTCCAAGTAAAGATAATACTGGAGCCTTTGACAAGGCTTTAGGGGTAGGGCACAGTGCAGACCTCTTAGGATTTGGAGCAAGGCCCTGCCATCACCTACAGATAACTATTCTCTTTTCGAAAAACCGATCTTGGCCTGCTCAGGGCCTTCATGGGGACTGAACACTGACTCTGGGCCACCGAGGCACCAAGCAACCTGGGCTGCCCCTCATGAGCTTGGTGCTTTCTGGCCCATCAAGTCTGAGAGTGGGTAAGCACAGCAGCACTCCATCGTCAAATGGAAACAGTAAGTACATGATATGGCCTAATCAGGCCCTGGGGCATAAGCAAGTTACATGAATAGGTTGCTTGAATGCTCATGGTCCCCATTCCTACCCTACGGCCTCCTCTCTCCCAACCTGTACCTATGGCCTCATGGGAAACTCCACCTATCAGTGACAGAGGAAGACAGGACTGGTGTTGGGTTTCCAGATGCTTCTGTACGATCCACAGGTACCACCTGAAAAGGAACAGCTTCAGCCTTATAGCCCTTCTCCAGACTATTCCCGAAGGACAGTGGGTAAGGGAAATGTTCTGAGTGGGTACGGCGTTGGGCAGTATCCTGGGTGGTACACTTTCCTGGGAAGGAGAAATGCACACATATGCAATTAGATGCATATTTCAATGGTTTGGCTGGATAGCCAGGGACTTGGAAAATCCAATTGGAAACATGGTGACATAGAAATTTGGGGGAGAGGTATGAGGATAGAATTCTCTGAGAACAGAAGGATATTTGTGTCCCATGGGAATGCTCCCCAAAGGGTGACCTCAGAAGAGGATTTTAAGCATCAAGTAGCTAGGATGACCACTCTGGGGCTATCAGTCAGCTTGATTCCCCAGGCAGCCCACATTGCCCAGTGGGGCTCAGGAACAAAGGGGCAGGAATGGATGTCAGGCACAGGCTGAGTAGCACAGACCTGCATTCACCAAGGCTGAGTGGGCTGTGCCCACTGCTGAGTGCCCACCCTGCCAGCCGCAGAGACCCACACAGCCCTGATATGGCACCGTTCCCTGGGGTGATCACCCCGCTGGCAGGTTCACGACCCTGGACCACTTCCATCACAGAAAGTCACAGTATTCCTCTTTTTTGAAATAGATACTTACCGTGATACTGGTTTGTCTTCTTAGCCTGCAATGTTTTTGCCAAAACTACCATCCGTGGACCTACAAAATTCTTTATCCCACCCTCACTGTCTTCCTTAACTTCTTGATTCTGATCAAGGAACTCGGTTCACAAGAAAGGGAATGTGGCAGTGGGCCCATTGCTCATGGACTTACTGGATTTACCATGTCCATCCGTCTGTCCACCCCTTCCACCCCACCTTCGGAAGCAGCTGGCTTGGCAGACTGGTGGACAGTGGCACTGCTGGCTAGGTGGTAATGCGTTGCACGGGTGAGGCCAAGCCCTCTGGAAAGAAGGCTGTATATGCTGTGAGTCCAGCTCCTCTCCCTGGGATTGAACCCTAGACCCTCTCCTCTTAGCTCCTGGGTGGATTCCTCTTCCAGTTGGCATCTCACAAGGAGCCTGTGCTGTTCTCGCCCAAATGGGAGTAATGTCTGCCACAGGTGTGCCTGTCCTCCTCCCCCCACTCGCGGCCCCTCCTCCCTGCCCTGCCCTATCCTGCAAATAATCTGTGCAAAGTCAGGCTGATTTTTCTAAAACCCTCCAGCATCAAGAAGTCTTAAGTCTTGCTTCCCACCAGGCACTCTCTCCCTCTCCTGTCCTCCTCCTCCCATCTCCTGGTACTACTTTTTCAACCATGTTGCTCTTTTCCATCTTCCTGACTGCCCAGAGGCCCACTGTCACTCAACAAAGGACCCGAGGCAGAAGGGAGCTTGGGGAGGATTGGTGAGACGGGGAGAGGCTTCTATTTAGGATCCCACACCCACTTCCGCCCTGGTCTTAACCCTGTCTCCCCGCAGGACCTTGGTATTCAATTTCCTCAAAAATTTTAGCAGGTTGTCCCCAAACCTTTTGCCCGGCCCACTCTGGGAGGTGCCCTAGCTTTATGCCACTTACTGGGGCCCGGTTGTATTTCCTGAAATATTTCAATCTTCTCTTCATTCACCAGTCCACCCTGTCTTTTCTGTCTTCATTCCCACTTTCCAAATAATCCCTTCTTGTGGTCAAAAAGTATAAACTTCCAGTTATAAAATAAACAAGTCATGAGATGTAATGTATAATATGGTACATAACTATAGCTAATAATATACATACAAATATTGACTCTTGTAGACCTCAAAATAATTTGTTATATGTCAGTAATATCTCAGTAAGAAACGTTAAAGGTAAATGAAAAGAAGGGATGATTCTTTTTTTGGTGGTGCAGGGATGGGATGATAGATTCTATGCCTTTTGTTATGGGTTGAATTGTGTTCCCCCAAAAGATATGCTGAAGTCTTAACTCGTGGTTTGGGAAGGTGATTTTATTTGGAAATAGGGTCTTTGCAGCTGTATCCACATGAAGACGAGGTAATTAGGGTGAAACACCGTCCATAGGACTGTTGTCCTTGTAAGAGGGGACCAGAGACAAACAGGGAGGAAGTCATGTGGATACACAGAGGCAGAGAAAGAAGCCAGCCCTGTGACAAAGGAGACAGAGATCAGAGGACAGCCGCCTGGAGTCAAGGAATGCCAAGCATGGCAGGAAACGTCCAGAAGCCGAGAGACAGAACATGGCTCTGCGGATGCCTTGCTCTCAATCTTCCAGCCTTCAGAACTGGAAGAGAAGAAAATCCTGTTTTGTATTATTTCTTCTTTTTAAATTTATTTTTTATTGAGATATAATTGATATACAGCATTATATTAGTTTCCGATGTACAACGTAATGGTTGGATATTGTATATATTGTGAAATGGTCAGCACAATAAGTCTTGTTTTGAGATCCACCCTCTCAATAACTTTGAAATATACAACACAGTACGGTTAACTACAGTGAACATGTTGTACACTATATCCACATGACTTTTTAAAGTTATAACTGGAAACTTATATCTTTTGGCCCTAAGAAGGGATGATACTGATGGTGGAAATGAAGATTTAAAAGATAGGGTGGTCAGGACAATGGGTTGAAGAGGAGCCGACCGGTACTATGAGAAAGGGTTGATATATTCTAGGAAATACGGCCGGGAGTCCTAGGGCGGAGTCAACCTGGAAGTGATAAATTCTCTGCAGAAACCGCAAATCGCAGTTAGAGTGTTGCCGCGAGGAGCTGACGTGGGAGAATGGGTTGGTCTGGGGGCTCCAGCGTCCGTCTTGTTCTGCTCTGGTTTTTCCTGCCGATCTGTCCTACAGCAGACTGCAGCCGTGAGTTCAGAAGTGGAACCCGGGGGTGGGAGCGAGGTGTTGGGGAGTGAGCAGTAAGACCGGGGAGGGGAAATGGTGTCCGCGGAGCGGTTCTGGAATCTTCTCGCCCCGATGGCACGGAGCCCCTCTCCTCAGTTATTCTCTGAGGGCCGCTTTCTGCCTGGAGGGTGTCTGTGGGCGGTTGTTACCTGGGCCAGGAGAAGGACTGAAAACAGAGGCAGCTTCTGGGCACCTGGGTGCCTCAGTCGGTTAAGCGTGGGACTCTTGATTCGGGCTCAGGTCATGATCTCAGGGTCCTGAGATGGAGTCTCAGGCCCCTGGGGCTCTGTGCTCAGTTCGAGCTGTGTCGGAGATTCTCTCCCTCTCCCTCTGCCCCTTCCCTCTGCACTTTCTAAAATAAATAATGAATCTTAAAAAAAAAAAAAAAAAGGTGGGGGTTGGGGAGGAGGAGGATGAGGATGAGGCAGGTAAGAGGAATCCGAGGGCTAGGGAGAAAACTCAGAAAGTTCCGCCAAGCGCTGGGGGCCAGGGAGCACAGCGGAGGGAGAGAGGGCACCGCGGGAAATCTGTGGTCCTCCCCAGCCTCTGGAGTCTCATCTCTGAGCCCAGCCGAACCTAAGCCCCCCAGGGGCACTGACTCTGGGCATGATCTGGGGCTTTCTCAGGGAGGGGACTGCCACAGGATCCCGTGCTTGAAAGCTACTCCCCCTGCTCTCCTTGCATGAGTCACCGTCCCCACTGCCTTTAACCAGTCCAAGTGTGATGGACTTGCCCGCACACTTGGGCAGTGGATTACCCCAACCCCCCTTTCCGTGGGAGGCCAGGCGCTCCTTCACCAGCACCTCCCAGCTCAGGGTGCACGGCTCTGATGTCCTCAGAGAGGCCTTCCTCACTCTCAGTCCCAGGCGCCTGCAGCCTCTTTTACAGGGTGTGAGTTCCCCTTCTGTGAGTGCCATTGCCTGCCTGGAACATTAGGGCTCTCTTCTTGATACTCAGATAAGGATGTCACAAAGGGCACAGAGCCCATTTTCCCACAGGGCTCTGTGGTGTGGATTCTAAGGGTCCTGGGGCCCAGGGAGCAACCCCTTCATCCATGGATTGCCTATGGCTGCTTGCCAGCTACAAAAGCACGTTGAGTGGTTACAACAGAGACCTATGCAATATTCAATAGACACAGAAAATCTTTGCACCAGGCTGGCATTTCAATGAAAATCGAATAGGGTTCATGCACATCCTTGCATCCTGAGAGAGGCTTTAAGTTTGGTACTCATCTCTTTCCTTGCATCCAGGATAAGGTATTTTTGTATTTATTTATTTTATTTGTAAAGAGTCCTACAGACCTGTCCATGAGCATAGTTGCAGGACATGTGGTTTCGTGTTTGGCATTCCTTGCTATATCTGTTCTATCATATGCACTTCTCTGAGCCTTCTATCTGCCTTGGTTATGCCTGCTATTCTAGTCTGTGCAGTGTGGACCACCCTTTCCAAGCTTCCAAGACCCATCCTAAGGGCAGGTTATCAGCATCTCCAGGGCCCTGCTGAGTCCTGTGATGCATGGTCCTGAACTCACCCTTCTCTGACTGGAGTCTGTCCTCACCCTGCCCCCACCCTGACCCAGCTCCTCAGGAGCAGCCCCCTCCCTGCCCCTCATCTTCCTACACGACACTGGCCTGCGTCCTGACAGTCCTCGGACATGTAGACCTCTTCTTTCCATAGCCTGCCTGGCCTGTGCCTGGAGTGGGTAGAGACAGAGTGATGCTGGGTATCAGCCTGGTAGGCGTGGGTCCTATCTGGGGCTATGTGGTCTCCTACCAGGCAGAGGCATCCTGATCCTATCCTAACAAGGGAAGAGCACCAGCCTCCAAGGCTAGGGGAGCTGCTGTGCAGGGACAGTCCTTGCTCTGTCTTGCCCACATTCTAGTGCTGTCACCTGGATGGCAGAGGGGTGCCTGCTGCTCTTTTACTTCCAGCCCCAACCTCCACCTGTGTTTTCCCTTCACAGATGCTCTCTCACTTTCCTACCATTTTTTCATCACATCTCAGGCTAGGCCTGGACAGCCATGGTGTCAGATTCCAGGCCAGATCAATGGCAAAACGTTTCTTTCCTATGACTGTCAGACCAAGGAGTTCAAACCCATTGGTCCTTGGGGGATGAAGCTGAAGGACACAGCATTTTGGCAGAAACAGGAGGAAACTGTGAAACTCCTGGTGGAAGAGCTCAGAAAGAAACTGCTGGACATCAAAGCAGAGAATTTCACTAAGATCGGTAAGTCTGAAGGCCCAGGGTAGAAGGGGAACACTTTGGCAGGGCCAGAGAGCTATTGTGGTCATGTAAATCTTGGAAGTGGGTCCCACACATGCGGCCAGCAGCTAGTGTAGACAAGGAGGCCAGAGCAGGACCAGGAGGGCTGGGAGTGAGCTGAGGAGTGCACAGCGGGTGGGACAAAGGATTGGTCAGGACCAGAGGCTGACTTGTTCCCCCGCTGGGGGCGGGTGCAGGTTCTCTCACCATGCAGGGCAGGCTCACGTGTGAGCGTGGGGCCGACGGACACACCAGAGAATCCTGGCAGTTTTGCTTCAATGAGCCGATAACCTACCTCTTTGACCCGAAGAACAGAAAGTGGACAGTGGATCATTCTGGAGGCCAACAGGTTAAGGACATGTTGGATGGTGACAGAGAGCTGACCAGGCTGCTCGTGAGGACCTCAAGCGGAGACTGTCAGAGCTGGCTTCAGCAAGTGTGGGAGCGCTGGGATGAAATGCAGGAGACCACAGGTAACTCAGAAGACTGGATGGACTGCTGGTTCTCCTGAGATGAGCTCCACCTGCCCCACAGTATGGGCTGTGTGCGTGTGTGTGTCAGTGATGCATACATGATGAGTTGTTCTTAGGAGTGAAAGGGCCACTAGTATGTCCTAGCTACCTTCCTTTCCTGTCTCACGTCCTGGCATCTCTCCCTACTGCACATACCTTTGGTCCTTTCACTGTCGATTTCTTGCTGGCCCCAAGCTGAAGGCATCATTCCGTTTCCAGAGATTTACTTTTTACTGTTCCCTTTTCTGAGCTTCATTGTTGTTTTTCGTCTCCCCTGCTCTCTTTCTTGAAATCCTTCAATGCCAGGTGAAATGTCAGCTCCTGACAAAATGTCTCTGTAACCATCCATACATATCCCCTCCTCTTCTGTCACAGCAGGAGTGACTGTCTATATGAAAAGCCTTGCTTCCCCCATTAGCTGTATGATCTGCATGAACCGCCCTCCCTTTCATCCTCAGGACTGGTCACAGTGGCTGCCACAAACATGGTAGAAGGAGGACATCTGGGCTGTAGGATTACCTGGGGCAGCAGCAGTTAAAGACTTATGCCACCAGTTTGGGGATCCAGACCAGGGTCCTCACTATTGTGTTTCCATTTCAGGAGCACCGGCCACAACCCTGCATGTAGCTCTGGTCAAAGGCGCAGCCATCAGGCTGATCTCTTCTGTCTTCCTTGTGGTCCTCACGCACTCAATCCTCCTTGTCGTTCAAGGCATAGTCCTTTGAGTAACAGGTACTGTGGGCAGAATTGAGTCAGAAGTGAGAGGCAGATGGCCTGAGGTGAGCACAAAGAAAGGTGAATAGCGAGCCCTTGTCCTATTGCCTGAACCTTCTCACCTGAATATGAGACCAGATGTGTTGGACTATATTAGCTTCTCCCAAGAAAGAGACTCATTAGGAGCTGCTGATGTAGAGGTTGAGGTAGATAATTATTACAAGGGATTGGCTCATGACTAGGGGGTCTGTGAGTTGGAGAAACAGGGAAGCTGGTGGTGGGGTTCCAGCACAAACCTGAATGCCTGAGAATCAGGGCATCAGTGGTGTAAGTCTAGGTCCTGGTCCAAAGAACAAAAAGAACAAAACTAGGTCCAGGAGTGCTAATGATGAATGCTGAGGGCAGGAGAAGGATGGCCCAGCCAAACTGAGAGCAACGTCACCTTTCCTCCACCATTTGTTCCATTCAGGCCCTTGTGGATTCGATGAGGACAGTCTTCCTTACTCAGTCTACTGATTCAAATGCTCATCTCTTCCAGAAACACTCTCTAGACAGACCCAGAAAGAATGTTTTCCTAGCTACTGGGGCATCCCTTGGCCCAGTTGAGTTGACCTGTAAAAGGATTCTTACATTGCTTGATAGTAGTTACCTGGGCAAGCTTAGCCTTGAGCTCTGATAGCGCCTCGCTAAAGCTGGTGGGAAAGCACAGGGCTCTCCCTTCCCTAACCCCAAACTTTACATCCTGTTTTTGCTAAAAGGATTGAGCAAAATCAGGCCTGGCTCAGACCAGCTTTTCACCTGGGGAGGCGCCTGAGTGGGGGGTGGTGTACAGACAGTAGGAGCATCGGGGAGCATCGGGCATGGATAACACTCTGGTTTGGGGAAGAGCAGCTGGTGGCTGCACGTGATGTGTCCTAGGGATGGGGACCTCTCCATGCTGCATCTCCATGCTGAACCAAAGAAGAGGGGTGGGAAGGCTGTTGCCCACCCAACCAAAGGCTGGCTTGCAGGGTTCTGCTCCCACACAACTCAGCTTGGGTGGTGGCAGCTAAGACAGAGGGCCCATGGGAGACTCTCCAGGATGAGATTCGAAGGCCCGAGCTCCAGGGAACCCTGGGATATCTGGCTCAGCCCTGGTCCTCTCACCTGGCAGCTAGCCTCCTATGGAGCCCAGAGCCCCAGCCAGCTGAACTGCCCCTACCTTGAGCAGAGGTGCCTCAGAGTGCCTCAGGAGGGGGCATTGAGTTGCTGTTGGAATGGGATGCTCTCACCTGACCAGACCAGGAAAGGGTGTGGCAGGGCAAGGACAGTCATACTCAGACCTTGTGTTCAGCTACCAAGACGAGGAGAGGCTGAAGACAAGGGAAGATGGATCTTTGCCTGTAACCTTCCCCAAGGCTACAGGGACCAGGATCCAGGTCGCTTTCTGGGTAGGGCGCCCAGCTACTCTCTCAGGCCTTCCCACCAGAGGAGGGCCAGGATCTATGTCATGGGAACAGATGACTCATTGGTGGCTTTAGTCTTGAGCCTAGGTGTTCAGGAGTAGGGCCTGAGGCTGACTGTTTTGTGGTAATGAGGGAAGAGTTTGGTCAGGCTGCTGGACCCAGGACTTGGGTGGCCCAGGACCGGGGGGGAGTGTAGGATGATACTCGACCCTCAATGTGAGCTGGACTTTGAGCCAGGCAGTAACTAGGGAGGGAGAAGCCCAGGAGAACTGACCCAGGATTTCCTCAGCCACTGGAACAAGCTCCTGTTTCTCTTTTAGAGGCTGAAATTGCTAAAACAAGGGCCTGAGGATGTGCTCTCCTGCACCTGCTCTCCCTTCTGGTGAGTGACCTTCTACCTGCTGTCCATGTCCACCAACGGGACTTTCGATCCCTATGGCGAAAGCAGAATCCTCCAGTTCTCTGGGAGATTGTGATTATGGTGGAGATGTAGTATTTCCCTGCCTTCATTCTCCGTCATGATGATCCACCTCTGCACTTTTTCTTAACACTGATGTTCTGGTGCTAACTGTTGGGATTCCTGAACTTGGCCTTCTAACTGCCTGAACAAGAATTCTGAACAAAGAGAATATTTCCCAAGTTCTCCTTTGGTACTGGAAATCAGACACTTGTCAATATCACAAGCTGCTCATTGCTGAAAGAATCCTGTGTGAAAGTGGAGAATCTCAGGGCTTCTTTCTTTTGAGACTCAGATCTTTTAAATAGAACAAGATTATATTTATGATAGTTTATCCTTTAAACTTTAATTTATCCTTTAAATAAGTATTTAAATAAAATTTTAAAGGTTACATTATTTCAGAAGTTTACATTATAACGCAGTGGAAATAAGTGGCATTCAGTCTCTCTGAAACCACCTCTCAAGTAGTCATCTGTAAGTGTCAAACATGATCCTGACACTCTGGGTGCAGAAAAAATTCTGGAAATGAAGCAATGAGATTTGGATTTCTCCGACCAGACATCTCCAGTAGTGACTCTCCTTTGATTCCTCCCCTCCAACTCACCTCCTTCAAGGCACAGTGAGTCTTCAAGAAGGAAACAGATCTGCTTCTAAAAGTCGCGATGCCCTTCAACAGGCGAATGGATAAAGAAGATGTGGTCCATAAAAATAAGGGAATATTACTCAGCCATCAGAAAGGATGAATACCCAACTTTTACATCACATAGATGGGACTGGAGGAGATTATGCTGAGAGAAATAAGTCAAGCAGAGAAAGTCAATTATCATACAGTTTCACTTACTTGTGGAGCATAAGGAATAACAGGGAGAACATTAGGAGAAGGAAGGGGAAAATGAAGGGGGAGGAATCAGAGGGGGAGATGAACCATGAGAGACTGTGGACTCTAAGAAACTGGGGGTTTTGGGGGGGAGGGGGGGGGGGGGATGGGTAAGCCTGGTGGTGGGTATTAAGGAGGGCACGTATCACATGGAGCACTGGGTGTTATATGCATACAGTGAATCATGGAACACTACATCAAAAACTAATGATGTGCTATATGGTGACTAACAAAGCATAATAAAAATAGTAATAAAAAATTATTTTATCATGGACAAAGGATGAGTATCCAGAATATATAAAGAGCTCCTACAAACACATTGCAACAAGTATGGTTCTCCAAAGCTGCAGTACATGGCAAATAAGCCTATGAAAAGATTGAAAATCTCACAAATAAGCAAGAAAACTCTACTTGGAAGGACAATGGGAATGGACAAAGGTGGTAAAAGGTACAAACTTGCAGGTATGAGACTCATAAATTCTGGGGATTAATGTTTAGCATAGTGACAATAGTTAATATTATTGAACTGTATATTTGTTCTTTTTTTTTTTTAAAGATTTTATTTATTCATTTGACAGAGATCACAAGTAGGCAGAGAGGCAGGCAGAGAGAGAGGAAGAGAAGCAGGCTTCCTGCTGAGCAGCGAGCCTGACATGCTCGATCCCAGGACCCTGAGATCATGACACAAGCCGAAGGCAGAGGCCTTAACCCACTGAGCCACCCAGGTGCCCCTATTTGTTGCTTTTTTAAAAAACACAAATATCTATTACTTTAATATATTAAAAATTCAACTTGAAAGTTGAAATATTGTATTATATAACTTGTATATATTGTATATATTATATATTATTAAATATATATTATATTGTTATATCGTTATATTATTATAATACATATTGTATATATTGTATATTGTATATATTATATAACTTGTATATAATACAATAAATACTGTATTATATAACTTGAAATATTGTATTATATAACCAGAGCGTATGAAGGGGAAAAAGCCAGTGATTGGAAACTGAATCTTACCCAGAAAACTCAAAAGGAAACTTTTTATTTTATTTTTTTTTTTATTTTTTTTTTTTTAAGATTTTATTTATTTATTTGACAGAGAGAGATCACAAGTAGATGGAGAGGCAGGCAGAGAGAGAGAGAGAGAGAGAGAGGGAAGCAGGCTCCCTGCTGAGCAGAGAGCCCGACGCGGGACTCGATCCCAGGACCCTGAGATCATGACCTGAGCCGAAGGCAGCGGCTTAACCCACTGAGCCACCCAGGCGCCCCAAAAGGAAACTTTTTATACATTCATATAATTCCAAGGTTAACTAAGTCCTGCCAGAACTATTTCTTAAAACACACCATCTTTTATTATGACAAATCTTTAATGTCACATTGCTTAAAATTTTCATTAAACTTTTACTTATCAAATTTAGCCTAAAATTGGAAGCCAATTCCTCTTCACTTTTACATAATTCAGGTCAATTAGTTGCTTAATAAATATGGTATCTTGTTTACTGACTGGTATGAGAAAATCTGATTTTTTTAATTAGAAGCCATTATTGGGGCACCTGGGTGGTTCAGTCCAGTAAGTATCTGCCTTCTGCTCAGGTGAGGAACCCGGGATGCTGAGAGGCAAGTCTACTCTCGTGGCCTCTGCCTGCTTCCTGCTCAGTGCTCAGGGTTCAGCCTGCTCCTCTGCCCCCATTGCACCCCCCTCACCCCTACCCCATCATTCTCTCCTTCTCTCTCTCAAACAAAAAAAATGTAATGATCATTGAGCTTCTCCAAGTTGCTAGGTCCAGTAACACTGGTATAAAAGCCATGTGCTCCTGGGATGGGGCAAAGCCTAGGACCACCCACAGGTAGCATGCTCAGCTCTCCCTCAAGGAGGCAGAACACACAACTCTTCTTGGGTGGTGGCAGGTAAGACAGAGGGCCCATGGGAGAGACTCTGCAGGATGAGATTTGAAGGCCAGAGCTCCCCTGGGATACCTGGGAATCCTGGCTCAGCCCTGGTGATCTCATCTGGCAGCTAGCCTCCTACAGAGCCCAGAGCCCCAGCCAGCTGAACTGTCCCTGCTTGAGCAGAGGTCCCTCAGGAGGGAGGGGGCATTGAGTTGCTGTTGGAATGGGATGCTGTCACCTGACTGGACCAGGAAAGGGTGTGGCAGGACAGGGACAGTCACACTCAGATCTTGCGTTCAGCTACCAAGATGAGGAAAGGCTGAAGACAAGGGGAAAACAGATTTGTGTCTAAAAGTCTCCCCAACGATCCAGAAACCAGGATTCAGGTCCCTTTCTTTGGGTAGGGCTCCCAGCCCTTCCTTTATGGCTTCTGATCCAAAGGGTGGGTCAAGATCTAATTAAAGGGAACAGATGATTCATTCCTGGTTTTAGTCTTTTTTTTTTTTTTTTAAGATTTTATTTATTTATTTGACAGAGGCACAGCAAAAGAGGGAACACAAGCAGGGGGAGTGGGAGAGGGAGAAGGAGACTTCCCACTGGGGGGAGCCCGATGCGATGCAGGGCTCGATCCCAGGACTCTGGGATCATGACCTGAGGAGAAGGCAGACGCTCAAGGACTGAGCCATCCAGACTCCCCCCCCCCCAGTTTTAGTCTTGAGCCCCACTTTTTGGTAGGGGGCCTGGAGCTGACTCTGTTGTGCTAATGAGGGAAGAGTGTGTTCAGGTTCTGGACCCAGGGGTTGGGGAGCTGTGTGTGTGTGGGGGGGGGATGCTGGGCCATCAGTGAGGACAGGTCTTTGAGACAGGGAGTGACTGGAGAAGGGTTTAGAGGGCAGTAGGACTGACCCAGGATTTCCTCAGCCACTTGAACAAGCTCCTGTCTGTCTTTTAGAGGCTGAGGTTGCTACAAGGAGCCCCTGGGATGTGCTCTCCTGCATCCACTGTCCCTCCTGGGGGGTGGTCTTTCCACCATCTGCTGTTCACCTTAACCAACGGGAGCTTCGATCCCTAGAGCAAAGGAAGAATCCTCCAGATCACCATGATTATGGGGGAGATGGAACATTTCATTGCCTTCATTCTCAGTCATGATAATCCACCTTTGCACTCTTTCATAACATTAATGCTATTTTCTGTTGGTGCTAACTGCTGGGATCCCAACAGTTTGCCTTCTAACTGCTTAAACAAGAATTTTGTATGAAGAGAATATTGCGCAACTTCTCCTTTGGTAGTGAAAGTGAGATACTTGTCAGTGATTCTGTTCATTGTTTAAAAAAATATATGACATTAGAGAACCTCGGGGATTCTTTCTCTCTTTTGTGACACAACCTCAAGTCCTTTAAATAAAACGAGATTAGAGATGAGAGCTAAGGTGATAGAGTAGTGGGAGCACCCAAGGCTTCCCTCATCCCTCGAACACAGCTAGATAAACATCATATCATTCTGAACACCCAAGACAGTGATCTGAGGACGAACAGAACAAACTACACAGTGAGAGGGAGAAAAGAGGCCATGTCATCATGGAAGTAGGAGTTGCGGAGCTGTGATTTGGGGGAGAAGGGTACTGCAGGGGCTGCAGCGGGGAGAGGGCCCTGGTCATGGAGAGAAGTGATGGAGAGAAAGACGGAGAGAGGAGCGCATAGGGGATCCCACAAAGCAAACACTTCCTCAAAGTCATTGACTGGGAAAACGAGATGGGTTGATGATAGTTTTGACAACAACCAACAGAACTCAAAGACTGGAGTTTTAGAAGTCTGCAGTGTGGCTGGTGTGGAGTCTGGCAGGCATAGCAGTAGTCCTGTGGATAGCCTGGGAGCTGAGAGTGTGATCTGAGGTTCCCCTGGGACGCACTGGGAAAGAGCGTTCTTGCTTCTTAGGGAGCATCTGGGAGAGGTGGCCTTGACTCTGAGGGTACAGAAGAGCCAGTGGGCACCATCGTATTCCCGCCCCCAGCCCCTTAGCATAACGGCAGAGACACCCCCTGAGGGCCGCCGCTAACCTTGAGGCTGGCTTTTGGCTGCACTTTTCCAGACTCCAAGCTCCTTTGCCTTGGTGTGGCTTCCTCTCTGGGCGAAAGCTTCATCAGTCCCAGCATAGGAGACCTTCCCCCAAAGGATCAGTAGGGGTCCTGGCCGCACCACGTTCCTAAAGTTTGTAGATTTGGAACACAGCCAGTGTGCCTGGTATAGAGCACAGGTGCACTGCATTGAGGGGGAGGGCGGGTAGAGTGGGGGGGTGGCAGATGGCCTGGACACAGACAGGGTGAAGGCAGGGATCTGAGGGTTGCCTGGGACACATGAGAGGAGATTGTTCACTTTCTGTGAGGGCTTCCTAGACAGCGGCAGGTGCAACCTTCCCTCTCTCGGAGGAGGAAGTGGGCTACCCCCCTGCCCATCAGCAGGGACTGACTTCCGGGGGCAGCACAGTGGAGGCCTGAGCCTCTTACGCCACGCCCCACCCCCTGCGCTCTGCGGGTGCTTCTTCCCTAGGGCAAGTGCGCCTGAGAACCAGAGTCACGGGCCCTCCACTAGAGCCAGCACAGCCCCCACACGCCCCAAGTCTACTGACCACGGAGCGCTGTAAGCTTCAGCTCTAGTGGGAATAGCATCAGGTGCCTTTAACGAGTAGACTCCAGCACGCCCAGTTAAAACCCGCCACACTCTGGACACTCTGGAGGGCACACCCAGTTAAAACTATAGAAATTCGTCATACTTTGTCGCAGGTCTGAACACTGCCCGCTGCAGGCAAGGGGAAACTCAGTAGAGGACTGACGAGGGAAAGAGCAGCCCACCACAGCAGCCGAGGGGGGAGGAGGGAGCCCCGGAGACACTTCCTCAAGCTCCTGCCGCTGGACAGGAAATGACTCTTTATGGCACCGTTCCTCAGGAGCAAGAACATAACAGATATTCTTCTTTTTTTAATTATATATATGTTTATATACATAAACACACACATATATACACACATATATATTTTTAAAATATA
Source organism: Lontra canadensis (assembly GCF_010015895.1). Lineage (NCBI taxonomy): Eukaryota > Metazoa > Chordata > Mammalia > Carnivora > Mustelidae > Lontra > Lontra canadensis. Next base: position 11,115,750 of record NW_022631041.1, read on the forward strand.
AATATATAAAAATAAATATATGTAAAAATATAAATAGAAATATAAATAAATATAATATTTTAAAAATATACATGGATATATGTTATATATACCTATATGTGTGTATACATACATAAAATATATATACATGTATACTTTTTAAAGATTTTATTTATTTGACAGAGAGAGACACAATGAGAGAGGGAACACTAGCAGTGGGAGTGAGAGAGGGAGAAGCAGGCTATCTATCCTTGGGGATAGATCTTAGTACCCTGGGATCATGATCTGAGCTGAAGACAGCCACTTAATAACTGAGCTACCCAGGCACCCTATTATACATATACTTAATGTCATTTTCTTTTTTCTTCACGTTTTATTTAAATTCGATTAATTGACATATAGTGTATTATTAGTTTCAGTGGCAAGTTAGGGATTCATCAGTGGCGTATGATACCTGATTCTCATTACATCACGTGCCCTCCCTAATGCCCATTCCCCAGTTACCCCATCCCACCCCCCACCATCCCCTCCAGCAACCCTCAGTCTCCTATGATTAAGAGTCTCTTATGGTTTGTCTCCCTCTCTGATTTCCCTTATTTTATTTTTTGCTCCCTTCCCCTTTGATTAGATTTTAGTTCTTTTATTTCTCCAGTGGGGGATTCTCTAGTGTCTTCTGTGCTTTTTTCAAGTCCAGCTAGTATCTTTATAATCGTTATTCTAAATTCTAGTTCCGACATCTTACTAATGTCCATGCTGATTAGATCCCTGGCAGTCAGTACTTGTTCTCTTTTTTGAGGTGAGTTTTCCCATCTTCCCCTTCTGTCCAGAGAAGAATAGATGAATGGGAGAACAAAGTACTAAAATGGCAGCAACGACCCCAAAATATGGAACTCTTCATGAATTTACATGTCATTCTTGCCCAGGGGCTATGCTAACCTTCTCTCTATTGTCTCAGTTTTAGTATATGTGCTGCTGAAGTGAGTACCTGGTTTGATATTCTTACTCTGCACTCAGTTGATAGGCCCCACAGAAGGGAAGAGAGGATGATTCATTTAGCCTGAGGATGTGGAATGGTTAATTTTGCCTGTCCACTTGGAGAATATTTTGGATAAAATTGATATTTAAATTGGCGACCTTCAAGTAAAGGAGAATGTCCATCGGAACATTGTTTGACCTTGTCAAATCAGTGGAAGGCCTGAAAAGAACAAGAAGAATGACCTCCCAAAGAATGCAGAATTCTCCCACAGACTGCCTTCAGATTCCCTCTGCACCATTGAGTCTCCTGGGCTTCAGGATGCTGGCCAACACTGCAGGTGTGGAGTTGAGGGCCTCCATAGGCACATGAGTAAATCTCTCATTATCTCTCTGCCCGTCTACATGTCACACTAGTTCCATTTTCTGGAGAAGTCTGACCAAAATAGGTGGGTGAGGAAGACTTAACAGCAGGTGATATTTGTGCCCAGCTTTCACAGGACACAGGCTGTTGGTCCAAGTGATCCAGAAGGAAGGTTCTAGAACAGAAAGCCTGGACGCTGATGGTGAGAACCTGAAGGTTTTGGAGAGGAAGAGATTTCAGGAGGTGAAATGGGCCAGGGAGGTTTTGTGGGAAATCCCTTAACAGTCATGAGTTTCAGGCAGGAAAATCACTGGGAACACACTGTCTGCAGAAGGCTTAGAGGGTGATCTAATCTCCAAAGAGCTGACTGAGGTGCCTGCCATCTCCTTCACCAAAGTGAGGGTCGGGATCTCTAGAGATTAAGGATGCACACCTCCTAATTCCAGTCCTCAGCTGCTCTCCTCTCTGGAAAGGCCTGGGGTGACCATGCTGATGAGGGACAGGAGGGAGAGGCTGCAAAGGCTGGAGCACAGAGAGAGAGAAGGAAACAAAGAGGGAGGACCTGACTTTAAAAAAATGACCAGAAGCTGTTTGGAGTCACTTACCTTATTACATCAAATTCTGAAACCGATGTATTTCTTGTGTCTCCATTTTTCAGAACCATACAAATTTTTGAAACAAGCCTAAACTTCTTAAGATGTTGGGAATCTTGTACCGAACACTTTTCTTCCTGAGCCATATGACAGAGCTGTCACACTGATGTCCTCCCAGTTTTTGTGATGTCCCCTAATGCCAACATTTTAGGATGTATTTTCCCCACACCAGGACATTCCCCTGGGTCACCACAGGATCATCTCTTAGAAGGTCACATGGTACCTAAGGGCCTCCTCATCCTCAGGCTCTGCTTCAAGTTGTTCCAGCAATATACAATATGGTCAAAGAGATTGATGGACTTGGGCTTTTTCCATTTCCTGGATGTGCTGAAGATGAGGGTTAGAGTGTTTGATTTGCCTTTTTGGTTAATTCGTTTAATTTTTAAATGTAGGTGAAGAGATTTAGATGTAGGAGTCCACTAGGACTGTATGTTGTCCAGAAGTTCTCAATACATATTGGAAAGCTTTGTTCAGCTGGTGTTTTGACCCACCTTTGTGTCATTTTTTGACAGTGGTTCAGATTAGTCTTAAGTAGAGAGAAACAGAAATCTCCTAACACATCGTATATATTGTGCCTCAGTTGGATATCATATGGCTAATTTTTTGCTATGACACATAGCACTGCTGTAAAAAATCCTACATCTCTATTGCTTTTTGGTCCTCATGTGTTTCTAGCCTTGAATTAAAACTGGGATTGCCATGCAGAACAATGAACACACCAACCACCGTCTGGATAAGATGAAATATAGGGCGAGTGAGTGATTTCATTTAAACTCCTACCAACCCATAAGAGAATTCTTGTTATTCCATTTCCTGTACATCACTTGCTATAGCTCTCTTTAAAATTTGAGTCAGTTTGATGCATGTATAAAGCAAGCCTGTTGTTCTTCGTGTTATCCTGATTACTTGGGATGTGTTTGGTGATTTCATAGGCTGATTTATTGTCTGTAACTTGCTCTAAGCATTTGCACAGATCTTAGGAGAAACAGATTTATAATTATTTACTTGCATGAGCTCTTCATATATTCTGGATACTGATCCTTTGCTCATGAGGGAATAAATCACCTTTTAGAAGCAGATCTGTTTTTGCCATGAAGACTCACTGTGCACTGAAGGAGGATGACAGGAAAGTCAGTGCTGCAGGTAAGAGACCTAGGGAAATCGGGAAGAGTCTCAACCGCTTCATTCCCAGAATATCTGTTAAATTCCGAAGTGTCAGGATCATATCTGAGACTGACAGATGACGGCCTGAAAGTTGATTTCCAAGCCATCCTTAAATTCTGTCTCCACAAGAAATCTAGCAGAATCACACAGTGGAGGAAGAACAAAATTCCATGAGTTCTTATGGGAAATAAAACAAATTTCAGATTAATTAATTTTTTTAATAAGAGATATGATTATCTCAATATATTTTGATGGAAATAAATTGCTGAAGAAAATAATCACATTATATATATATATATTTATTCAAAGATTTTTTAAAATTTACTAATTTTTGAGAGAGAGAGAGAAAAAAAAAATGCGTAAGAGCAGGAGAAGGGCAGAGGGGAAAAGAGATTCCCTGCTAAGCAGGCAACCAGATGCAGGAATCCTACCCAGGACCCTAAGATCAAGTCTTGAGCTGAAAGCAGATGCCCCACCAACTGAGCCACCCACACCCTGGGAAATAATCACATTATAAAATATCCCATTTAAAAGTCAATGAAGTTAATGGGTTGATTTTAAGGAATGTAAAATATACTTAATAAAATTGTTAAAAAAAGATTTTTAAAAAGTCAATGAGGACACAGAAAATATCTCTGAAGTTCTATAGCTTCAAACAATATCTTTTTGGTGATACTGTCTGCAAAGACACTGTCCCCTTACATAGAAGAATCCAATATTGCACAACCAAAGGACAAGATGGAAAATGTTCTCTTTGTTGAGATTTCCTCAGTCAAGTATTTAAACATTTCAGTGCAAGAATTCCATCACTTAGCACTGACAGAAAATGGCATAGAATATGCCAAGGGGAAGTGCTGAACAGGAGAGCCACCAAATGCAAGAAGGGGTATGAGGGGTTCGCGGTCCTACACCACGTGGTTGGACTGAGGTCTCTAGATTTGTAAACGTGAAAATGCTGGTGGTCTAATGATGAACAGCAGCTCATTCAAAGGCAGCTGGCCCAGAGGCAGAGTCGCTGAGCTGGTCCCACTCTCAGGGGCTTCTTGGTAGCCTTGGCAGCCTAAGAAAAGAACAGATGTTTGTCTCTGTGGCTGAGGAAATCCTGGGTCTCTTGTCCTGGGGCTGCCCTTCACCAGCACTCCCCACCCCAGAGCCCAGTTCTCACCCAGGGGCATGCATTTCCCCCCACCATGACCCCAGCCCTGGGCCCAGCCACCTTTACACCTTTACAAACCTCCTCCCACCTGAACCAAATCACTGAGTCAGCCCCAGACCCTGTTTCCAATGGTCTGGGCTCAGGACCAAAGTGAGTAAGAAACCAACGTGCTCACGTGACTCAGGTTCCTATGCTCCCTCTCATGGCAGGTCATAAGGATCTGCTGGGGCATCTGACAGAAGACAGGGGCCTGTACTGGACACCTTTAATCTTGGGGAACACTGTGGGCAAAGGTCCTTCTTTTCCCTTCCCTCCCAGCCTCCTGGCGAGCAGCACAAAGAGCTCTTAGTCTGATGATCCCTTCCCCCATCCCCCCATCCCATCCATTCTTGGTCCGGCTCAGCTGGGAGCTCACAGGGGAGCTCAGTTAGCCCATCTCCCAGGTCAGCTCTGCCCAAATCAGGGGCTGCTCAGTGGCTCAGGATCTGAGGTCTGCAGGAAGCTAGCTGCCAGGACGGCACTAGTCTCAGCCAGGATTCCCACTGTTGCACGGAGAACTGGCCTCCTTCTATTCCTGTCAGGCACGGTCTCTACTGGGCACTTCCTGCCTTACATGCAAAGACACAAGCCATGTTCTGGGGGAACATGGCACTACAGTCTAGCCTTTTGAGTTGGTCTGCAGAAGCCTTCCCACTCCCTCTACCTGGGATTAGACCCTGGCTCCCTGTCCTTGTAACTGCCCAGATGGGGTCCCCTTCTCCTTGAGACGTCTCATGGAGCCACCATGCTGCTCTCTCTCAAAGGGGAGTATGGCCCATGCTGTGTGTCCCTGCTGTCCCCACACCACCCACCCTGGGCCCAATTTGACTCTCTCCAATGGAGAACCGAGTCAGAGCCAGGCCTGACTTCCCTCAATCTCTTTAGCACTGACAGGCCTTAAGCAGTGGTGTGGGACCCTCCCCTTTCCCAGTGGCCTTAACAGTGAGTGAGGCCATATCAGAGCTCAGGGCCAAGCTTGCCCAAGTTGTTGCCAGCACGTGGTAGGAGATCTCATTCACCTGGTCCCCCTGCCCTGTGAGAAGGTTCAGAGTGGGGAGGGGCGAAGCTGGGAATTCACCGTTCCTTGTGCTCACACCAGGCCATCTGCTCCTCCCTTCCCTCTCAATCTGCTCTCACTACCTGTCCCTCTGAAGAAGTTCTACACAGAGTGTTGATTTTTGATGATGATTATGCAAATTATGATGAGGACAATGAGGCTGGCGATGATGGAGCTCATGATGAAGATCCAGATGTTCCTGCTCTGGGCCACGTCTTGCCGCGTGGTTGGTGGCACTGAAATGAAAACGCAAGGATCAGAGCCCCTGTCCAGACCCCAAACTGAGCTAGCTCAGCTCCTGCTGGCCCAGGTCCATCCTACCAGGCATATGGTGTCTATCACAGTCCTTGTGGCAGTTGCTGTGACCAGTCCTGATGTCGAGAGGGAGGGAGGGGATGCACCCTGTCCCATAGGGGCTCCTCTGGCAAAAAAGGGAAGCAGGGTTTGCAATGTAAGCAGTCACTCCTGCTGTGACAACCAGTAGGTGATGCAGGACAAGGATGGTGAAAGTGACAGTCTAGGTGGCACTGAAGGATTCCCATCAATACACCGGGTGACATGGAAAAGACAATGATTCTCAGAAAAGGGATCAGTAAGAACACCATCTCTGGAAACAGATTGATGTTTCCCTGTTTGGGGCAGCAAGAAATCCAAGAAATACCTGAGCACAAAGTGTGTGCAGTGAGGAAAAAAATCCAGGAGGTGAGAAGGGAAAGGAAGGATGCTAGAACATTCCCATGGCCATTATACTGCCAGGAAGAATTCGCCATTGATGGATCAATTTCTCTCTCTCTCTCCCTCATACACACACACACACACACACACACACACACACACACCATACTGTGGGGCAGGTGGAGCTCATCTCAAGAGAACCAGCACTCCCATCCAGTCTTCTGCGTTACCTGTGGTCTCCTGTGTTTCATCCCAGTGCTCCCACACTTGCTGAAGCCAGCTCTGACAGTCTCCGTTTGTGATCTTCATGAGGTGCTCGGTCAACTCTCTGTCACCATCCAACATATCCTTAACCTGTTGGCCTCCAGAATGATCCACTGTCCACTTTCTGTTCTCCAGTTCAAAGAGCGGTGTTATCTGCTCATTGAAGTCAAGCTGCCAGGATTCTCTGGCGTGTCCATCGGCCCCACGCTCACACATGAGCCTGCCATGCATAGTGAGAGAACCTGCACCCGCCCCCAGCGGGGGTACAAGTCAGCCTTTGGTCCTGACCAATCCTTTGTCCCACCCACTGTGCTCTCCTCAGCTCACTCCCAGCCCTCCTGGTCCTGCTCTGGCCTCCTTGTCTACCCTAGCTGCTGGACCCCGTGTGTGGGACCCACTTGGAAGTTTTATGTGAACACAATAGCTCCCCGGCCCTGACAAACTGTTCTCCTTTTACCCTGGGCCTTCAGACTCACCGCTCTTAGTGAAAATCTCTGCTTTGATGTCCAGCAGTTTCTTTCTGAGCTCTTCCCGCAGGAGTTTCACAGTTTCCTCCTGTTTCTGCCAAAATGCTGTGTCCTTCAGCTTCATCCCCCAAGGACCAATGGGTTTGAACTCCTTGGTCTGACAGTCATAGGAAAGAAACTTGTTTCCATTGACTTGGACTTGAATCTCACACCACGATTGTCCAGGCCCGGCTTGAGATGTGATAGAGAAATTGTAGGAAAGCGAGAGAGCATCTGCGAAGGGAAAACACAGGTGGAGGTTGGGGCTGGAAAAAAAAAAAGAGCAGCAGGCACCCCTCTGCCATCCAGGTGACAGCAATCGCATCCTTGTAGGGCTGAGCTGGCAGAACAAAGACTGTCCCTGCATAGTCCCTCCCCCCAGTAGTAGTGGCTGGCATTCTTCCCTTGTTGGGATAGAATCAGGAGGCTTCTGCCCGGCAGGAAGCCACACAACCATTGAAATATCCCCTGTGTCTATGAGACTGATACCCAGCATCACTCAGCCTTTGGCAGAACAGATATAGCAAGAAATGCCAAACACAAAACTAACAACATGTCTTCCAACTATGCTCATGGAGAGGTCTGGAGGACTCTTTATATCAAGACTGCACTGCAAGAAGGGCACCAGCGTTGTCAAGAAGCTTGGTGACATCTGTCTGATGGCCAACCTTGGCTGAAGGAGGTGGTGTTACAGAAACAGGTGCCCAGTAACAATGGGGTGAAGAGAACAAAATAGGAGATTTGAGGTGCAGACGCCCAACCGTCCGAATCGGGGACACAGCAAAAGACTGAAATGATCCTAGAGGTTGGAATGCCAACCAGGCCTGTCCCACAGAAAACTCTCCATCCCTTGGGCTCACAGAACACGGTGATCCTGGAGGCAAAAACAGCCAACCTAGACGTTGCTGGATTTGAACAATGAAAACAAAGACCAAGCCCCAGAATGGAGAAGGAGTCTGAAAGCAAACAGACTCTGGATCCTTTGCCTGCGTTCCAGACCTGAGCCCCTTCTCAGTGCTGGAACCCTGAAGGAAGAAGCGGAAGCAAGCTATCCATCAGAAAGGACCCTTCAGGTCAACAGCAAGTGCAATGCTTCCTGCTGGCCTTCTGCAAAGGGTCATATGGTCATTCCCAGGGCTGGGTAGACACTGGGGAGCAGAGACCATGCAGACATTGTCAGTGGACCTAGTGTGTGAGTTGACATTGCTCTCAGGGATCCTAGTGTCATTGGGGCTTCTGTCATTGAAATAGTGCAGGTCAGCTGGTGTTACAGAGAACAAGAAGTCACCTGTGCCAGGTCCTGCTCACAGTGACTCAATTAGCTCAGGTACCCACATAGTGGTTCTTTTCCATTCCCCATATTTGTTACAGGAGTGAAAACTGTTTATAGTTTAATTATTTGTGGGTTGGGGGCTGGATGGCAGAGACATTCAAGTACAACATTCTCACACTGTCTACACTTTTCTCCAAACACAATGTTAAAACAGTGCCCTACACTGGATGAAATGAGAGTTGAGCATCAACCCTAAAACCTCTGTAAGGACACAGGGGTGTGAACCCTATCCTATTTTCACTGAAATGCGGGCCTGGTGAAAAGATTCTCTGAATATATTAATATTACCTAGGTCTGTGTTGTAATTGCTCGAGTCTGTGGCCTTAGCAGGGAAGCAGCCAGAGACAATATGTGAATGAATGTGTGGCTGGACCTGCTCCTTGGGCCACACGACCCTATGACACAGATACTGTAGGAAAATGTTCTGTGCCCTTTGTCACATCCTAACATTGGAATGTTAGGTACAGACACCATCTTGTGATAGAAGGAGGGAAGGACAGTTGAGTTAGGGAAAATCACAGCCCCAAGAGGCAGGTGTGGTCCAGGGACCTGGAGGGAGGAGGTCTTTGGTCATGGAGTATCAGAGCCGCCCACCCTGAGCTGGGTGGTGCTGGGATGTGGCTGGTGAAGGAGCGCAGCGTTGCTTAAGCCTTGAACCTTTGCCCAAGGGTGCCGGGAATTGTAATGGTGGACAGCAGTGGGGTTAGTGACTCGTGGAGAAGTTGCGTCAGCTTCAGAGTCGCGGGGTTGTGCGGGGTCCAGGCCCTGCGAGACTGCCTTGTCCAGCACATAGCCCGGGGCTCCGGGGCTGGGTACCCGTTCACCGAGGGGCAGGAGGAGGCTGGGGCCGACCGCAGGCTCCCCGTTGCGGCCTCGTTCCCCTCCCCGTGGCTCCGTGCGCCCAGAGCCTGGCAGTTTGTGGTCTCTCAGGTCTCCTCTTTTCCGTTCCACAGGGCGACAAAGTCCTGACGGACACCGAGGATCGGGAAAGGGGCCCGAGGCGGGGACTTGCTTGGGGGTGAGGAGAGGGGACGGCGGTCCTAGCTGGCGACAAGGTTCCCAAGGCCCCGGGACTCACCTTTCTCTGCTCCCCGGGCGTCACGGCCACGACCAACCCGGACTGCGCCGCGGTAATCCCGCGCAGCAGCCGCAGCAGTAGAAACAGGAGCGGCAAGCGCCCGGTGAACTTGGTGGCGGCCTTGGGCTCCATCGCGACCCCGAGCCGGGGGCGGTTTCTGAACAAACCCGCGGGCGGGGAGGCGGAGGGCGCTTCCTGTGGCGGCGCCAGGGCTCTGCAGGTGTTTATGTCTCTTTCATCCAAGTGGGACTGCATCTCGGCAGGTCCATCCATCCAGGAGAAACTGCGCAATGATTCTTCCAGTCTTCTCAGTGCTGCTCTTCTATTTATAAGCAGAATCTTACCGCTGAGCCGCACTGGACCTTCAGCCGAGGAAGACAAATGGCATTTAAAATTTAAAAAAAAAAAAAAAGTAAATATGGCCAAACCACATAAAATTTATATCTGGGTCATTTTTAGTGTACGTTAGAGCACAAACCGAGGGTTGCTAGAGGGCAGGAGTGTGTGGTGGGGGGAGGGTTAAATGGGTGATGGCTATTAGGGAGGGCACTTGTGATGAGCTCTGGGTGTCCTATACAGGTGAGGAATGGTGAAATCCTATCCCTGAAGCAAAGGAATTACCACTGCACGGAAACGAATTTGAATTGAAATCAATGAAGAAAAGAAGAAGACCGTGTTCTGCTTCATGAAGAGTGAGGTAAAATGGAGCGATTTTCGCTCTCCTATTCTGTCTATGATCATTTTCAAACACGCTGTGGTAGGATACACTAGTTTCTTACTGCATAAGGAGTCCTCAGAAAGCTGCCATGAAAGACTCAGATCTCAGAGCAGGTACATGTTCCATTTCTATGTTCCTTACAGTTTGCCCAGGTACAAAGGTAAGTGGAGAGAAATAGGACAGAAGAGGAAAGGAGGTGTTAAGCATTCAGGAGGTAGCCTTTTCCCTTTCTCATGAAAGACTTGGGCCAGTGTAATTTTGGAAGAAGGAGGGGGCATCCCAGAGCTTTGCGGCAGGTGGGAGCTCCAGGTCTGCCTAGAGCTGACAGGGGTCCCTGAGGTGAGCTGAGCTAAGGGCATGGCAGGCCCCATCTGCCAGTGCTGAGGCGGGTTCCCTGGGGTGCTGAGTTGAGGTGGGGTCAGACAGCGTGTCAGGCTGTGGGTTTGTAGCCGGGGGGGTTCCAGAAGGTCGGGGTGTCCTCAGGGGGTCATGCAGGTTTCTCCGGCTCGGAAGAGTTCTGCACAGCTCCAAACGGCACAGTTTCCATCTTTGTGGCAAGTGGACTCCTGGGGTGTGGCTCCGGGGTCCTGAATCTGGAGGGCTTGGGGAACAGGCCCTGGGGACAGAAGCCTGAAAACCCAACCCAGGGTTTGGGTTGGGCCTAGGGTCATAGTAGGCCTGATCTGCCAGCTCTGAGAATGAAACCCCAGGGGGCTGAGTAGAGGGAGGGTTTGGCCACCTGTGCCCTGGCTTTTCTAGCGCTTTCTCACAGGGGTCGGACAGTGACCACTCAGGACAATATCGATTTGGGCAGAAAGCTCATGAGAATTGGCCAGCATTGTGCGGTGATTCAGGCCGCGCTGGTGCCTGCTGTTTAGAATGCTTTCTCGCTACGTGCATGTTGCCACCATCTGGGAACTCAGGCCAGACCCACTCGACTCCCCTGAGGGCCACAGCTGAGGGGTGCTTTCCAGGGCTAGAGTTGAGGGAGGGGCTCAGGCCAAGCCTCAGGCTCCATGTTGGCAGCCCGCTGGGGCATTGAAGGTGGGGCTGGCCTCCGGGGGACATGCTGATTTCTCCCGCTCTGAGGGTTTTGTGTGGCTCGAAACAGCCAAGTATCCTCCTGGGTGCAGGAGGAGTCCTAATTTGTGGCTCAGGGGCCCCCAGTCTGGAGGGCTTGGGGACCAGAACTCTTGGGACAGAAGCCTGAAAACCAAACTTAAGAGTTAGGGTTAGAGGCTAGGGGCATAGCAGACCCAATCTGTGGCACTGAGGCAGGATCCCCAGGGGGGCAGGGTTAAGGACAGGCATCATGGGGTGTGTCAGGCTCTGGGTTGATGACCGGAGGACCGTCTGAAGTTGGGGTGGCCTCAGGGAGGCATGCAGGTTTCTCCTGGTCTGAGAGTTGTGTGCAGCTACAATGGCAGTTTCCATCTGGGTGGCAGGCGGACTCATGGGGTGTGGGTCTGGGTTCCCCAGTCTGGAGAGCTTGGGGGACAGGCCCCTGGGGATGGAAGCCTGAATACACAACCTAGGGTTCTGGCTAGGTCCTAGGGTCATGGGAGGCCTGATCTGCCCGCACTGAGACCAGAACACCAGGGAGCTGAGTAGATGGAGTGTTTGGCCACGTCTTATGTGCGCATGGGTTTTAGAGCACCTTATCGCAGGGCTCGTGCCGCCACCACTCGAGACCATGGGGCAGGCGCTAGAGGCTCCCCTGAAGTCCGGGACAGCTGGAAGCGAGTTCACCAGGGGTTTCTGGCCAATTTTCACAAGCTTTCTGCCCAAATCCGTGTCAATTTCGGCAGAAAACTCTTTAGAATTGGCTCACGTTGGGTGGCGATTTGGGCTGTGCACCCGCCCAGTACTGGGAGCGCTTTCTCGCTAGGTGCGTGCTGGGGTACTACAGGACTGCAGGTTAGGCCCATGTGGCTCCCCTGAGTGCCCCCGTGGTGGTGAGCTCCTGGGGGGGGCGGAGTTGAGGGAGGGGGTGAGGCTGAGCCTCAGGCTAGGTGTTTGTGGCCAGTAAGCTGCCAATGGTGGCAGTGGCCTCAAGGAGGCATGCATGTTTCTTTCGCTCTGAGGGTTCTGCACACCTCCAAAGGGAATGGGTTGACTTCTGGGGTGTGGCTCAGAGGTCCCCAATCTGGAGGGCTTAGGGACCAGGTCTCTGGGAGGGGAGCCTGAGAACCCAGGGGTGGCCCAGGATTACAATTAGGGTCTAGGGGAGTGGCAAGCCCCACCCGATGGCTCTGAGTCTGCCTCCCGGGGGTGGGGGTGCTTATAGAGGGCGGGTTTGGCCCAAGTTGGAGCAGACCTGTGCTGCAAGTGTGCCTGGTGTTTAAAGAGCTCTCTCAGAGACTTTGGGCAGCTACCATGTGGGACCCTGGGCAGGTACCAGGAGGCTCCCCTGAAGGAAGTGAGATCGCTAGCCGTTTCCAGCCAATTTTCACGAGATTTCTCCTCAAATCATCAATGTGGGCAGGAAGCTCGTGAGAACTGGCCGGCATTGGGCGGCAGTTCGGGCCACACACTGGCCCCATGCTGGGAGCGCTTTCTTACCTGGTGTATGTTGGGGCCTTGCGGAACTGTGGACCAGTCCCATGCTGCTCCCTGAGGGCCCCTGTGGAGGTGAGTTCCCTGGGGGCAGAGTTGAGGGAGAGGGTGAGACTAAGCATCAGGCTCTGGGTTTCTGGCCTGGGGGGCCCCGAAGTGTGGGGTGGCGTGAGGGGCCATGCAGGTTTCTCTGGCTTTGAGGGTTTTGGGCAGCTCCCAACTGCATGGTTTCCTGCTGGCTGGCAGGCGGAGTTCTGGGGTGTGGCTCAGGGGTACCCAATCTGGAAGGCCCGGGTGGTCAGGCCTCTGGGAATGGAAGCCTGAGAACACAGCCCAGGGTTAGGGTTAGGACCTACGGGCATAGCAGACCCCATCAAAAGGCCCTGAGGCTGGCTCCCCAGGGGGCGGCTGAGTAGAGTGCGTGTTTGGCCAGTGTTCAGAGCCAATCCAGGCCACCTGTGCATTCGGCCTTTAGAGGCTATATGACAGTCTTCGGGCCATGACCACCCGGGACCCCTGGCCTGACCCAGGCAGCTCCCCCGAAGGCCTTCGCCATGAAAAGCGAGTTTGCCAGGGTTACCTGTCGAATTCTCACCAGCTTTCTGCCCAAATTGACATTGTTTTGGGCAAGCTCTCTGCTTGTGAGAATTGGAGGGCATTGTGTGGCGATTTGGGCCTCACACCTGCCGGGTATTGGGAGCTGTTTATTGCTAGGTACGTGTACGGGCCATGCGGGACCATGGGATGTTCCCATGTAGTTCCCCTGAGGGCAACCGTGGAGGTGTGTTCCCTGAGGGTAGAGTTGATGGAGTGGGTGAGGCTGAGTGTCAGGGTTTGGGTTTCTGGCTGGTGGGGGGGGGGGGCGAAGGTGGGGGGGGGGGCGCGGGGGGGGGCATGCAGGTTTCTCCAACTCTGAAGGTTTTGCGCAGCTCCCAATGGCATGGATTCCTCTTGGCTGGCAGGCGGAATCCTGGTGTTGGATCTGATATCCCCAATTTGGAGGGTTGGGGGAGCCAGGCCTCTGGAGATGGAAGCCTGACAACCCAAACTAGAGTTAGAGTTTGTGGCTAGGGGCATGGCAGGCCTAACCTACCGGCGCTGAGGCAGGATCGCCAGGGGGCTGAGTGGAGGTAGTGTTCAGACGGGGCATTAGGCTTCGGGTTTATCGCCAGGGGGACCCTCAAAGTTGGGGGTGGCCTCAGGGGTACATGCAGGTTTCTCCTTCTCTGAGGGTTCTGCGCATCTCCACGGGTCACTGTTTCCTCCTGGGTGGCAGGCAGACTCCTGGGGTGTGGCTCAGGGGTCCCCAATCTGGAGGGCTTGGGGGCCAGGCCTCTTGGTGAAAGCCTGTGAACCCAACTCAGGGTTAGAGTTAAGACCTAGGGTCATGGCAGGCCCCAACTGCCAGCTATTAGACAGACTCCCCAGAGGGCAGAGTAGAGGACACGCTTGGCCTGCGTTCAGAGGCCATCTGTGCCACAGTTGCACCCTGAGTTTAGAGGGCTTTCTCACAAGCCTTGGCCCGAGACCACACAGGACCCCAGGATGGGCAAACGCGGCCCCCCTGAAGGCCCCCACTGCCGTAACATAGTTTGCCTGGGTACCTGACCAATTCTCATGAGCTTTCTGCTCAAAGCGGCATTCATGTGGGCAGAAAACTAGTGAGAATTGGCCGTCATTGTGAGGCAATACTGGCTGCATGCCCACCTGGTGGTGGGAGCGCTTTCTGGCTAGGTGCATCTTGGGGACATGTAGGACCATGGTCCTGGTCCAGGCAGCTTCCCTGTCAGCAACCAAGGAGGGAAGCTCCCTGGAGGCACAGTTAAGGGAGGGGGAGAGGCTGAGCCTCAGGCTCTGGGTTTGTAGCACAGGGATGACGCAGAAGGTGGGGGTGGCCTGAGGGGGCATGCAGGTTTCTCCCAGTCTGAGGGTTTTGCACAGGTCCCAATGGCACGGTCTCCTTTTGGGTGGTGGTTGGAGTCCTGGAGTGTGACTCAGGAGTCCCCAATCTGGAGGGATTGTGAGGCCAAGCCTCTAGGGATGGAAGACTGACAACCCAAAGTAGAGTCAGGGTTCGGGGCTAAGTGCATGGCAGGTCCTATATGCAGGCCTGAGGCAGGATCGCTAGGGGGCTGATTGGAGAGTGTGTTTTAAATGGAGAGTCAAATCTGGGATTGTGGCCCAGAGGGCCACTGAGTATGGTGGTGGCCATACATGCAGGTTTCTCCCGCTCTCAGGGTTCTCTGCAGCTCCAGAGGGCACAGTTTCCTCCTGAGTAGCAGGCAAACTCCTGGGGTGTGGCTTAGGGGTCCCCTATCAGGAGGGCTTTGGGGCCAGGCCTCTGGGGATGGAAGCCTGAGAACCAAACCCAGGCTTAGGGTTAGGGCCTAGGGCCATGGCAGGCCCATTGCCAGAGCTGAGGTGGGCTCCATGGAGGACTGACTAGAAGAAAGACTTGGTCAGCATTTGGAGGCAATCCTGGAGGATTACTGGTCCCCAGCACACCCCCAGTCCTCCTGAGTGTCCCCTGTTGTGGCACTTGTCACACAGGGCTGTCATTTGCTATCTCTCAGTCTCCCCTTTCTGCTTGGAGTAGATCTCTCTCATAGATGCCTGGCTGGATGACAGGCAGATGAATGGTTTTGGGATCTTTGGTCCTGGAACAGCAGGCATCCCTCAAAACCCTGATGGGCAGGCGGAGTCTCTGTCCCTCTGTGTACCCGCAGCCTCGGTAGAACCTAGTGTCCAGGACAAGGGATTTGGGAGTCCTCCCAGATGAAGTTTGTTCTGTGAAAGTGGCTTCCTTCTGAGATCACTATGAAACCACAGTGCATGGCCGTTCCTGTGGGACAGAAGGCATGCTATTGTATTGTATTCTCCTTGCACACTGTGGCTACCAAATAGGAAACACAGGCTCACCCCCACAAGTTCACACTTACACCATTGTTTCTGAGCATCACTACCATGGAAACGACAGTGAATTCCTGTTGGGCTGCAGACCTGTAGACATGCCATTCAAAGTGTTGATAGAGAAGGATGGAGATGGCATTCTGGCTAAAAAGATGGAAGTCCTTGCCTCTGGGGGTGAAGAAATTAGATTTTACCCAGAAGGTGCTACCTTCTCCTCAAAGAAGGGACATGATCCTAGGATCTTTGACACCAGGGATCGGCACAGACTCTTCTGGAGAAAGTCTTCTGTAAAGATTTTCTGTTAGGTGTCACAGTCCATGTTGTGTCTTGGGCAATGACTCCACTTTTGCACTGTGGCTTGAAAGCAGCCACAGACCATCCATAACTAATGTTCCAGACACACTTGATTGTGAGAATATGGGAGAAGGCCCCTTTGGCCCATGGGTGGTAGTTTCCCACACCCCAAATCTGCAACATGATGGATGATGGGGGAGAGAGCTCTTCTTTTCCTGTGGCAGAGTGGGAAGACACTGGGACCTATCCTGACTGACCCTGGCCCCTGCACGTGAAAGGAAAAAAAGATGATAGTGAGATGGGCCAGCAACGAAGGCCTCAGGAATCCCCTCCCCACCCCCAAATTTCTCTGTCGGCCTTGAGCTTCCCGCAACACGTTTGTCTGTGGTTGAATTCCATGTAGGTATTGTTTGGCTGAGTCAGTCCCCATTGCCTGGCGGGTATATCTTGTGGGTTATATACCACACAGATGCTTGTCTTGTTCATGCCAAGACCATGAACACATTTGGGGTTCTCCTGAGTTAGCAGAGAATCTAGCATGTGTGGTCTTCAGGATGAGTCTGATTGAGTCCTCAGCAATGTTATGGAGCACCTGGCTTCCTGGGCCCTCTGTGGCACTGGCATGGACCTGGCCTAGGCCACTTGTACAGTTGTAATGGATAAGCCTCTGTTCTGAGTGGTCTACCCCATGATTAGCTCTTCAGGCTGAGACTTAAAGTTCCTCCCTCCTTATTGGCTGGGACCAGGTCACATGCCCATTTATGAGCCAATCCTTGGAGCCAGGGAGTAGAGATGTGGAGATTGGCACAGGTTGTTAGGACCTCTGTTGTAATGACGCTTTTCTTTTTCTTTTTCTTTTTTTTAAAGATTTTATTTATTTATTTGACAGAGAGAGATCACAAGTAGGCAGAGAGGCAGGAAGAGAGAGGAGGAAGCAGGCCTCCCGCTGAGCAGAGAGCCCGATGTGGGGCTCGATACCAGGACCCCGAGATCATGACCTGAGCCGAAGGCAGAGGCTTTAAACCACTGAGCCACCCAGGCACCCCTGTAATGACGTTTCTAATGGCCATGGTGGCAAGATCTTCTGTGATGCATCTGTTAATAAAATGAATATTAATTTCTGATAGTGAGTGGGTCCAAGGTGCTGGCTTAGTATGTAGCACCTCAGTCCCAGGACCTCAGTAGTACTGTACTACTCTGCAGAGACAATGGCTGAGAATGAACAAGGTGGATGGAAACTCGTCTGGAGGACACAGGGAAGGGTGTGTGTGTGTGTGTGTAGTGGGTTAGGGATAATAGCTCTGGCCAAGCTGTAGCTCCTGCTTATCTAGGTTCAGGAAGGTGCGGGGAATCCTGGTGTTTCAGTGTCCGTGATTTTGTAGATAAAGAATATGCCTTTTGCATGGAGTATGGCAAGATTTGTTCCAAGTATTCTCTAGTTGGTATGGAAGTCGGGGAGACATCACCCTCCATCTGCTAGGATAGGTGTGAGAGGCTGAGTGTTCTCAAGAACATGTCTGGCTTTTGCAGGGCTCCCTGTGAGTTTTCACACAGGACTGACGAGGACAGTCATGGTTTTGTTCTGAAGATGGAGTCTTGGAAGAATGCGGTGCCCCATGTGATCCCGGGCAGGAGACAGACCAGGAGTCCACTGTAGAGTCACTTCAGGGGAGTGGTGGTGATCTGCAGCATCCGCTTCACGAGATGCCTGTCCTTTATTGAGTTCTGGGTGTGGTTTCTGTGACTGTGTCTTAATGGCTGGGATTTCCAAGGGGTGGGATTTTTTGGCTTCACTGTAAGAGTTGGTCCACCAGGAGTGGGTAAGTCCTGTTCTGCTGCTGAGAAGTGTGTCTCTAGCAGTTGGAGTGTGTATTACAAGCATAGATGTCAATGGTGAGGTGGTTACAGTGGTCAGCAGGCTATTGTTATTGATGATTTATATGGGTGAATTCCATAGGATGAGATGTTAGATCTTATGGTCAGGGATCCTCATTAGTGCCCATCAAGAGTGATTTTTCTGAGTTTCATATTAGATACCTTTTTATTGCTTCTAGTAGCCCTCCTTGTACTTGGTATTCCAATGAGCAGGGCATTACAACATTGCCTGCATTTTTACTTGTGTGTTGATGAGGATTTGAGAAAGGAAAATGTTGTCAGTGCTTCCACAAATTGTACTCTGGAATAACCAAATAATAAAATTTTATTTTTGACACAAAGTAGGATGTATCCTGTTGTGATTCTTAGTTTAAAGCAGGGGAGGAGGACCTCTTTCAGTACTGCTAATGAGTACCATAGGTCTTCCTAGGGAACATTATCAGATTCTATTGGAGACTTGGTCTTTGTGGAAGAATCAGGAGTTGGCCAATTATTTGTCACCTGTTTCATTTTCCACGAACATTTCCACAATATCTGGGTTCACAACTCTACCATTGTGAAATCATCCCAACTTTGGCAGCTACTCACCCTTGTCTGCCAAGGGTATGTTTGAGCCAAGACAAAAGCAAATTCTCAGTGACTGGGAGACCCTGGGATCAGAATGCTGTTGGTAGGGAGTTACTTAGATCTTAAATTCTAACTGAGCTCCTGACACCCAGATGAAATGCATTTCAGATTTAGATGACAACTGACAAAAATGTGTCATCTCTAAACCTAAACTTAACCCCTAACTTTAATGTTGAAACCTGACTTGACCTTAAAGCCCAAACTGGAACCTTGAATCCCAAACCGGAAATTGAACCCGAAGCCTAAACTCTGAAACTGAGCCCCGGATCCAAGCCCTGAAACACGAACCCAAGCCCTAAACCAGAACTCTGAGCCATGAACCCTGAGCTCAAATCCCAGCATGAACCCAAACCCCAAATCTGACCTTGAACTTTATCCCAGAAGCCCTGATCTTAAACCTTAAATCATAAACCCAAAGCCCTAAACTCTAACTGTTCCCTTGCCCCTCACTCTAAATCCTTACCCTGACGCTATCCCCAAGGCCTGATCTAGAACTCTGGCTGAAACCTGAACCTGAACCCAATTGAAACCCTTCACCACACTTTGTTTATGCATTCACCACTGATGGATATTTGCAGTTTCTACCTTTTGATTCTTGTGAACACTGTTTGGGTAGGGGGCTAGGGTTAGGGTCTTGGATTGGAGTCAGGGCCAGGATTGAGAGCAAGTTCAGGTCAGAGCGTGGGTCTGCGACAGGGCCAGGGTCATGTTCATTGCCAACGTTTGGGTCAGGGACTGTTGTCATTCCATATTGTTTCCAATTCATTGTTCCTTAGCTATTTTTGGAGAATCTGGGGGATACTGGGGCTCATGCAGCTTGAATTTCCAGAATGAAATGGCTCCAGCTGGACCCCAGGAGGGAGCAGGTGCTTCCATTGAAGGGTGAGCTCCCCCAGTCCTGCGCTGCCTTCCACCGCCTGAAGAGGGCGCAGGACCCCAGCTCCTGCCCAGAGCCTGGCCTGTGCCTCCGCAACTGGGACCGCAGTAGGGCCTCCTTGGGAGCCGCTGTGGAGATTTCTGGAGGACGTAGAGCCGCTCCCACGCTGACAGGACAAGCTGGGGAGGATGTGGTTCCACATACACAGTGACAGGACCCACCGTGGAGGACTGGGGCCGTGTCCACACTGACAGCAGTCTCACCCCCTCAGGACCCATCGCTGGAGAAGGTGAGGAGAAGCTGCCTCAGCGGGGACTGGCGATGGGGTTTGTAGTCTCAGGAGGAAGAGCGTGCTGTGTAGACACTGGGGCTTCCTCGTTTCTCTGTGTGGTAATGTAGCCTTCTGTGGTGTTGTTTGTGGGGCGGTGGGGTTCCCCTTTCTGGGCTCAGTTGCACGCACTGGGTTCCGCGTCTCTGTGCGCATGCAGATTCCGTTCCTGCGGTTCCTGAGACAGTCTGCAGTCACTGAGCGGCCACCCACCTCGGTGCTCATGCTCCCCCTGCCTCGGCCCTGCAGGGTCCTTCCCGTGTCCACACCCATGTCGGAGTTGGTCCAGAGTCTGGAAGTTCAGGAGCGACAGCGTGGACTGTGTAGACTGTTTTGGGGAGAGGAGGTAATTTCCCAGTTTCAGTTCTTCCCTGAGCAGAGAGAGTGTCTTCCTGTCTCCGTGTGTCTCCCTCTCTGCCTGTCATCAGTGTCCCGTGTCTGTCAGAGGACAGGTCTGTCACCCCGTTGGTTCAGGGGACTCCTAGGTATCTTGTTCTTTTGGATGCAGTAGTAAATGAGATTCTTCTCCATAGTCTTTTCTGATGGTCCTTCAGAGCACGTGGAAATGCAATTGGTTTGTGTATATTGATTTTGTTCCTTGCAAGTTTCTTGAATTTATTAGTTCTGTTTGCCTTAAACTCAAACTGCCAGTTATTTGACCAGCAGAATGGGTTTATTTGGGAATAGCAGAGGATGGCAGTCTGGGATGAGCAAGCTATGGGCACATCACAGACAAGTGCAGGAAACAAAGGAGAGGAACATTATTTCGTGGAGAAGGAGGAAGAAGTTGGGAGGGTTGCTTGGAAGGAGAGTCCACTAGAGAAAGGTGGGGGTTCGGGGTGATGGAGGATTCTCACCAGCCGAGTTGCAGGGATGGTGGATTTCTTGTAGGAGATGAACCCTCCAGCTTCCCCTGTGGGGCCTGGAATGGATGAGTCTCTCCCATGGGGGATTGTAATGTGGGGTCGGTAATGGGCACTGAGTACCAGGCGCCCCCTTCTGGCGTCCCCAGTCCACTTTACTGAGGCTTCCCTTCATGCTTTTTCACAGTTCTTACCATTTTGTGGTGGAGCGTTGTGGAGAATTGGAATTCCGAATCCCATTGCTTCTACTGCACCCAAGACCTAGGGGCCCCCGATTTAATCCTCCCACGAGTCTCTTGCTAGCATGTGGCCTCCTCCAAGGCTGAGTGGCCTCTCCACGGTGGATGAACTGGATCTGGGAGGACTTGGCCTCCATCCTGAAGTCTGATGTCCTCTCTGCTTCGGTGACGTGGTGCTAACATGGATGTTTGGAAGAGTCCTTTACTCTGAGGTGATTTCAAATCTGCAGTAACTTGTCACAGCAGGACAAATATGCTTTATCTCCACAGTCAGACTCCCCAGCTGTTGTTTCTTTACCATGTTTGCCACTTCACACAGGCTACTTCGGTGCATTTTACCCCAAACAGGGACAGTGTCCCTCAGAACCACCATGTAACCCCAAGTGAGGAAATCATGTTAGTTCCGCATTTGAACCCAGACCACAGGCCCACTTCAGCTGCCACCTGCCCAATGGTCTGAAATGTCTTCTCCATTTGGATCCAGTTTTCTTCTTCTGGAGCTTCTTCCAGGACTTTCCCTTATTTGGGTAACTTTGATGGACTTAAGGAGCACAGACGGCTCCCATCTGAGTGGTATTTCTATATGGCTTATGTCACTGGGGCTGTTTTCAGAGTCCATCCACGTTGTGACATGCATCAGTTCCTCATTCACTTTTTCACAGTGACTGAACATAAGAATATTACCTTAAAACATTTCAGGTACACAATTCTCTGGCCTTAGCTGAGTTCCCATGGTTGTACATCATTGTCCAGAATTTTCTCATTCTCCCTGAGGGAGCCTGTATGCATGAAACACCAACTCCCCATTGTCCTTTCCCCTCGGCCCCCTGTAGCCACATCCAGCTTTGTGTCCCAGACACCTCATCCAAGTGGGATCATACAGTATCTGTCCTTCCATAACTGGCTGATTTCACCCAGCATAATGACTTCCATGTTCAACTCTTGTTGCAGCCTGTGTCAGAACTCCCTTAGTTTTTAAGGCTGAATCATATTCCACGGTGTATAAGCCACATTTTGTTTATCCATTCATCTGTCAATGGACACTTGGGTGGCTTCCACCTTTTGGCTGTTGTGAGAAATTCTGCTCTGAATATGGGTGCTTCTACTTTCAGTTTTTGGGGGCATATAGACTGTGGTGGAATTCTGTGTTTAATATTTTAAAGAACCACCATATTTTTTTCTCCACAAATGAACCATTTTACTTCATTCCTTCATAGGGCAGAACAAGATAGCCATTTATGGATCTACCTCATTTTATTTATCCTTTTCCCCATGGATGGACATTTGCATCTGTCATTTGCAAAAGGACATCCTTTTCCCCGTGGATGGACATTTCTGGTTTTTGCCTGTTGTGAACATGGTTGCTATGAGTATTCCTGTACATTTTTGTTTGTTTGTTTGTTTGAACCAGTGTTTTCAATTTGGGGGTATATATCTAGGAATACAATTGTTGAACCCTATGGTAATTCTGCTTGGATCTATTTGAGTAAATGCCAAACTATTTTACATGTAGACTGTACCATTTTTCACAAGCAAGGTTTAAGGGTTTCAGGTTCTCAACATCCTATTGTTATTTTTCATTTTCTTGATCATACTGATTCTACTTGTGTAAAAGGACTTCTAACTGGTTTAAATCTTCACTTCATAAAGACTAATGATGTTTAACATCTATTCATGTGCTTTTCACCATTTGTGTGATTTCTCTGCATCTATCCAAGTCGTTTGTCCATTTTAACAATGGGGTTGTCTTTTTGTTGAGTTGTAAAAGCTCTTTACATATTCTGGGCAACAGACTCTTATTAGATAAATAATGTACAAATATTTCCTTCCATTCTGGGGGCTGTCTTTTCACTTTCTACATAGTATCTTCTGATGTACATATATTTTTAAATTTTTTACATTTCTTTTTTCAGAGTGAATGAGAGAGAGAGTATGCAAGTGGATAGGGACAAAGGGAGAAGGAAAGAGAATCTTAAGCAGGTCCCACACTAAGTGTGGAGCCTGATATGGGACTCAATCTCATGACCTTGAGATCATGATCTGAGCCAAAATTAGGAGTCAGATGGTTAACCAACTGAGCCACCCAGGAACCTGGAATAGACTTTTAATTTTGAGGATATTATTTTATCTATTTTTTTTCTTTCCCATCTTATGCTTTGGTGTCAGATCTAAAAGCATAGCTAAATCCAAGGTTATCAAGATTTATCCTCATTTGTTTCTTCTAGGGTTTATAATTTCACCTCTTACATTTAAGCCTTTAACTTATTTTGAGTTAATGTATATATGTGGTGTGAGGTAAGGGTCCAGTTCCATTCCTCTGTACATCAATAGCCAATTGTCTAACACCCTTTGTTGAAAAGACCATTCTGTCCCCCCAGTGTAATATTGTCCACCCTTATCAAAATTCAGTGGACCATGGATGAAGGGGTTTATTTCTGGGCTCTCAGTTAAATCCCACTGATCTGTATGCATTTTTTTAAGAAGAAATTTATTTTATTTATTCAAATTTTTTTTGTAAATTTAAAAATCAATTATTTAACATATAATGTGTTATTTGTTTCAGGTTGTATGCATCACAATGCTTCATTTACTGTTGCTCTGTATTAAGATTTGAACTTTCGAAGTATGACCTTTCACCTTTGATTTTGTTTTTCAAGGTGGTTTTGGCTATCTTGTGTTCCCTTAAAATTCCATATGACTGTTACAATTAGCTTGTGCATTTCTTCCCAAAAGCCTTTGTGAAATTTCTTGGGCGCATATTGAATTTCCACATTGCTTTGTTATTGTTGCCATCTTAACAGTAGTATGTCTTTTCATCACCGTGGGATGTCCTCAGATTTATTTAGGTTTACCTTACTTTATCTTTCAGCAATGTTTTGTAATTTTTGGTGTACAAGATGTATACCTTGATTACATCTTTTCCTAAGTATTTTGTCCATGTGGATGTTCCCTAAAATGGAATTGTTTTCTTAAATTCCTTTTTGGGTGATTCATTGCTAGTGTATACAAATAAGAGAGATTTTTGCGTATTGATATTTTGTCCTGTAACTGAGGAATTAGGGATAACTGGCTGTGATCATTTTTTGTTGAGTCTTTAGGAAGCTCTCTGTGTAAGATGATGCCATCTCTGGTCTCTGAATGGACCTAGTTCTACTGTTTCCTTTCACATGAGGATTCCTTATTTCTTGCCTTACTGCTCTGGATAGAACTTTCAGTGCAATACTGAGCAAGGAGTGAAAGCCAGCATGATGGACTTGTTTGTGATTTCAGAGTAGAGCTGTCAGTCCTCAAAATTGAGCACAGTGTTTAATTGGGGTTAGGGTGGGGTTAGGGTTAGGGCTTAGGTTTAGGGGCTCTCTGTCCTCCGTTGTATAGAGCCCATTCTTCTCTGGTAACCAGCAGAGTGATATTTTCAGAACATAACCTTTGAGCCTCTTTGTGATCTGCTCCCCAGCTGCCTGTCCTCTCCAGCTTTTCATTTCCCACTTCATATCCCCCCACCTCTGTGGGGCTTCCAGGTGTGTGGTTGTCCCACATGTGCCTCGGGCCTGATCCAGGCCTTTACATTCTGCCTGCCCTCTGCCAGGAGCACTCTTCTCTCCCCCTGCTTCATGTCTGGCCTGTTCCCCTTTTGGCTGGACTTGGACTTGCCCCACGGTGAGCTGACTCTTGTCTGCAGCTGTGTGTGGTCATGTCCCCTATTTAAATGTAGTGCCCACTTTCCCTGTGTGAGCGATTTACTAAGCTGCCAGGTATGGGGCAGGCACTGGGAAGTTGCCTTAGTGCCTGTGTGAAAAAATCAGTCTCAGGGCGCCTGGATGGCTCAGTCATTAAGCATCTGCCTTCAGCTCTGGTTGTGATCATGGGGTCCTGGGATCGAACCCCACCATGTTGAGCTCCCTGCTCAGTGGGGAGCATGATTCTCCCTCTCCCACTTCCCCTGCTTGTGTTCCCTCTCTAGCTGTCTCTCTCTCTCTGTCAAACAAATAAATAAAACCTTAACAAAAATCCATTTCAGAGGGGCTCACCACCCTTGCTGACAATGGGGGAGCTGGTGTCCCCACAGGCAGTCCCCTCAGAGAGGCAAGACTTCCAACTTCTTGGAGCCTAGGACATGTAGACCTGGACCTGGGAGCTTCCACTCTTGGGCTCACGGCCAGGACCTAAGCAAGCCCCCTGTTCTTCTAGTGGTCCTCCTTCCCCTTCCCTGCCCACGTGCTGGACCCGATTCCTGATCTGGGGGAGTTCAAGGGTGACCACTCCTAGGAATGGAGGCAGTTGACTGATGGGCCTTGTCAGCAAGAGGCCCAGGAGCCTTCAAGGGAGGACCTTATGGGGGTGGAGGCAGCTCTGTGGGGCCAGCAACAGCCCTCTCAAAGCAAAGTGGGGAAGGAGGCCAGCCCTGCTGATTCTAGCCAGTCTGTAGGTCATTGAAAGGAGGGCTGTCCCCAAAGGTTCTCCACTCCTGGCAGGTGGGGACAGGACCTGCAGGGGGTCAGCCAGGGAAGGGCACCTGCAGGGTTTGCCCGGGAGTTCGGCATAGGGGGAGTGTTCCTGGCTCCAGCATGCTGACTGTGGGGTTGGTGTTTGTGGATGTGGACATGAAGTTCTGTGACCCTGTGGACATGGAGATCCTGTCCTTCCTCTTTGGCACCCTACATCCCAGTTTTTACCAGGTGTCCCATGAAGACTTCAGCTACAGCACTGACCACAGTCCCAGGCCCACATCCCCAGGAACCAGGGTGACATTTACTACATGGGGATCTTTTTTGAGGGGTTGGAGGTGGAGGTTCACTGACTGATCTTGGCCTGTCACCCAGTGATGGGGGCCGACCTGGCCAATGGGATCAAGGTTGTGTGGCATGATGAGAGCGACTTGAACATGTACCTGCTGGACCACAAGCCCACCAAGGTGCTATCCCCGGAAGACCTCTGGGACCCATGGTGTCTGGGGTGTCCCCTGGAGGATCTGTGGGACCTATGATGGCTGGGCTGAAGAAGCTGAGATTCAGGCTGTGCCCAAGAATCACCAGGACATCTGGGACTCATGAGGGGCTGTCCCCGTCTCCATCAGGAGGTGCTGTCCTGAGCAGAGCTGTGAGAGTAGGTTCCTACTTCTCTCCCCTTGAGGGAGACCATGGAGCCCAGCCCTGCCCACATGGGCATTTCCAGGGCCCCATTTGCACCTGTACACAGGAGGCCTGCCTGGGGACAAAAGGTCCTCTCTTTGTGGTCACTAGAGTTTGATAACTTCTGGGTCATTTGTAGGTGTGAATGGCTCCTGTTTTATGTCAGGTGATTTCTGTGTCAATGCTGAGCAACCATTTTTAAAAAAGAACAATCAAGGGAAAAGATTTTCTTCCTGGTTCTAGACAGACACTGCCTGGTGGGGGTGGGGGTGGTCCTGTGGTAGCCATGGAAACAGGATGGCCTCTGGTGGGATCTTCCCTCCCAGTCTCTGCACCTTGCCTTGGCCATGGGGCTTCAGGGGCAGGGCTGCACCAAGCCACCTCTCAGACCTTCAGTCCCCTGACCTCTAGAGGCTTTGGCTGTGGCCACTAGCTCAGCTTCCAGGAGCATGGAGCCCTCTGAGTTATGTGTGGTTTCTGCCTTCGTTTTTTGTTTTTTTTTTTTTAATTTTTAAATTTAACTTAATTTTTAAAATTTAAATTCATTAGCCAACATATCATACATCAGTAGATTTTAATGTAGTGTTCAGTGATTCATTAGTTGCCTGTAACACCCAGTGCTCATCACAACATGTGCCCTCCTTAATACCTGTCACTCAGCTACCCCATCCCCCCATCCGCCTCCCTTCTGTCAGTGGGGCCAAGTCCCCTGGTTGGGGGTCAGGTAGCTTCCTACATGTTCCACCTGCCTCTCCCTGGCTCCCCCAGCCATGCACAACTCTGTGCTGCTTCCCAGCAGAGGACAGTTTTAACCAAGGTCAGAAAGACGGGATGGATTTTCAAAACTCCACCTGCCACTCCCCACCCCCCCAAAAAGGCTGCAAGAGAGGAAAGTTTTCTTCAACTCCTCTTAAAGTCCCTGGCTGGGTCTGGAAATTGACAAGGACAGATGAACAGGAGAAAAGCCGGCAAAGTGTAGGGATTTTTTGTTGTTGTTGAGAGCCTCACAAGAATAAGGAGACCAACAGAGGCAATTGAAGCAGACAGTTCTTCTATGTTTTAGGCAAAGAAGCAATCAGTGTGTGAAGAATTGACAGACACAGGGGTTTGAGCTAGGGCTGGTAAAGGGTAAAAAACTAACTGGGAAGATAAAGGTTAGTTTAACCAGGTTTGTTCCTCTAGACTTTGTGGCCCTAAATTCCCTGACTCTGGTGATGAGCGTGTCCTCCCTGCTGTCTGGAGAGAGAAAGTAACACGTGGGAGTGTTCAGACCTACTTCAGGGAAGAAGGGCTGACAGCTGGGGATCAGAGGGACCTTCCTGCTTCTGCTCTATGGAAAATTCTTTCAGTTTCTATATTTAATTTGCCAAGGTGCCATATTTGGGGCAGTGTGTCCTGACCCTCACTGGCCTGGTGCTATACTCTGTCTCCTCCTAGTATCCAGGACATTGAATGCGCTGCTGTGGAGACCTCCCAGCTCTGGGGCAGCCCACTGTCCAGGGAGGCACCTGTCTCCAAGGGAGGGTTGCCTATGACTTCCCACGCGGGTACCCTGTTGCTAAGGCTGGCCACCCCTCCTCAGGTAGATTGGGTGAGAGTGTGCAGATCTTACTTCAAGAAACTCACTCAAGCCCTCCTTCACTTCATTTTCTGCAAATGTCTGACTTCATTTCCTGCTAATGATCCAGTAGTGGGTTCATAAAGGAGTACTATTTTTAGTATTGGGGGGAAACTCCATACTTTTCCCAGCATGGCTATGCCAACCAAGGTCAATTCTGGATGATTTTTACCTATAAACCAGAGATTTTTCAAGATTCTCTCCAGCAGAGAACACGAGGAGAATATTTTCAAGCCCTTGCAAAGTGTACTAACCATAGGAATAAAGCGGTAACTCAGAAACTATTGAAATGAAGAAGAAGTTCTACTTCTTCCATTTCTGGCTAGTGTACTGGTCTGTGGCTCCATCCCACCTCAGGCAGCTGGAAGGTTGACCTCCCAGGTCAGCTGCCATTGAGATGGCTACTGTTTCCAGAAATTCTTTGGGGTGTGGCTTGGTTTCCCCACCTGTGCACAGATCAAGTTGGCGACCTCTGACAGTGGAGCCACGGGTCCTCCAGGCATGGTCCTTCCCCCATCCCCCAGTGGAACCATCACACTGAGGGTTTAGGGGGACGGGAGCTGCTCCTAGGCAAAACCACCTGCGATTCCCACTGTCCCTACCTGACCTTCAGATGCTCCTCAGTTACTCCTGTGCCTCTGGTGTCTTCTTGGACCCCTGACCTGGCTGTTTTCAAACAACTCAGTCAGCAGTACCCTCACTTTCTGGGAGGAGGATTTACTGCCCCACCTGGATCGCTCTTTGAAGGCACATCATCTGGGGTGTCTGAGGACCCAAGACCATGGGCCTGTGGCCTGGAGGGCTTCTGAGCAGAGCTGGTGGGATGGGAGCACTGCAAGGCACAGAGGCAGGTTTCTAGAAAGCTGTCTGGGGTCCCTGGTATTTTACCATTTTTAAAAAAAGATTTTATTTATTTGACAGAGAGAGAAAGAGATCACAAGTAGGCAGAGAGGCCGTCGGAGGCGGAGCGGGGGGAAGCAGGCTCCTCACTGAGCAGAGAGCCCAATGTGGGACTCGATCCCAGGACCCTGAGATCATGACCTGAGCTGAAGACAGAGGCTTAACCCACTGAGCCACCCAGGTACTCTGCATTCTACCATTTTTGAATCAAAGCCCCAAGCTCTTTAAAACGCCAGCAATCTTACAGCATGGGCCAGAAAATCACATGTTTCTGTGCACCCAACACCACCTAACTATTGGCCATTTCTTACACTTGAGCTGAGTACAAAGGATTAGGAGTAGGAGCTTAAGGGGAGGTCCTGGGTCAGACTTTGTGTTTGGGGACATAGGCCATCCAGACAAGCTTGTGCTGAGCCTCAGGAAGGGGCCTGGGTGGAGACTCCAGCTGCAGACACTGCTGTCCGATGATGCCCCCTCAGTCTACCCCGGTGCACCGCTGCTGGGGGAGCGCCTGCCCCCTCCTCTCTGTCTAAGGACTCTCTCCTACACCAGCCGTGCCCTTCCCCTGGTAGTTGCTGCCAGCCTGCTGCCTGGGAGGGTGGATACCCTGATGAACTCCAGCCCTGGGGACAGATCCAGTGTGGGTGGGACGTGGTCTCCCAGGAGGCCTGAGTGCCTGAGTGCCAGGACCCCACCATGCTCACTCTCCTCTTGGGGACTCACTGTGCCACATTGTCCCTCTGGCTCCCTGGGCCCAACTTCTCCTCTGCTCAGGCACCACTCTTGTCCCAGGCTCAACATGCTGGGACTGGGAGTGGGTCGTCTGGACCTTCTGGACTGCACTTCCATGGCCATGACATGGGCACAGGCTGGCCTCACAGACTCATCAGAGGAGACCCAGTGTAGGTAGAGGCAGGTCGCTTCAAGAGAGAAGCCAGGTGACCCCAGAGGGAGCACACAGGCCTTGCAAAAAACATAGCGCTCATGGAGCCCAGTGTGGGATGTGGGCACCCAGGTAAGGGACATGGCGAATCCTGGTGAGGGTGGCCCTGGTAGGGGGAGGGGAGACCACAGAAGGGTCACAGAAAAGGCAGGAGACAATGAAGATGGCAGGACAGAGCCTCCCAAGGAGGTCATGTGAAGAGAGGATCACAGAGACCTTTGGAAAACTCGGAGGCCCTGGAGATGTTGGCTGAAACGTTGTCACTTGGTCAGAAAAGTTGTGTCACTAACCCCCATCAACACTGGATTATTTACTCTTTGTTGCTTCTAGGAATCAGGGCATATGGCTAATAGCACTCACATTGCATGAAGTCTAGGATATATTTACTTTTCAGGACTAGATTTTTCTACAGGAAGTGCTAAGCATGGGTTTCTCCATTCTTTTCTTTGTGCAACTGTCCTCTGTTTTCGTGAGGAGATTCCTGGTGCTCATCACCACTGCTAGCCTTGAGGACTGCCCCCTGTCTCCTCCCATAGGGGACATGACCATGTGGGTTGGGGGGAGTGCTCACAGATGAAGCCCCAGTGCTCAGTACAGGGCAGGGACCCCAGATCTTCTGCTGAATAAAGGAGGGCATGAGGGAGGAGAAGGAGGGAGGGAGGGCAGAGAGGGAAGGAAGGAGAAAGGGAGGGGAGAGAAGGAAGATGGCCTGGTGGGAGTGAGGGAGGCTGGATGGAAGGGAAGGAAGGAGGATGGGAGGGAGGAGGATGAGAGGGAGGAAGGAGAAGGGAGGAAGGATGAGAGAGGGAGGAGTGAGGGAAGGGAGGGAGGAGGGATGGAAGGGAGGCAGGGAGGGTGATGGAGTGGGGGAGGGAAGGGAGGGGTGGAGGGGAGGAGAGAGGGGGTAATGAATGAGACGGTGAATAAATGAGGTCAGGAAGGAGGGGGTGGTAGAGCAGAAGTCCGGTCCATATGTCAGGAGCCATTGTTTGGGGTGAGGTCCAAGGGCATCACAGCCTGGGCCCTGGATGCTGTCACATCCCTCTGTCCTCCCAGTGCTGACCTTCTTTTTCCCTACTGTCACCCTAAATCCTCCCCACCTCCTCAAACAATCCTGAATATTCCCAGGAGCAAGGTGGCAAGAGGAGGGGGTTCTCATGAGGGGCTTCCCAGATCCTGTGCCCTGATGACCCTGGGACAGTAGCTACAGGACATTCTATCATGAGAACTGGGACCGTGGATCCCATACATCTCCTTGAGCATTAGCGTTGTTCCATTCCCTGCTCTCTCCACCACTGCTGTGCTGAACACTCCTGACAATACATCTGTGAAAAATTGTGCTGGAGTTTCTGGGGCTGAGTCTGAGGCCGAGCACTGCTAGGAGATGGGTGCATCTGCGGCCTGGGATGGGTGCTGCTCACTGTTCTCCCAGACAGGGGTGTCCATCACCCTTCTCTCCAGGGGACCTGCATTGGACTTCTGGTTCTTCACATTCTCCCCAGGGCTCTCCATC
This sequence comes from Lontra canadensis, assembly GCF_010015895.1. NCBI lineage: Eukaryota > Metazoa > Chordata > Mammalia > Carnivora > Mustelidae > Lontra > Lontra canadensis. The sequence continues at coordinate 11,146,380 of NW_022631041.1, forward strand.
GCCAGACCAGACACCTGCCACTCTGAGGGTGACCAGTGCTGCCTTCACAAGGTTTCCTCTGTCAGAGTCTTTCCCCAGGAGCTTCCACATCTCTGACACATCCTCCCCATGTGCCTATCCCCCTCCCTGGACTTGCATGAGTTTGATCTCTGTCCCTGTGGAACTCTGCAACTTGGAGCCTGGTTTGGAGCAGAGTCAGGTGAAACTTTTTTCTGGCCTGGGGTTGTGAGCAATGTGTTTGCCCTCTGTGGCATGTCTTCCAGCTTTCTGCATTTCCCTGGTTTCTGTGTGGGCCACAGGAGGAGCCAGGCATGTCCTGTCTGGGGTCAGGCTGTGGTGTCCCAGAAGTAACAGGGGTCTTGTCCCTGAGATTGTGCTCATAATTCCTAAAGGGGCCTCTATGATTACATCTCATCTGTAATCCATTGGGGGTTTCAATATCGAATAAGGGAAATTCTATGTCACGTAAACACAGAAAAAAACTGAGTCCCCTTTGAAAGTAGGTGGACAGACACAAAGGCACATATTGTGTGATTCCACGTACAGAAACATCCAGAACAGGCAAAGGAACAGAGAGAGAAAGCAGCTGAGGGGTTTGGGTTCAGGGTTTCCTTTGGGGAAGGATATAACTTGTAGCGATGTTCTGTGGTGTGGGGGCACAGTGTTGGGAATGTGCTTAATGCTCGTGACGTTAAGTGAAAAGAAGTAATTTTATTTAAAACAAACAGTATGCAGAACGTGGAAAGATAAAATAACAGTTAATATGTACCAGAGAGAAAGCATATACAGGTAGGGGATGAAGCATCCCTGCAGGCCGTCAGTCAGGGTCGGGGGATAGAACAAGGGATAATTGTATGAGGAGCAGGGCTGTGGGCTCTGGATGTGGCTCTGGGAGCCCCGCAGGGGCAGGAGTAGGGGCAGGGGTTGAGACAGGGGCAGGGACAGGAGCAGGGAGAGATGCAAGAGCAGGAGCACAGGCTGCTGGCAGGGGAAGGGGGAGAGGTTCTGGCAGGGGTAGGGGCAGGAGCAGGCGCAGGCGCAGGGGCTGGGCAGGGGCAGGTGCCAGCTCTTCTGGGACAGCGTCAGGCTCTCCATAGGCGGGTGCCTGGTCCCCTGCTGGCTCAAGTCCCTCCAGGCACCGTCCCTGCCTCTGGAGCTGCGGGTGAAGCTGCGGCCGGCTCTGGCTCTTCAGAGCTAGACCCAGGTATCCAGGCCCCACATCCTAGAGACAGCCGCCTGCCCAGCTCATTTTGTTGGAGATCCTGGAATGAAGAACATGTTTACGTGCCTTTGCAGAGACAGAGCTCAGCCCAGGGCCTCCCAGAGAAGCTACAACCAGGAAGGAACCCTCACCGGGACATCTCCCCAACTGCAGTCCACCCGCTGGGTGCTCTGAGCCCAGTCCTTGCTCCTGGCCCCACACCAGCCTCTGGGGTCTCCTGCCTGTGGGGCCTAGCACTGTCCCACCCCAGACACCCACATACACCCAGTCCCGGCCTTTTCACACTTGGGCTTGGCCTCTGTGTGCCAGACCACAGTCTGGTGTGGTGCCAGCAGGGACAGTGGCCTGGGCAGTGTCAGAGGCCTTCCAAGGCAATCCCCAGTCCCTGCTCTTGGAGAGCCCCCTATGGTCAGTCCCTGTGTCAGGGAGATGGAGCAGGTGTCCGCCAGCCTCCCTGTTTCATCATCCCTGGTGTTCTGCAAAGACAGGGACCAGTAGCCAGCCTGGATGCATAACAGCCCTGACCGGCCATCCTCACTGTCCTCCTGCCCAGTCCCCCTGCTGCTCCCAGATCAGATACAGACCTATGCGTGCACAGCCCCTCACCTGGGACAGCGACCCATACCAGCAGGACACAGGATAAACCCTGGGGAAAAGCTCACAGCCCCCCACACCCTGTCCCACCCAGCCAGCCTTGAACTGGGGTATGAACATGACCTACTCACAGGACATCTGGCCCCTCGTCAACCTGCTCTTGAATGGGGTGGGTGCACCCCACATGAGCCTTCTTTACACACACACACACACACACACACACACACACACACACACGGAGGGGACCTGGGGCTGCACAGTCAGATCAGAGCACATGGGACTGGGGACTGGCTCTGGACCTCATGGTGTCACCACTCTGTACTTCTGGCCAAATGACCAGAGATGTTGGGGAGCCCTGATATGACATCCCCAGCAAGGGAAAGTGTTTGCCAGGTGTGCTCTTCTCTGCCTGCAGCTTCCAGACTTTGTGATGCAGCACGCAAACATGTTCTTCTTTCAAGGATCTCCAAAGAAATGAGCTGGGCAAGGGTTTGTCTCTGGAATGTGGGTGCCTGGTTACAGGGGTTCCAAATTCTGTTGGGCTCTGTTGTCAGGAAAGAGAGGTCACCACTTCCTGGGGACGCCTTACCCGACTTCCTCCTGACACCAGAGCCCCCTGAGGGCTCCCCTCCCCGAACTGCTCAATGCTCACCCTCTACCCCATGCCCCATCCATACAGTGACACCTCACAGCCTACCCACAGCCCCTGTGAGGCCCGGGTGCAGACAGTGTCCCCACTGTGAGGGCACAGAGCTGGGTTCAGACTGGGCTCCTATTCATGACTCTGCCTCTCAGGGCCTCCCCAGGATCCCCATCTGCACAGTGGGGTCTTCTGGCTTCTACTTCTAGGGATGTCATCAGGGCTACGATCTCTACATACATTCCTGTTATCACAGGAGGCTGGGACACGCACGTGGCAATGCAAGGATGTCTGGGGGGCTGGGCAGGGCATAGAACACAGCTCAGAGGGGCCTGGGTCTGCTCTGGGGTCCAGGCAAAGCCACCCTCCTCCTGCCTGTCTCCCAGCCCCCATGGGAAGGTTGCAGTGAACTGATTCTGACCTTGTCCTCTTGTGACACAGACTTCCAGGGGCTCCCATTAGTTTTGGGCCCAGGTCCCAGGGCCTTGTCTGTGCCCATGTACTGAGCAGTCCCCACAGTGGCTCCTGGCATTCCCGAAACCTGGTCACACATCCCCGTGGATTTCGCTCCCCTCCAGGGTGGATGGCCTATGTGACTGTGCTCTAGGGAATAGAATGGAATAAAATGATGGGATGTTGTTTCCAGCCTGATGGAAGAAAGTCTGTGACTTCTCCTGGTTCCCTCTCTGTGTTCATTCTCTGTCTCGGTCTTCTCTGTGTCTCTGTGTCTCTCCCAAGATCAGGACTGGGGGCTCTGGGGGTGATGTAAGAAATCTCAGAGGCCTCTCCCCATTTCCCTCTCCTGTCCTGGTGCTTTGTTCCCTCCTAAGGCCTCCTCACCCTGACCGGAGCACTGACCCTGAGGATGTAACAAAGAGGGTCCTGACCTTGGTCCCCAGACCAGTGACCCAGTGCTCTGACACGTTCTGCAAACCCAGGTCCTTAGCCCCCCAGTCCCCCAAGCTGTCCTCTGCTCAGAAGGACCTCGAGGGAGTACAAAGCATTTCCCCAGGACTGGGAGCATAGTGGGTCAGGGATGGAGATCCCTGGCCAGCAGACTTTTCTACAAGCCTGTGGGACCCCAGGGACACCCATCTCTATAGCCCAATTGATAGAAGAGTGAGCTGAGGCCTTTTGTGCTGTAGCCCCATCTGGACTGGGAGGGGGGGGGGTATCTCTTCCTACTTCCAGTAGCCCAGAATGGTGATGGACACCAGACCCCAGACCCTGTCCTCTCCTAAAGCCCTGGCAACCCCCCTGGACCCCTTGGGGACCCCCTGACCATCAGCCTGGCCTATCTCCCATCCCCATGTTATGGATCTGGGTTCTTGCCAGGGGTCCTGATGCCCCTGCCCCATTGCCCAGCTGTCTCCAACCTTTCTTCTTTTCCCCTTTTCACCCACCTTGCTCCCAGGGTGTCCACTCCTTCTGACCCCAAGCTGGGCAGTCAGAGTGGCATGTGTGTGTGTGTGTGTGTGTGTGTGTGTGTGTGTGCAGGCCCACATGCCTCTACCTGTCTGGGGATGCCCAAGGTCATGTCCCAGTGGGACATGGGACGGGTTGGGTAGCTATCCCCGAGGATCTGAGGGCCTCTCACTTCCAAAGCGAACCTCATGGGAGGGTTGGGGCTGGCCTAGGACTGGAGAGCAGCCCTGTTCCTTGGCCTCTGTACCTCTCATTTGTCTTGTGCCAGTCACTGCCTCTCTTGACCCCAGGTTCCCATTGGGTCCAGGTCCCCAGGTTTCCATGTTCAACCCTGTCCCTGAGGGTTGAACATGGAAATCCTTGAATTTGACCACTCTTCCAGGCATAGGTGGAGGACAGGTGCACCAGGCACACCGGACTCCCTCCTGAGAGGGCCAGGTGTGCACAGGGGACCTGCACACAGCACCTGTACCATGACCTAGACCTGCGGTGGACATGCATGAGACCTGTGGTGCCACACCTGACCTGTACCCCATGTTTCCTCACCACCACCAAGGGCTCTGTGGCCCCAAAGTCCGCTTAGCCCTAGAACCATGCCCATTGTGGGCAGCAAGCCTCAGAGTGTAAGGCTAGGTAGGTTAGACATCTGGGGACACAAATGTCACTGAATAGCCCCCCACCCAGCTGGCCAGGAATGCAGACTGCCTCTCAGGGTCCAGCTAAGTGCAGGGCTGGGCCAGAGGAATTGGAGACAGCAGAGGAGGCTGCCTCAGGACAGGGAGAAGAGCAGTCCACCCCACTCCCCTTCCCTTCTCCTCCTTCTTCCTCATTTTCCTGGTAGGACTCTGGGACAGAGGTCCAGCCTGTCCCTGGAAGAAGCCCTGGCTGGATCAGAGGTGTGGGATGGAGGCTGGGGAGGAGGGGCCCACCAGCATGATGCCCAAGTGTGAGGGTGTTGTTATTGTAATGAGGGACCCCATGGGCATTCAGGGATTTCAGCCCTTTTTAGACATGAGCAGAGGCCCCAGGACTCAGCCCCTCCAGAGGCCCTGCATCTCCCCCAGCCCAGTCCTTGTCTGCAGCCAGTCGTCCCTCCAGCCCCAGCTGTTCTGGGGGCTTCAAACTCATTACGAGCTGGGGCCAACCCAGCCCTATGGGGCCTGGTTCCGGGGCCTGGATTCCCACAGTGAGGAGAGGTTTTGCTGGGCAGGAGAGGGCAGAGTGGACTCTCCCTGGGGGCCATGGCTCCCTGGTCAGCGCAGGCCCTGTTGTGTGCCGGCCCCTAGGGCACCCAGACTCCAGCTCCCAGGCAGGCTTCGGGAGGGAGACAGAGTGTGGCTCCTGCTAGCTCAGACCTGTCACTCTGTCCTATAGCTATAGCCTGTCCTTCCAGCTGTACTCCCCTTCCTAGTCGGCCAGCAACACCCCAGGACCATAAAGAACAGTCCATCACCCAGCTCAGGGTCCAGTGTGTGGCTGGGCAGGCAGGGGTGGGCTCGCTCTGGGCTCTGGGAGTCCCGGGTGGGCTAACGGGCTTGAGAGGGGTGGCCTTCCAGCCCCTCCGCTGACCAGTCCTGTGACTGCAGCCATTTGCCTCCCCTCTCTGGGCCTCGCTCTCTGCCTCTGTGCAATGCAGTGATGCTGAATGATTGCTCCCATGGCAGGAGCATGTGGGGTGCTGGTGACTGACCTAAGCTGGGCACAGAGCCTGGACTGCAGAGTCCAGTGGGGGATGGTGAGCCGTGTCACCAGTGAGCACCTGTCCCCCCAAAAGCCATCCAGCCTTCCATGCACCCACAAGGCCCCTGGGAGACCACACTCTTGACACCAGGTCCCTGTGTGTGGCGCATCCTCAGCAGTGGGGCAGGGTGGGGACCCCAGGAAATGGAGCCAGCTGCTCCCTCTGAGGGCACGAGAACAAGGAAGACTTGCCCTGGGGTCCCCCAAGGCCACCTAAGAGGGGAGGTGGCTGCCCACAATCAGGACATTGAAATTCTGCTTCTGTTAGAACCTGAGCATTGTGCTTTGGGTTATTTTGTTTTGTTTTGTTTTGGTTTTGGTTTTTTGGTGGGCCAAGGAGACAAGTGTGGGCCACACTCTCCCTATGACTCCTCCTCAAATGAAGAGCTCTTGCAGGACCTGCCCCTCCCTGCCTCCTAAAGGAGACCCATCCTCTCAAAGACAGGATCATTTCAGGTCATGATCCTGGGCCAGGATAGGAGACAGTCCCTCATGGCTCCTGATTCTGGGGCTGAGAGGGCCTTTCTCAGGCACAGCAATGCCCACTGAATGAGGGGACGTCAGAAAGAACACATGCCTGGCCCAGGTCCTGCCCCAGGATGGTGGCTGCCTTCCCCAGCACCAGAGGAAGAGGGACATCCCTTGCTTCTCTGGGCGGGGGTCCTCTCACCCACAAGCAGGCCCTGGAAGGGTTCTAGTCCGCCTCTGGAAGTGCACCAGCACTGAGTGGACCAATCACTGTCCACACATGAACATGGACAATGTTCTAAGGAAGCGCCAGAGGTGATCCTGTGCAAATGACCTGTGGCTGGCAGGGCTGGTAGCTTCCTTGTGCTCCAGCAGGCCCCTTTTCCTTGGATGGAATCCTCCTGGAGTCTGACCTCAGAGCTCCCTTCCTGCTGGTTTCAGGACCAAGGGTGGGACTGTGGTATGGCTTAGAAGGCTCCATACCAGCCTCCCTCCTTCTGCACACATCACTGCTCCCCAAGAAGCTAGGGCAGCTGCTCCCACATGCCCCACGCATGGCTGAATTTGAGGCACTCATTCTCTCCAAGACCCAGCCATTCTGGCTCTGTCACATACATGGTGGCCACAGCTGCCTGGCTGGGCCAGGAGTCCCAGGAGAGCTCTCCTTTCCCAGGCAGGGATCATATTCCTGGGCAGAGAAAGAAGTCCCATCTGTCATCTGCTGGAGAGGGTGAATTCCTGGGCTGGGTAGCCCTCAGGTGCCTGACACGGCAGTCCCCTGAAGAGAAGGGTGATGGGCACCCCTGTCTGAGAGAACAGTGAGCGGTTCCCATTCTAGGCTGCAGGGGCACCCATCACCTAGCAGTGCTCATACTCAGACTCACCCCAGGAAACTCTGGCATGATTTTTCATAGATGCATTGTCAGGAGTGTTCAGCACAGTGGTGGTGGAGAGAGCAGGGAATGCACCAATACTAATGCCCAAGGAGATGGGTGGTGGCTCAGTCAGTTAAGCCGCTGACTCTTGGTTTTGGCTCAGGATGTGATCTCATGGTGTGAAATCAAGCTCCATGTAAGGTCTGTGTTTAGTGCAGGGTGGGCTCACCATTCTCTCTTCCCTCTCCTGCCTCTCCCACCACTCTCATGCCACGCTCTCTCTCTTCTAAAATAAATTAATAAAATCTTTATAAAAATGGAATCATACACAATGTACTTTTAAAAAATTGTAAAATATCCTAACATTGATTTTGATATTTAAACATTTTCAGTATAAAGTCCAGTAGTGTTAACTATATTTACACTGCTGTGAAACATATCTTGAGAATATTTCATCATGCAAATCTGAAATTCTGTTCCCATTATTGTATGTTTTTCATGTCGAAAACATATTAATTAATTAACTGGTCCATTAATTAATTAATTTTATTATGTTCAGTTAGCCATCATATAGTACATTAGTTTTTGATGTAATGTTTGATGATTCATTAGTTGTGTGTAACACCCAGTGCTCATCACAACATGTGCCCTCCTTAATACTCACCACCCTGTTACCCCATCCCCTTCCCCTCTGTAACCCTCAGTTGGGTTTCCAGGGTCCAGAGTTTCTCATGGTTTGTCTCCCTCTCTGATTTCTTCCCATTCATTTTTTTCCCTCCCTTCCCCTGTGGTTCTCCACACTATTCCTTACATTCCACATATGGGTGAAACCACGTGGTAATTGTCCTTCTCTGCCTGACTTATTTCATTCAGCATAATCCCCTCCAGTTCCGTCCATATCGATACAAATGGTAGGTATTCATCCTTCCTGATGGCTGCGGAATATTCCTTTGTATATATGAACCACATCTTTATCCATTCATGTGTTGAATGTCATCTCAGCTCCTTCCACAGTTTGGCTATTGTGGACATTGCTGCTGTGAACATTGGGGTACAGGTGCCCCTTCTTTCCACTATGTCTGTATCTTTGGGGTACCCAGTAGTGAAATTGCGGGGTGGTAGGGTAGTTCTATTTTTAACGTCTTGAGGAACCTCCACACTGTTTTTCACAGTGGCTGCACCAGCTTGCTTTCCCACCAATAGTGTAGGAGGGTTCTCCTTTCTCCCCATCCTCACCAATATCTGTCATTTCCTGACTTATTAACTTTGGCCATTGTAACTGGTGTAAGGTTATTTCCTTGATGGCTAGTGATGTTGAACATTTTGCCATGTGACTGTTAGCCATTTGCATGTCTTTGGAGATATGTCTATTCATGTCTTCTGCCCATTTCTTGATTAGGATATTTGTTTTTTGAGTGTTGAGGTTGAGAAATTCTTTATAGATCTTGGATACCAGCCCTTTATATGATATGTCATTTCCAAACATCTTCTTCCATTCCATGGGTTGCCTCTTTGTTTCGTTGACTGTTTCCTTTGATGTGCAGAAGTGCTTTATCTTGATGAAGTCCAATACTTCATTTTTGCTTTTGTTTCCCTGGCCTTTGGTGATGTGTCTAGGAAGAAGTTGCTGTGGCTAAAGTCGAAGAGGTGACTGCCTTTGTTCTCCTCTAGGATTTTGATGGATTCCTGTCTCACATCGAGGTCTTTCATCCATTTTGAGTTTATCTTTGTATGTGATGTAAGAGAATGGTTGAGTTTCAATCTTCTGCATGTGGCTGTCCAATTTTCCCAGCACCATTAATTGGAGAGACTGTCTTTTCTCCATTGGATATTCATTCCTGCTTTGTCAAAGATGAGTTGACCATAGAGTTTAAGGTCCATTTCTGGGGTCTCTATGCCATTCCATTGATCTATGTGTCTGTTTTTGTGTGAATACCCTGCTATCACAGTTTTGTAATATAGCTTGAAGGCTTTAGTGATGGCCCCAACTTTGGTTTTCTTTTTCAACATGTCCCTGGCTTTGTGGGGTCTTTTCTGTTCCATAAAATTTTAGGATTGTTTGTTCCAGCGCAATGAAAAATGTCAATGGTATTTTAATAAGGATGGGGTTGAAAGCGTCGATTGCTCTGGGCAGAAGAGCATAGATAGACTTTATAACCATGTATAGACTTTATAACCATGTTTATTCTTCTGATCCATGAGCATGGAATGGTTTTCCATCTTTTTGTGTCTTCCTCCGTTTCTTTCATAAGTGTGCTATAATTTCTAGAGCATAGATCCTTTATCTCTTTGGCTAGGTTTATTACAGTTTTTGGTGCTACTGTAAATGGAATCAATTCCCTAATTTCTCTTTCTACAGTTACATTGCTAGTGTATAGAAAACCAGCAGATTTCTATGCATTGATTTTGCATCCTGCCACATGACTGAATTGCTGTATGAGTTCTAGTAATTTGGGAGTGGTCTTTTGGGTTTTCCACATTAAAGTATCATATCATCTCTGAAGAGAGAGTTTGACTTCTTTGCCAATTTGAACGCCTTTTATTTTTTATTGTAGTCTGATTGCTGAGGCTAGGACTTCTAGTCCAATTTTGAACAGTAATGGTGAGAGTGGGCATCCCTGTTGTGTTCCTGATCTTAAGGAAAAAAGCCCTCAGCTTTTCTCCATTGAGAAAAGTATTCGCTGTGGGCTTTTCACAGATGGTTTTTATGAAACTGAAGAATGTCCCCTCTATCCCTACATTTCTAAGAGTTTTAATCAGGAAATGGTGCTGTATTTTGTCAAATGCTTTTTCTGCATTAGTTGAGAGGGTCCTGTGGTTCTTGTCTTTTCTTTTATTAATGTGCTCTGTCATGTTGGTTCATATGTGAATGTTGAACCACCGTTGTATCCCAGGAATAAATTACAACTGGTCGGGATAGATAATCCTTTAATGTACTGTTGGATCCTATTGTCTAGGATCTTGTCGAGTATTTTGGCATCCATGGTCATAAGGGATACTGGTGTACAATTCCCCTTTTTGATGGGGTCCTTGCCTTGTTTTGGGATCAAGGTAATGCTGGCCTCATAGAGTGAGTTTGGAAGTTTTCCTTCTGTTTCTGTTTTTTGAACCAGCTTCAAAAGAATAGGTATTATTTCTCCTTTGAATGACAGCCTTGTTGGATAATGTATCTTTGGCTGCATGTTCTTCTCATTTAGTATCCTGAATATGTATTGCCAGCACTTTCTGGCTTGCCAGGTCTCTGTGGACAGGTCTGACATTATTCCAATGTTCCTGCCTCCATCCATAAGAAGTCTCTTTCCCCTGGCTGCTTTCTTGGTTCTAAGATTTGCAAGATTTCCATTTTGAGTTCTAATAGTATATTTATAGACTATTTTATATTTTCTATGTACACCCTTGTATGATCTGTGAATAGTCACGATTATCCCCTCAATTCTTATTCTTTTTATTTCTCTTGCCTTATAACACTTGGTAGATTTTTCCAATGCAATGTTGTCTAGAGTAGCATTGTTTAAAGATTTTAATTTATCTTTCTCAATATCTGATAGAAAATGAAGATGAAACGTTGGTAAAAATATGTGACCTAATTGACATATATGGAACATTACACATTAAGTACAGAATACATTAGTTTCAAGTGATCCTGGGGTATTTACCCAAGTAGATGAAATGTTGGGGCATGAAGAAAGTCTACACATTTTAAAGCCTGAAGTTAACTAGATTGTATTCTTAGACCACAGGGGAATTGAGCCATAGTCATAATGAAAAGAAAACCAGGAAGTCCCTCAATGTTTGAAAATTAAATGTAACTTTGCTACATATCCTAAAGGTCAGAGAGGGAATCACACTGGTAGTCCTCAACATTTCCTACATCAGAGCTTGCAGACAATGGCACTCTATCTGGGAAGAGCAGTGTAATTAGCTAGACAGGAGTTGAGCCTTAAGTCAGAGTTCTGCCTGCCCCAGCCACACCTGGCAGCCTTGGAGGGACCATATCCCTCCAGAGTTGCCCTTTCTGGTGGCCCTGAGCTAAGGGGGACAACATGGCCATATGGAAATGGGAAGCTCCCCACTCCTAGTGATGATGGTGCTCCATGCCCAAACTGCCCTTTCTGGTGGCCCTGAGCTAATGGGGACAATATGGCTGCATGGAAATGGGAAGCTCTACACCCTTAGTGATGATGGTGCTACTATATTGTCCTCACCAGCCCAACAGCATGCTTTCTAAGTGAAATATGCTTTCTGAGGTTCCTGACCTTCTGTAAGGGTTGAAAATCATCTTGGGAGTCATCTATTAGAAATACGGATTCAATGTCTGTTCTTTCTTCTGGAAAAGAAATAAACCCCTATAGTAATCATGACTTCCTGAGCACCTGCTTTTGAGAGCCATCATACTGGCTCTTTGTAGAATCCCTCTTAAATATGAAAACTTTGATGTAAATATTATTAGTCACATTTTCTAGATGGTTAGACAGGGGCTCAGAGATGCTTTGTGTCACAGAGGATTTGAGTGTCAGAAACCTAAGTGGGATCCCCAAACTGACTCCAAATCCCTTGTTATTCCATACACGGTACTATTTCCCTCTTATCTCTGGTCTTCTTGATCTGGAAACATCTCAAGTCTCTGGATTTTCTTGTGTGGTGAACTGGAATGAATTCAGCTGGCCTTTTTACCTCTGCCCATCATGATCATTAAGCATGGAGGACCTCTGAGTAAGATATGGAAAGATCCCTAGGAATAGAGATATTATAATATTTTTCTGATATTAAAGTTACTGAAAGAACTGTCTTTTTAAAGTTGATTCAGGCTCTGGTATGTTCAGAGTGTGCTGTAAGACAGGTCTGAAATAGTATTTAAAAACACTCAGCTCAGCCTCTTCTACAAGGTGAGACAATATTTATAAACATTGCTAAAGTGTTCCCTTAACCACAATGACTTACTTTGCAACCATTGGAGTGTTTATATGGTATGACTATGACATAACATTAGTCAAAATCTGCAGGGAAAGAACCAAGACAGTGTATCCAAGCTTTAGGGGAACTTCATGTTTCAATTAGTGTTGGGACAATGAGCTACTCTGTTTTATTCTGTAATCCCAGGGAATGGTACCAGACATCTCTACGATGTTGGGAAGTTCTAAAATTCTGACTTTAAATTATCTGTGTGCTTCAGAGATTTGGGCAGGAGAAAGGGGGGAGCCCAGCTTCTGTGAACACCTCTGTTACCTGTGGTGACCATGGAACAGGTAAACTTCCATAGGCATCATTTTCATTTCTTAGTAGTATTGTTAAAGGTGCTTTTGTCTCAAGTTCCTCTCCTTAGTAGTAATTAGAATGGTAATGGAAATTTTTGTCTTTTACCATTCATGGGCCAGGATCCTGGGCTCCCAGGGAAGCTATCTTTTAACATTTTACCAGGCTCAAAATGACTGGGCAAAACCTCAGAGCATGGGCACTATTTCTTCCCCAAGCACATGTTGTACATCTGCTTCTAGAAGAAAAAGAGAACAACAACAACAAAAAAATGCCATTGCAATCATAAAGATAAGAAAAACAAAAGGACCTCTCCTACTCCCATAAGATTAAAGTCATACTGACTTGCACATACTGAAAACGTAAGAAAAAGCCTGTAACTTTCTGGAATGTTCTTCGTCATTAAGATGTGTAACTCTGTATGTAAAACAATACAGAATGAATATAGAAACTTGCCCCAAATGTTCCTGGAGCACTCCCTTCCTTGTGAAGATTGTGTCTCCCAGATAGCTGTCTTGACTTGGGTTTGAATAAAACTCTCTTCCTTTCTCCCTAAAATGCTTAAAAGGGTTTCTCCTTTAGTGTCAATAACAATGTTTTCTTTTTAAGTGAAAGATCAATGTTCCTGGTTCATACCTCCGACAGCACCAAAGGGTGGCTGTTCTTATTCATCCTGGAGCTTCCCTGCAGAACCAAGCATAGGTGTATATTTTCCAGCACAAATGGGTTCATCCTAGAAGGATGCTCAGAAGGTCTGAGAAGCACTATCCACTCTATGGGTGAGACTGGAAGGTGAAGTTCCTCCCGCTTAGAGCATTACTTATTGGGTCTTAAAATTGTCTTGGAAATGTGGGAAACCATAGCATTTCCTTTTTTTCCCCCTAAGATTTTATTTATTTTTTGATAGAGACACAGTGAGAGAGGGAACACAAGCAGGGGGAGTGTGAGAAGAAGCAGGCATCTGCTGAGCAGGGAGCCAGATGCGAGGCCCAATATGAGTACCCTGGGATCATGACCTGAACTGAAGGCAGATGCTTAAGGACTGAGCCACCCAGGCACCTCAACCATTGCATTTCCTAAGGCCCAAGCCTAGGAAGGTCTGAGAGCAGCTGACCTTGCCAGTAGCCAGGAACAACTCCGCAGGCAGGGCTGGTACAGGAAAGGAAGGGGCAGGGTTCTGAGGGTCAGCCAGGGGGTCCCTGGAAAGGGCCAGTTGTCTGGGGGAAGGAGAGCCCTGCCCCTGCCTGTCCCACAGAGCCAGGTGTTTGTTTGATCCAGGGATCACTGCCTCTGGGAGTACCTGCAAAAGCAGGGAGGTGCGGGCTTAAGGGTGGGACAACTGGTATAGGCAGACACAGCGTCCAACGGGCTCAGGGCACCACCCTCCTCGACTGATCAGCATATGGGGGTGGAGCTAAGTCATCTTTGGGCGGACCCAGAGCTGCCTTAAGATGCAGAGGTGGGGCAGGCAAAGGGACGGTGGGAGAGATCCTGGACGGGGGTTCTGGCTTGGTGAGTGCTGGCTGTATGCTGGCATGGGGGTCCTTGGGGTAGGGTCCTCAAAGGGCACATGAAGTGAGTTCACTGTGGGGACTCAGAAGGGTTTTCTTTTCCCCTTTCTTTTCCCAATGTCCATCAACTGGCCCTATCCCCCACACCCCTGAATTCCAGAGCGCTCGCTCACCCAGGCTTTTGTGGGATGGGTTGCAGACATTTCAGGGTTTCCCCGTGTTCCCCAGGATGAGTGCATGTAAAGACAGCTCACAGTCCCCAACTTCATTGGGGTGCCTCCCATCCCCTGGCACAGTGCAGGTAATGGACTTGAGCAGCACCCCAAGTTCAGCAGTGTGTCCCCAGTTCCCCACCCGCCACAGGTGTGGCCCTAGAAGCCCCAGAACAGTTCCCCATTTTCAGCATTTTGCACCTTGTCAGCGGGGTTGGTGGTAATGGGCTGTCAGGATTGCGCACGGGGGTCCTCCAGGTTCCTGCCCCCCCCACCCCCACCCCCAGCCCAGGCACAGGTTTGGCTCGAACAAGCCCCAGAGCCATTCCCCCAGCTTCAGTATTGTGCCACATGTTCCCCAGGGGTGGTGGTAATGGGCTGTCAGGGTCCTGTGGGAGCGTCCTCCAGGTGGGGCCTGGAAGCTGGAGGAAACCAGACCCCACTCAAGTTGCATGAGGAACAGGTGAGTTGAGGTGTTCCTTTGAACGGATAATTTCACTTTTCCAAAACAGACAGTCATTGGTCTACTTTAGAATATTGATAATTACTACTTAAGAAACAAGAATGTGTTTCCAAAAAGAAAAGAAAAAAGAAGAGAAAAGAAAAGAAACAAGTAAGTGTTTTCCCTTCTCCCAAGAACAGAAGCGGTGTGCCAGCCTTGGGTCAGAAGGGCCTTCTCATCCCCACCTGACAGCATTCTCTGATGGGGCTCCTCGAGACCTGAAGTTTTGAACAACAGTGTCTGAGTCAGTCACGCAGCTCGTCACAGGACGTCGGCGTTCCGAGAAAGCAGCAGGTACGTTGGGCGAAATGTCACTTACATGTCAGCACTGGAGGTAAAACTTCTTTTTAACCCAAATCTTCCTGGGCTCTTCTCTTTTGTCTAGTTGAGCACGAAGTGAAACAAGTAGCTGTCCACATTCTGGCTTTGGGGCAAGAGTTCCTTAGCGTCCCTGCAGTTAGAACATCGCAGGGAATCCCATTTTCTCTGTTCATTTACTGCTTACAAAATGTAATATGCACTTCTGTTTCCTACGAAATCACTTGTATCAGAGAAGGAAGATGAGATTTGCTCTTAGTGTGTTTTTAGCATAGAATAAACAGCATTTATTCCCTTGGGCCTGGGGGATGGTCGAATGGCCACTATCTAGAGTTCAGTGGCTTTTTGTGGCCACATAGAGACATGGATGATGTCTTGTCATTTGTCAAAGGTGATGTTTCATGACTGATTAGTGTTTTCATCACAAGAGTTCCAATTAAGGTAGAGGGAAAATTCAAAATGATTCAAAGTAGGCTTTTACCGTTTAGAAGTAAAGCTTGACTTTCTAGTTTGACTCAATGTACCATCTAGATATTTTGACGTGCCGTACTTTCCCTGTAGTTTCTTTGGTGGTGGAGTCAGAAGGAGAGTCTTTGGGAATTCTCCTGGATAGAGGCATGCTGGTGGCCTCAAGGGGCTTGGCAGACTCCAGGAGCCCTGGGGTGAGTTCTGGAACTGTTTGCCTGATGCTGGGTGAGTCAGCTTATCCCACAGAGTTTGTTTCTCCTCATGAAATTGCTGGAAGGTAGTATCTGTGGAAAGCCTTTTTACACAGAACATTTCAGGCTAATGAAGAGCAACAACAATGAGGTGATTTGGGATGTATTATTCTGTAAGTAATAGTTTCACAACCCCCGTCATAGGCTGTGGTATTTACTGCACAAGGAGTCCTCAGAAGGCTGCAGTGAAAGACTCAGATTTCAGAGCACGTTCATGTTCCATTGATACATGACTGACAGTTTGCCCAGGTAGGAAGTTAAGTGGAGAGAAATACGACACATTTATGAAAGCCTTGGGCCAGTGTCATGTTGACAAGAGTGGGGAGTCCTGGAGTGTTGCAGCAGACAGGCGGTTCCAGGTCTGGGGAGAGCTGCCAGGGGTCTGGAGGAGAGCAGAGTACCTTCTACAGGAGGGTGTGGGCAGGGCTGGCTCCACGGTTGGCCGTGTGTCCCCCTTGTGACAGTTGTGACAGGTCAGGGCTGTTAGCATGTTCCTGGCTGAGGACAGCTGAGGCCTGGGTGGCGAGCTGGCAGGGCACCTTGTGTGCCACCAGCCTCAGCCAACACACACGAGCTCTTCTTCTGTCCCTGTCACTCCAGTTCAGACTTCTCCACATTGCCAGGCTGAGACGTTGGGTGTGTGGAGTTTCACAACCCAGATGATGAAATGACGGGTCATCAGAACATCTGTTCCTCTTGTATTTCCTGCTCTCCTTTAAGTCACTGATGTGAATAGTACGTGCCAGTGGAAGGGGCAATCTGTGCATTTTTATTTCCTGTTTCAGTTAAACAATGGGAAACAAATCTTCTGAAATATTAAAAGAATTCTTTGTGGGAGCTCATGTTTTTCTCTTCCGAGAATTCTTTGTGGGAGCTCATGTTTTTCCTCTTCCATGAACCACATTCCAATATTAGAAAAAAATTTTTAAAGTAAAGCACAGGGCAGGGCTCTAACAGGGCGCAGTGGTCTTTCTGAGGAGGACAAATGGAGACGGAGTGTAGGTTGTTGAGTAGTTCAGGGAGAGACTCATTGTGCTCCCAGAGAAAACCTACCCTCCCGGGGGTGGGGGGCCAGTGGCTGCTCACCTGGTGGCCCATCCTGGGCTCTGAAACTGGACCCAGTGAGTCCCTTGTGACTTGAACTGGGGAATTTATGAAGAAAACAGAATGAACCCTGGAGGGTGCCTGCATCTTTGCACTCGGACAACTCCACGGAGCAAAGGAGCCCATCACCCATGAGGTGTGTCAGGATCCCTGAGGGTGTGGGCTTTGCTTCCTGGGAAGAAGTTGTATCTTCATCCTCATCTGAACCAGAGCCATGTTGTCTGGTTATGGAGACCCAGACCTTTACATGACCACGTCATTCTTATTCTTGTTATTTTAAGCATGCAATATAGACATTGACTTCGAGATCCAAATATCAAAAGGAAAAACACAAGGTCATGTCTCTATCTATCTATATATAGAACTTATGGCACCTCTCATTACTACGGGCAGTGTAGGGCTGCCCGGATGAGAAAGAACATGGAATTCTATTTGGATAGAAGTGTGCTGTGCACATGGAGTGCTTTATTCTATCCTTTCCCTTACTTCTCTGAGGGGAAAATAGATTTTAAGAAATGGGAGACAAGAAATTTGAAGGAACAGTGTAATGCTGACGTGGAGCTCTGTGCCCAGTGAGTGAGGGTTTGAAGCTTGGACTTGGAAGTGTTGGTGTTCAGGGAGGATGTGGTCCGAGTTTTCCACACATAGAGTTGCTTGGCTGGTCTGCCTAAACAGACCCATTCTTGCCTTTTGAAGGACAGCTTGAAGGTGGATCGAAACCCTAGGGCACTGGAGGAAGATCTGGAAGGGACACCTGGCTGGGCCACTGTAGACAAACCCAGGGAATTCCAGAGCTAACAATGAACACATTTCTGAGGCTGGAGTTGGATTCTCTGTGAGCAACATTGAGCTGGGGAGGAAAGCAGTCTCTGGGTCTTAGGAGTCACTGTGTCAGCAGGTGTGAGCCTGGCAGGGCAGTCAGATCATAGCTGGGAGATTGTGAGCCACGGCCGTGGGCCTTCACTCTTGACGCACAGGCTAGCTTGCTCCAGGGACAGGGCTCTGCTCCCCAGCCAGCCCTCCTGCTGCAGATGTGATAGGAAACTTGCTTCCTGTTGGGTTCTTCAGCCCTCATCTCTGCAGGGGGCTTGGTGGGAAGCAGGCCACAGGCAGCATTCTGGATTCTTGCCCAGTGTGACCCTTGCTTCCTCAAACGAGGCACCACAGGTGTCCTCTCCTGGCATCTGTGAATTCAGCTGGTAGAAGCTCTTCTTCCAGAGCCACACCCCTGAGAAATCCTCCACTTTCCTCTGCTGCGTGGAAGAGGCCAGTTTTCATTTGGAACTGAAATCTTAGCTGCTGCCATTAAGTTCCAAGGCCACATGGCACACCAGTCTCCTTGAAGCTCTAGTTCCACATGGGGCCTCACATGCCTGAGACTAAACCTGGGCAGCCTGCTTCTGTTCTGCTTTTGCTGCAGTTTCCTTCCTGAAAACTGTGCAGCAAAGCTCGTTTGTGATGACGTTCCAGGAAAGGGGGCATGTGCACCGTTCTGCCCCAGCACAGGAGGACGCCGGTCGTCAAGTCACAGGTGGTGGTGCAGGGAGGAGAGATGTCTGTTTCCCAGGACCTTGGTCAGAGGGAGATTTGGACCCTGGGATGCTTCTCTGCGCAGCTTTCTCAGATGAGCACATCAGGCAAGGGGAGGATGTGTGTGTGCTCACCTGGAATCGAGGAAGGTGTCTGGTTTCAGGTTTCATGTGCAAGTGGATTCCTCTTAGGACTCATTTTCCTGATAGTCTTCAAGGTGCCTGAGAGGGAACCATTGTCCCAGGCATCCTGGCTGTGCAAGAGCTCTGGTCACCTTTCCCCCCAGGGCTCTGGACTAGGAAATCGGAGGGAGTCCATGGTGAAACCATCTGCATAGGGCTCCATTTCCTCCTTGCCAAAATAGTCTGGTGACTGTGATAACTGCTCTGGAAATAGAAAACAGGAGACAGGACTGGGTCCAGAAGAGGAGGTGGCAGTGGTGCTTGCTATTCACATGGGGGAGAGGAGGGTCTTCGCTAGGAAGGTGATGCTTGAGTCAAGTTCTAAAGAAAGCGAGTACTATCACACCAAGAGCCTGCTAAACAGAAGGGAAAGCATATGGAAAGGCCCTGGGGCATGAGGATACCACGTATGTCCAGGAGCAGTAACAAGGCCCTGTGGCCACAGGAGACAGCTTAGAACATGACCCCAGGGAGGTGGCAATAGTGTGACAGAAAGCTACTGCAGGGCCGTGACCCCATGGGACCCTGTTTCATTGGGCCATCCTGCCTACAGTGCTGAGAACAGATGACACGGGGTTGAGGATGGGCAAGGGAGGTCAATGATGAAGCTTTTCCAGGAAGTCAGGCAAGAGATTTGCTCCAGTGTGGACCAGACAGGCAGCTGGGAGGGGTTAGTGCTATTCCGGGTACCTACTGAAGATGGAGCTCAGAGGGTTTGTTTATCAAACCTATCGGTTTGATATCTGGAATGGGAGAAAGGAGGAATTTGGGTTGTCCCTAGCAAGGCGAAGGAGGAGGTTGCTGGGGTTTGGAGGTACTCTGTGTTCCACCTGCTGAGGAAGGTGCCTTTCACAGTGGACCTGCTGTTGTTTGTGTCTGGGTGTACTTTCAACATCTACCTCCTTATCAACTTCAAGTACAAGTCTCCCACTTTTCTCAAAGTTCGTGGTAAGACACTTGGCTTTTTGGAAAGACCTACATTATTACCCAGTTCCAGTAGCAGGAAGAAACCTGAAGAGGACTTCCCTCTTATGAAAAGAGTCAAAAAGTGGGCATTGCGTTCAGCATCTGTTTTGTGGGGAACCCCTACAGAGGCAGCATGTACCTTAACCAGCTCCTTCCTGGGCACTGCTCTCCACGTCCAGCTACCAGCACTTTCAATTGTGTCTGTGAGCATCTGCTGTGCTTTATCTCCATTTATTTTGGGCATCCATTAGGATGCTGTGTCCTGAGGCCCAAGAAGAGCCAAAGAGAAGGAACTTTTGGTGTCTGAGCATGCTCGCTCATTTTTCTATAGAAATGAATGGTCATTCCTTTTTCTGTTTATGCCATTCTGCTGTGAAAGGTTTCCTAGGAACACTGTACTTTCAGGTAGTGGGGGAGCCTGCATCCCATCCTGCAGGGTTAGCTTTCTTCTCCAGGCTGCACAGAACATTCCATGACTTGTGGATTTTATCACTCAAACACGGCTCCTTTGACTACCTTCACTTGTTTTCCCACTTCCCCAAATCTGACAGCCACCAATCTATTCTCAGTATGTAAGTATTCAGTACGTTTTGGATTCTATGTGGAATGTCCATGAGAGCCTCTGGTGTGTGTCTTTCTGTGTCTGAGTGACTTAGCATAATGCTCCAAAGGTCAATGTTTCCATGTCCAGTTATTGTGAATAATGCTGCCATGGACATGGGAGTGCATCTCTCTTTTGGAAAGAGTGTTTTTGTGTTCTCCAAAGAAATAACTCAATAGAGCAGTTACTGGGTCATGTGGTAGTTGTATTCTTTTTTTTTTTTTTTTTTTTAATCTCCCAGCATTTGTCACAGTGGCTGCACCCATTTCCATTCCCACCAGCAGTGCACAGGATCCCCTTGTGTGCACACCCTTTACCACAGCAGGTGTCGGTCTCTGGAACGATTGCCATTCCCACAGTTGTGAGGTGAGAGCTGATGGTGGTTTTGACTCCTGTTTCCCTGACGACAATTAGTGGTGTTGGACAACTTTCTCTGTGTCTGTTGGCCACCTGTACGCCATCTTTGGAAAGTATCTATTCACCTATTCTCCCCAGTTTTTATTCATTTTTCATTTGGATTTGAAGGAGTGTTCTGTGTATTTTGGATATTAGCTTCTTCTCACACATATGATGTGCAGATATTTTTTCTCATTGGGGAGGTTGGCTTTTGAGGGTTTGACGGTTTCTTTGGTCATGCAGAAATTTCAGTTTGATGTCCTTCCACTTGTTTATCTTTGCTTTTGTTACCTTTGCCTTTGGTGTCTGATGTAAGAGACTCTTCACCAAAACCAGTATTGAGAATCTGAGTACCTGGTTCATGGATTCAGTTCTTATGTTCAAGTCATTCATCCATTCATGATTTGTATGTGCGGTGTAAGAAAGCGATCCAGGCACATTCTTCTGCATTTAGTGTCCAGTTTTCCCAGTGCTGTTCACTGAAGAGACAGTCCTTTCCCCATTCTATATTTTCTGCTGTGTCATAAGTTCAGCCTAAACATGTGTGGGTTAGCTTCTGAGGTTTTTCCTTTCCTTTCCTTTCCTTTCCTTTCCTTTCCTCTTTTCTCTTTTCTCTTTTCTCTTTTCTCTTTTCTCTTTTCCTTCCTTCCTTCCTTCCTTCCTTCCTTCCTTCCTTCCTTCCTTCCTTCCTTCCCTCCCTCCCTCCTTCCTTTCCTTCTTTCTTTGTTTCCTTCTTTCTGGTCTTACAGTTTGTTTGTTGGGAAACTATTTTTCCTGTTAGCGTATATGCAGTGTGGACTTCGTTGGCGATGTCTTCGTACTCTTTGTTAGGACTTTTCTCTGACATCTGTGTTTTTGTAAATGAGTAGCTGGATCTATAGCTTTCAACAGGTTGGACATTTGGGCAGAACTACTTAAATAGTATTCTATTCTACAGTCAGACACCAGATTGTGTCTCATTGTCTTCTTTTGTGATGTTCTCAGTTGTGATGATGGATATCTATGTTTCCTTTTCCGTGGTAGGTTTATTAAAGTGAATTTAATATTTCTTAAAAGTGTGGATTTTTAAACATCTTTATTTTATAATATATATGTATATAAAACAACATGTTTTTAAAATGCATTTATTGGAAACAAACTTTGGAACAGGACATAAATATTATTAATTCCCATTCAGAGTCAATAATTCTATCAGAGCTAAGTTTAAATATACCTTTAATATATGAATGAATTAACTTTGCCAAAAGTACTATGATTAGGTTTCTGAGCTTTCTATTGTGTTCCATTGACCCGTGTGTCTGTTTTTTATGGCAGTACCATACTATTTTGAAGCCAACAGCTTTGTAATCTAGCTTGGAATTGGAGTGTGGTAACTCCAGGTCATTTAGTCGCTTGTTTGCTTGCTTGCTTGCTTGCTTCCTTATCAGTGAGATTATTTATTTATTTATCTTTATTTAGTATACATTTGATTCTAAATGTTTTTATTTCACTTCTTTTTTATTATGATCATATAATGTGTCATTTGTCTCAAGGGCACAGGTTTGTGATCCTTCTGATTTATACAACACACAGTTCTCACCATAGCGCATACCCTCCCCATGCCCATCACCAGCCACTCCATTCCCCCCACCCCTCCCTTTCAGAAACCCTCAGTTTGTTTCCTATGTCAAGTGTCTCTTATGCTTTGTCTCCCTCTCTGGTTTCATCTTGCTTCCTTTTTTCCTCTCTTCCCCTATGATCCTGACTTATTTCTTAAATTCTGCATCCAATCCATGAAATAAATCAATCAGGGAAGGCTCATGATAATGATTGATTAATTTCAATTAGCATAATTGATTGTGCTGACTGATTAATTTTAATTAGCATAATACCCTCTCATTCCATCCATGTCATTGCAAATGGCATGATTTCATTTTTTGATGCCTGCATCATATTCAATTTTCCTATCCATTCATCTGTCAATGGACGTCTGGGCTCTTGGCATACTTTGGCTCATGTGGGCATTGCTGCTATAGACATTGGGGTACAGGTACCCCTTTAGATCACTTGAGTTGTATCTTTGGGGTAAATATCCAGTAGCGCAGTTGCAGGGTTGTAGGATAGCTCTATTTTCAACTTCTTGAGCAACCTCCACACTGTTTTCCAGGGTGGCTTCACCAGCTTGCATTCCCACCAACAGTATGAAAGGGTTCCCCTTTCTCCACATACTTGCCAACACCTGTCATTTCCTGACTCATTCATTTTAGCCATTGTGACTGGTCTAAGGTGGTATCTCATTATGGATTTGATTTGTATTTCCCTAATGTTGAGGGATGTTGAGCAGTTTTTTTATGTGTTTGTTGGCCATTTGGATATCTTCTTTGAAGAAATGTCTGTTCATGTCTTTGGCCTATGTCTTAATTGGATTATTTGTTCTGTGGGTGTGGAGTTTGGTAAGTTCTTTCTAGATTTTGGGTACTAGCCCTTTATCTGATATGTCACTTGAATATATCTTCTCTCATTCTATTGGTTGTCTTTTGGTTTTGGTGACTGTTTCCTTTGCTGTGCAGAAGCTTTCTGTCTTGATGAAATCCCCACAGTTCATTTTTGCTTTTGTTTTCATCACCTTTGGAGATGTGTCTAGCAAGAAGTTGTTGTGGCTGAGGTCAGAGAGGTCTCTGCCTCTGTTCTCCTCAAGGATTTGGATGAATTCCTGTCTCACATTGAGGTTTTTCATCCATTTGGAGTCTACTTTTTGTGTATGGCATAAGGAAATGGTCCAGTTTCTTCTGCATGTGACTGTCCCATGTTCCCAGCACCATTTTTTGAGGAGACTTTTTCTCCCCCATTGGATATTCTTTCCTGCTTTGAGGAAGATTAGTTAACCCTAGAGTTGAGGATCAATTTCTGGTTTTTCTGTTTTGTTCCATTGATTTATGAGTCTGCTTTTGTGCCAGTACCATACTGTCTTGATGATTACTAAAGGTTAGTAATAGAGCTTGAAGTCTGCAATTGGGTTGACACCAGCTTTGGTTTTTCTTCTTCAACATTCCTTTGGCTATTCAGGGTATTTTCTGCTTCCATACAAATTTGGGGATTATTTATTCCAGTGCTATGAAAAGTGTGGATGATATTTTGATAGGGATTGCATTGAATCTGGGAATTGTTCTAGATAACATAGACATTTTTCACAATATTTGTTCTTCCAATCCATGAACATGGAGCGTTTTTCCATTTCTTTGTGTCTTCCTCCATTTCTTTCATGACTATCTTATATATTTTTTGAGGATAGATGCTTTACCTCTGTGGTTAGCTGGATTCCTAAAGTATCATATGGTTTTGGGTGCAATTATACATGGGATGGACTCCTTAATTTCTCTTTCTTCTGTCGCATTGTTGCTGTAGACAAATGCAACTGATTTCTGTGTGTTGATTTTATATCCTGCCACTTTACAGAATTCCTGGATGAGTTCTAGCAATTTTGGGGTGGTCTTTTGGGTTTTCTAAAGACAGTATCCTATTGTCTACAAAGGGTGAGAGTTTGACTTCTTCTTTGCTAATTTGGACACCATTTATTTATTTATTTATTTATTTATTGTGATCTGATGGCTGAGACTAGAAATTATGTACTATGCTGAACAATAATGATGTGAATGGGCATCCCTGTCATGTTCCTGACCTGAAGGGAAAAGCTCTTAGTTTTTCCCCATTGGGAATGATATTCTCTGTGGGTTTCCCATAGTTGGCCTTTATGATGTGGAAGTATGTACCCTCTAACCCTCCACGGTGAAGAGTTTTGATCAAGAAGGTATGCATTAATTTGTCAAATGCTTTTTCTGCTTTTTCAATCCCCAGGGAGTTGAGGTGACAGGGGGTTGTTAGGCTGAATGTCAGGGTGCAGGTATGTGTCCAAAGAGGGGCGCCGATGGTGTTGGCTGCCTTAATGGGGCATGCAAATTTTTCCAGGTCTGAGGGTTTGCTGAGCCCCAAATAGCAAGTTTTCCTTCTGAGAGGCAGAAGGAGTTTTGTTTTCTGCCTCCATGGTCCCCAATACAGAGGGATTCTTGGCCAGGCCTCTGGGTACTGATGCTTGAAAATCCAAAGTAGGGTTAGGATTAGGGCCTAGGGGCATGGTAGGCCCAATCTGCCTCCGTTGAGGCCAGCTACATGGGGTGCTGAGTTGACATGGAGTTGTCAGGCTGTGTCAGTCTGCGGGTTTGTGTCAAGGAGGCGCCAGTGGTGGTGGCAGCCTTAAGGGGTATGCAGGTTTTTCCAGCTCTGAGGGTTTTGTGCGGCTCCAAATAGCAAGGTTTCCTTCTGGGGTGCAGGAGGATTTCTGTGTGGTGGCTCAGGGGTCCCCCATATGGAGGGAATCAAGACCAGGCCTCTGGGAATGGATGCCTGAAAACCCAACCAAGGGTTAAGTTTAGGGCCTAGGGGCATAGCAGGCCTGATATTTTGGCTCTGGTGTGAGCTCCTGGGCTGTGGGGGTGGGGGGGTGGGATGAGTTGAGAACAGGGCTCAAGCTGAGTTTCAGGCTGCAGGATTATGTTCAGGGTGGCCCCAAATAGTGGGAGAGGCATCGGGGGCCATGCAGTTTTCTCTTACTCTGAGGGTTTAGCCCAGCTCCAAATGGCACAGTTTCTTTTTGGGGGGCAGGTGCAGTCCTGTGGTGGGGCTCCTGGGTCCCCAATCTGGAGTTCCTGGGGGCCAGGACTCTGGGGACAGAAGTCTGAAAATGCAAGCTATGGGTAGGGTTAGGGCCTAGGGCATGGAGGCCTGATGTGCAGACGCTGAGGGGAGCTCCCTGGGGTCTGAGTTTAGGGTGGGTGTCAGTCTGTGTCTCAGGCTGGAGTTTGTGTCCTTGGGAGCCCTGAATGTGGCTGTGACCTGAGAGGGCCATGTAGGTTTCTCCCACTCTGAGGGTTTGCGCAGTTCTAAATAGCAAGATGCCTTCTGGAGGGGAGAAAGAGTCTGGTTTCATGGCTCAGCATTCCCCAGTAAGCAAGGATTCGAGGCCAGGCCTCTGGGGGACGGATGCCTGAAAAAGCAACCTAGGGTTAGGGTTGGGGCCTCGGGGCATGGCATGGCCGATCTGTAGGTGCTGAGGCCAGATCCCCAGGGGCCGGAGTTGATGGGATTGTCAGGATGAACATCGGAATGCAGTTGTTCGTCCCAATACCTGGGGCATGCAGGTATTTCCAGGTCTGAGGGTTTGCTGAGCCCCAAAGAGCCAGGTTTCCTTCTCAGAGCCAAGAAGAGTTCATGTTCTGTCTCTGTGATCCTGAATATGGAGGGATTCGAGGCCAGGCCTATGAGGACAGATACCTGAAAATCCAACATAGGGTTACGATTAGGACCTAGGGACATGGCTGGCCGGATATGCCTGCGCTGAGTCTAGCTCCCCAGGGGCTGAGTTGACATGGGTTTCTCCGGCTGTGTCAGCATGGGGGTTTGTGTCCAGGAGGCTCTGAAGGTGGTGGCAGATTTAAGGGGTACACAGGTTTTCCAGCTCTGAGGGTTTTGTGCAGCTCCAAATAGCAAGGTTTCCTTCTGGGGTGCAGGAGGATTTCTGTTTGGTGGCTCAGGGGGGTATCAAGACCATACCTCTGGGGACAGATGCCTGAAAACCCAACCAAGAGTTAGGGTTAGGGCCTAGGGGCATGGCAGGCTGATCTTTTGGCTCTGGTGTGAACTCTTGGGCTGTGGGGGGCTGGGCTGAGTTGAGAACAGGGCTCAAGATGAGTTTCAGGCTACAGGATTGTGTCCCTGGCAGCCTCCTGAAAGGTGGGCAAAGCATTGGGGCCATGCAGGTTTACCTTATTCTAAGGGTTTTGCCCAGCTCCAAATAGCACGGTTTCATTCTGGGAGGCAGGAGCAGTCCTGTGTTGTGGTTACTGGGCTCCCAATCTGAGTGTCTTTGGGACCAGGACTCTGTGGACAGAATTCTGAAAACAAAGTGCCTCTGAGGGGTTTGCACAGCTCCTAAGAGCAAGGTTTCCTTCTGGAGGCATGAAGGAGTTGGGTTTTGTGGCTCAGGCATCCCCAATAAGCAAGGATTTGAGGCCAGGCCTCTGGGGATGGATGCCTGAAAAAGCAACCTGGGGTTAGGATTAGGGTTTAGGTGCATGGCATGCCCAATCTTTGGGTGCTGGAACCAGATCCCCAGGGGCCTGAGTTGCCAGGGGGTTGACAGGCTGAATGTCGGGGTGCAATTGTGTGTCCCCTGGGGTACCGATGGTATTGGCTGCCTTAATGGGACATGCAGGATTTGCCAGGTCTGAGGGTTTGCCAACCCCAAATTGCAAAGTTTCCTTCTGAGGGGCAGGAGGAGTTCGTGTTCTGTGTCCGTGATCCCCAGTATTGAGGGATTCATGGCCAGGCCTCTGAGGACAGATGCCTGAAAACGCAACATAGGGTTAGGATTAGGGCCTAGGGGCATGGCAGGCCAGATCTTCCTGCACTGAGGCTAGCTTCCCCCAGGTGCTGAATTGTCATGGGGTTGTCAGGCTGTGTCATCATGTGGGATTGTGTCCAGGGGGCGCTGATTCTGGTAGCAGCCTTAAGGGGTATGTAGGTTTTTCCAGCTCTGAATGTTTTGCGCAGCTGCAAATAGCAAGGTTTTCCTTCTGGGGTGTAGGAGGGTATCTGTTTGGTGTCTCCAGGGGTCCCCCATATGGAGGGAATCAAGACCATACCTCTGGGACAGATGCCAGAAAACCCAACCAAGGTTTAGGGTTCAGGGCTAGGCATATGCCAGGCCTGATCATTTTGTCTTTGGGGCAAGCTCCGGGGTTCTGTTGGGGGCTCAGTTGAAGGGAGGCTCGGGCTGAGTTTCAGGGTTTGGGATATTGTCCAGCTCATTCACGAAAAGTAGGGGTGGCCCAGGGGAACATGCAGTTTACTCCTATTTTGGCAGTTTTTCGCAGCTCCAAATGGCATGGTTGCCTTCTGATTGGCAGGAGCAGTCCTGTGGTGTGGCTCCTGGGTCCCTAATCTGGAGTTCTATGGGGCTAGGGCTCAGGGGACAGAATTCTGAAAAAGCATGCTATGGGTAGGGTTAGGGCCTAGGGCAGGGAGGCCTGATATGCAGAGTTTGCTGAGGCGAACTCCCCAGGATCTGAGTTTAGGGTGGGTGTCAGGCTGTGTCTCAGGCTCGAGTTTGTGCTCCTGGGAGCCCTGAATGTGATTGTGACTAGAGAGGGTCATGCAGGGTTCTCCCGCACTGGGGGTTTGCGCAGCTCCAAATAGCAAGATTTCCTTCTGGAGGAGAGTAGGAGTCTGGTTTTGTGCCTCAGGGGTCCCCAATAAGCAGGGATTCAAGGCCAGGACTTTGGGGGCAGATGCCTAAAAAACCTACTTAGGGTTAGTTTTAGGGCCTAGGGGCATGTCAGGCCTGATCTTTGGCTCCTGGGCTAAACGGAGTGTGGGCTGAGTTGGGAATAGGGCTCAAGACGAGTTTCAGGCTGCAGGACTGTGTCCAGGGCAGCCCCGAAAAGTAGGGGAGGCATCAGGGGCCATGCAGGTTTCTCTTAGTCTGAGGGTTTAAGCCCAGCTCCAAATGGCACAGTTTCTTTCTGGGAGACAGGAGCAGTCCTATGGTGTGGCTCCTGGGTCCCCAATATGGAGTTCTTGGGGGCCAGCACTCTGGGGACAGAAGTCTGAAAATGCAAGCTATGGGTAGGGTTAGGGCCTAGGGCATGGAGGTCTGATGTGCAGACGTGGAGGCGAGCTCCCTGGGGTTGGAGTGTAGGGCTGATGTCAAGCTGTGTCTCAGGCTGGAGTTTGTGTCCATGGGAGCCCCGAATGTGATTGTGACCTGAGAGGGTCATGCATGTTTCTCTCTCTCTGAGGGGTTTGAACAGCTCCTAAGAGCACGATTTCTGCCTGGAGGCATGGAGGAGTCTGGTTTTGTTGCTCAGGATTCCCCAATAAGCCAGGGATTTGAGACCAGGCCTCCGGGGATGGATGCCTAAAAAACCAACCTAGGGTTAGTTTTAGGGCCTAGGGGCATGGCATGCCCAATCTGTGAGTGCTGAAGCCAGATCGCCAGGAGCCTGAGTTGACAGGGGGTTGTCAGGCTGAACGTCGGGGAGCAGTTGTGTGTCCACAGAGGCGCTGATGATGGTGGCTGCTTATTGCAGCAGGCAGGTTTTTCCAGGTCTGAGCGTTTGCTGAGCCCCAAGTAACAAGATTTCCTTCTGAGAGGCAGGAGGAGTTCTGTCTTTTGCTTCCGTGGTCCCCAGTATGGAGGGATTCAAGGCCAACCCTCTAAGGACAGACGCCTGAAAATCCAACATAGCATTACAATTAGGGCCTTCAGGCATGGCAGGACAGATCTGCCTGTGCTGAGGCAGGCTCCCCAGGGTACTGAGTTGACATGGCATTGTCAGGCTGTGTCATCCTGTGGGTTTGTGTCCAGGGGGTGCCGAAGGTGCTAGCGGCTTTAAGGGGTATGCAGGTTTTTCCAGCTCTGAGGGTTTTGTGCAGCTCCAAATAGCAAGGTTTCCTTCTGGGGTGCAGGAGGATTTCTATTTGGTGGCTCAGCGGTCCCCCATGTGGAGGGAATCAAGACCATGCAACTGGGGATGGATGCCTGAAAACCCAACCAAGGGTTAGGGTTAGGGCCTAGGGGCCTGGGAGGCCTGATATTTTGGCTCTGGTGTGAGCTCCTGGGCTGTGGGGGTGGGCTGAGTTGAGAACAGGGCTCAAGCTGAGTTTCAGGCTGCAGGATTATTTCCAGGGTGGCCCCCAAAAGTGGGGGATGCGTCGGGGGCCATGCATGTTTCTCTTACTCTGAGGGTTTAGCCCAGCTCCAAATGCAATGTATTCCTTCTGGGGGTCAGGAGCAGTCCTGATGGGTGGCTGGCTCCAGGTTCCCCAATCTGGAGTTCTTGGGGGCCAGGACTCTGGGGACAGAAGTCTGAAAATGCAAGCTGTTGGTAGGGTTAGGGCCTAGGGCATGGAGGCCTGATGTGCAGACATGGAGGCAAGCTCCCCAGGGTCTGTGTTTAGGGCTGGTGTCAGGGTGTGTCTCAGGCTTCAGTTTGTGTCCATGGGAGCCCCGGATGTGGCTGTGACCTGAGAGGGCCATGCAGGTTTCTTTTGCTCTGAGGGGTTTACACAGCCCCTAAGAGCAAGGTTTCCCTCTGGAGGCGTGGAGGAGTCTGGATTTGAGGCTCAGTGCTCCCCAATAAGCAGAATTTGAGGCCAGGCCTCTGGGGACGGATGCCTGAAAACCATCCTAGGATTAGGGTTAGGGCCTAGGGGCATGGCATGCCTGATCTGTGGGTACTGAGGCCAGATACTCAAGGGCCTGAATTTACAAGGGATTATAAGGCTGAATGTCGGGGTGTAGTTGTGTGTCCTCTGGGGCACAGATGGTCTTGGCTGCCTTAATGGGGCATGCAGGTTTTTCCAGGCCTAAGGGATTGCCAAGCACCAAATAGCAAGATTTCCTTCTGAGGGGCAGGAACAGTTTGTGTTCTGCCTCCGTGATCCCCATATGGAGGGATTCGAGGCCAGGCCTCTAAGGACAGATGCCTGAAAACCCAAGGTAAGGTTAGGGGCATGGCCTAGGGGCATGGCAGGCCAGATTTGCCTGCACGGAGGCTAGCTCCCTGTGGTGCCGAGTTGACATTTGGTTGTCAGGCTGTGTCATCCTGCGGATTTGTGTCCAGAGGGCGCTGATGATGGTGGTGGCCTTAAGTGATATGTGGGTTTTTCCAGCTCTGAATGTTTTGGGCAGCTGCAGATAGCAAGGATTCCTCTGGGGTGAAAGAGTATATCTGTTTGGTAGCTCACAGGTCCCCCATACGGAGGGAATCAAGACCTCTGTAGGTCTTGATTGACCTGAGAGGGCCATGGAGGTTTCCTTCACTCAAGTTGGAGGCATGGAGTAGTTCGATTTTGTGACTTAGGGGTCCCTAGTAAGCAGGGTTTCGAGGCCAGGCCTCTGGGGATGGATGCCTGAAAAAGCAACCTAGGGTTAGGGTTAGGCCCTAGGGGCATGGTATGCCTGATCTGTGGATGCTTTGGCCATATCTCCAGGGGCCTGAGTTGACAGCAGGCTGTCAGGCTGAATGTTGGGGTGCAGTTGTGTGTCCACGGGGGTGCCGATGGTAGGGTGCCCTTAATGGGACATGCAGGTTTGTTCAGGTCTGAGTGTTTGCTGAGCCCTAAATGGCAAGGTTTCCTTTTGAGGGCAGGAGGAATTAGTGTTTTGCCTCTGTGTTCCATATTATGGAGAGATTCGAGGCAAGGCCTCTGAGGACAGATACCCGAAAACCCAGCATAGAATAAGGATTAGGGCTAGGGGCATGGCATGCCAGATCTGCCTGCACCGAAGCTAGTTTCCTGGGGTGCTGAGTTGGCATGGTTTTGTCGGGGTGTGTCAGCCTGCTGGTTTTTTGTCCGGGGGTGCCGATGCTAGTGGTGGCCTTAAGCAGTATGTAGGTTTTTCCAGCTCTGAATGTTTTGTGCAGCTGCAAATAGCAAGGTTTCCTTCTGGGGTGTAGGAGGATATCTGTTTTGTGGCTCAGAGATCCCCCATATGGAGGGAATCAAGATCAGGCATATGGGATGGATTCCTGAAAACCCAACTAAGAGTTAGGGTTAGGGGCTAGGCACATGCCAGGCCTGGTCATTTGGATTTAGTGTGAGCTACCAGGGTGTGTTGGGGGCTGAGTCAAGGCAGACTCAGGCTGAGTTTCAAGGTTGAGGATATTGTCCAGGTCAGTCACGAAAAGTGTGGGTAGCCTCAGGGAACATGCAGGTTTCTCCTTCTCTGACAGTTTGCAGCTCCAAATGGCACAGTTTCTTTCTGCTTGGCAGGAGCAGTCCTGTGGTGTGGCTCCTGGTTCCCCAATCTGGAGTTCTTGGGGGCCAGCACTCTGGGGACAGAAGTCTGTAAACGCAAGCTATGGGTAGGGTTAGGGCGTAGGACATGGAGGCCTGATGTGGAGACACAAAGGCGAGCTCCCTGGGGTCTGAGTTTAGGGCAGGTGTCAGGCTGTGTCTCAGGGTTGAGTCTGTGTCCATGGGAGCCCTGAATGTGGCTGTGACCTGAGAGGGCCATGTAGGTTTCTGTCACCCTGAGGGGTTTGTGCAACTCCTAAGAGCAAGGTTTCCTTCTAGAGGTGTGGAGGAGTCTAGTTTTGTGGCTCAGGCATCCCCAATAATAGAGATTCAAGACCAGACCTCTGGGAATGGATGCCTGACAAAGCAACCCAGGGTTAGAGTTAGGGCCTAGGGGCATAGCATCTCTGATCTGTGAGTGCTGAGGCCAGATCCCTAGGGACCTGAGTTGACAGGGGGTTGTCAGACTGAACGTCAGGGTGCAGGTGTGTGTCTATGGGGGCACTGATAGTTGGCTGCCTTAATGGGACATGCAGGTTTTTCCAGGTCTGAAGGTTTGCCAAGCCTCAAGTATCAAGGTTTCTTTCTGAGGGGCTGGCAGAGTTTGTGTTCTGCCTCTATGATCCCCAATATGGAGTGATTTGAATCCACCCTCTGAGGACAAATACCTGAATACCCAACTTGGGGTTAGGATTAAGGCCTAGAGGCATGGCAGGCCAGATCTGCCTGCGCTGAGGCTAGCTCCCCAGGGTGCTGAATTGACATGGGATTGTCAGGCTGTGTTGACTTGCAGATTTGTGTCCAGGGGGCACCAATGCTGGTGGCAGCCTTAAGGAGTATGTCGGTTTTTCTAGCTCTGAGTGTTTTGTGTAGCTGCAAATAACAAGGTTTTCTTTTGGGGTGCAGCAGGATATCTGTTTGGTGGTTCAGTGGACCCCTGTATGGAGGGAATCAAGGCTAGGCCTCTGATGATGGATGCCTGAGAAGCCAACCCAGGGTTAGGGTTCAGACCTGGGGGCATGGCAGGCCCCACCTGCAGGTGTGGAGGTGGTCTCCCCGGGAGGCTGAGTAGAGGGCTGGTTTAGCTGGCATTTGGATGCATCCTGGGCCATGCATGCACCTGGCATTTAGAGTGCTTTCTCGAAGGCTTAAGGTGATACCATGCAGGACCCTGGGCTTGGCCCAGGCAGCTCCCATGAAGGCCCTGGCCTCCAGAAGTGAGTTCCCTGGGGCATTCCGGCCAATTCTCAGGAGCCTTCTGCCCAAATCAACATCGATTTAGGCAGGTAGCTAGTGAGAATTGGCTGGCTCTGGGCAGCAAATCAGGCCACACCCTTGTGCCATGCTGGGCATGCTTTCTTGCTAGGTGTGTGTTGGGGTTGGGCAGGAGTGCCCGTCCAGACCACGCGGCTCCCTGAGGGCCCCTGCAGAAGAATGCTCCACAGGGGCAGATTTGAGGGAGGGGATGTCTTCAAGTCAGGCTCTGGCTTTTTTTAGCAGGAGAGGGCACCAAAGGTGAGGGTGGCTTGAGGTGGGCATGCAGGTTTTTTCCGCTCTGAGGGTTTCCCACAGTTTCCAAGGGCTCAGTTTCCTCCTGGGTGGCAGGCGGAGTCCTGCTGTATGGCTCAGGTGTCCAAAATCAGGAGGGCTTGAGGGCCAGCCCCTGGGAATGGAAGCCTGAGAACCCACTCCAGGTTTAGGGTTCAGGCCTGGGGGCATGGCAGGCCCCACCTGCCCTTGCAGTGGTGGGCTCCCCAGGGGTCTGAGTAGAGGGCGGGTTTGGCGGGCATCCAGAGGTGACCCAGGCAGTGCATACACCCGGTATTTAGAGTGCTTTCTCACAGACTTCAGGCGATATCATGCAGGACCCCAGGCTGGGCCCAGGTGGCTCCCCAGAAGACCCCCGCTGCTGGAAGCGAGTTCACTGGAGCTTTTGAGAATTGGCAGGAAAGCTCTCTGCCCAAATCGGTATCACTTTGGGCAGACAGCTCGTGAGAATTGGCCGGCACTGGGCGGCGAATTGGGCTGCGTGCTTGCGCCGTGCTGGGCGTGCTTTCTCGCTAGGTGCGTGTTAGGGCAGTGCGGGACCTCGAGCCAGGCCCACGCTGCTCCCTGAGGGCCCCATGGAGGAAAGCTCCCTGGGGGTAGAGTTGAGGTTGGGTGTGAGCATTAGCGTCAGGTCCCAGGTCTTTTTGGCAGAGGGTGCGTTGAACATGGTGTGGCCTGAGGTGGGCATGCAGTTTTCTCTGGCTCTGAGTGTTTCCTGTAGTTCTCAAGGGCACGGTTTCCTCCTGGGTGGCAGACAGAGGGCTGTGATATTGCTCGGGGGTCCCTAGTCTGGAGGGTTGAGGGACAAGCCCCTGGGGACGGAAGCCTGAAACCCAACCTAGGGTTCAGGTTAGGGCCTAGGGGAATGCCAGGCCCAATCTGCCAGTGCTGAGACCGTCACCCCAGAGGACTGAGTAGAAGGAGGTTTTGGCCATGCGTGCCCCTGGCTTTTAGAGTGCTTTCTCACAGGGTTTGGGCCAGGATCACTCAGGACCTGGGGCCAGGCCCAGTTGGCTCCCCTGAAGGCCCGTGCAGCAGGAAGGGAGTTCACTGGGGGTTTCCGGCCAATTCTCATGAGCCTTCTGCCCAAACTGATATTGATTTGGGCAGAAAGCTTGTGAGAATTGGCCGGCATGTGCTGCGATTCATGCCACACTTGCGGCCGCTATTGAGAGTGCTTTCTGGCTAGTGTGTGTTGCAACCATCCAGGAACTTGTGCCGGGGACACCCCGTTTCATGAGTGGTGAAATCGAAAGGAGAGTGTTTGGGAATTTTCCTGGATAGAGGCATGCTCGTGGCTTCAAGGGGCTTGATGTCAGGAAACCTGGGCTGAATTTCTTGCCTGATGCTGGGTAAGCCAGCTTATCCCACAGGTTTTCCGTTTCCTCCTCAGGAAATTGCTGGCAGGTAATATGCTGCTTAAAGCAGAACCCACGGGCACTGTCGGTGGGCATGCGGGCTGTTGCAGCCACTCTGGAAGAGTATGGTGGTTCCCCCAAAGGCTAAAAACTGAACAACCCTGGGATCTAGCAATTGTACTCCTAGGTATTTGCCCAAAGGACACAAAAATGCACATTCAGTGGGGTACAAGCACCATGATGTTTATAGCAGCATTATCAACAATAGCGAAACTGTGGAGGGAGTCCCAATGTCCATTCACTGAAGAATGGAGAAAGAAGAGGTGTATATATATCTGTATATCTTTATGTCTATATATCTATATCATCTATATCTATGCACTATGGATTAGGAGCCAGCTTCAAAAAGAATGAAATCTTACCATCTGCAAGGTTGTGGATGGATCTAGAGTGGATTCAGCTCAGCAAAATCAGTAGGATAAGACCAATACTCTATGACTTGATTCCTGTGGAATTTCAGAAAGAAAACATGAACATAATGACGGGAGAAAGGCCAGTGAGGAAACAGACTCCACCTTAGAGCACAAACCAAGGGTTGCGAGAGGGCAGGGGTGTGGAGGTGGAGGGTTAAATGGGTGATGGCTATTAGGGAGGGCACTCGTGATGAGCTCTGGGTGTTCTATGCAGGTGAAGAATCACGAAATCCTATCCCTGAAACAAAGGAATTACCACTGCATGGAAACGAATTGGAATTGAAATCAATGAAGAAAAGAAGACCGTGTTCTGCTTCATGAAGAGTGAGGTAAAATGGAGTGATTTTTCACTCTCCTGTTCTGTAGATGATCATTTTCAAACACGCTGTGGTAGGATACACTAGTTTCTTACTGCATAAGGAGTCCTCAGAAAGCTGCCATGAAAGACTCAGATCTCAGAGCAGGTACATGTTCATTCCTATGTTCCTTACAGTTTGCCCAGGTACAAAGGTAAGTGGAGAGAAATAGGACAGAAGAGGAAAGGAGGTGGTAAGCATTCAGGAGGTAGCCTTTTCCCTTTCTCATGAAAGACTTGGGCCAGTGTAATTTTGGAAGAAGGAGGGGGCATCCCAGAGCTTTGCGGCAGGTGGGAGCTCCAGGTCTGCCTAGAGCTGACGGGGGTCCCTGAGGTGAGCTGAGCTAAGGGCATGGCAGGCCCAATCTGCCAGAGCTGAGGCAGGTTCCCTGGGGTGCTGAGTTGAGGGTAGGGTCAGGCGTCGTGTCAGACTGTGGGTTTGTAGCCGGGGGGCTGCAGAAGGTCGGGGTGTCCTCAGGGGGTCATGCAGGTTTCTCCAGCTCTGAAGGGTTCTGCACAGCTCCAAAAGGCACAGTTTCCATCTGGGTGGCAAGCGGACTCCTGCGGTGTGGCTCTGGGGTCCTGAATCTGGAGGGTTTGGGGAACAGGCCCCTGGGGTGGAAGCCTGAAAACCCAACCTAGGGTTCGGGATAGAGCCTAGGGTCATGGCAGGCCCAATCTGCCAGCTCTGAGACCGAAACCCCAGGGAGCTGAATAGAGGGAGGGTTTGGCCACTTGTGCCCTGGCTTTTAGAGCGCTTTCTCACAGGGTTCAGGCCACGACCACGCAGGACCTCTGGCCAGGCCCATTCGGCTTCTCCGAAGGCCAGCACAGCCAGAAGCGAGTTCGCCAGGGTTTTCCAGCCAAATCTCATGAGCATTCTGCTCAATCGATATCAATTTCAGTAGAAAACTTGTGAGAATTGGCCAGCATTGTGCGGTGACTCGGGCCACGCTTGTGGCTGCGGTTTAGAGCACTTTCTCACTACATGTGTGTTGTGACCATCTCGGAACTTGGGCCGGACCCACTTGACTCCCCTGAGGGCCACAGGTTGGGGAGCTTTCCAGGGCCAGAGTTGAGGGAGGGGCTCAGGCTAAGCCTCAGGCTCCATGTTGGTGGCCCGGTGGGGCATTGAAGGTGGGGGTGGCCCTGGGGGGCATGCTGGTTTCTCCTGCTCTGAGGGTTTTGTACAGCTCAAAATGGCCCAGTATCTTCCTGTATGGCAGGCGGAGTCCTAGGTTGTGGCTCATGGGGCCCCAGTGTGGAGGGTTTTGGGGCCAGGCTCCTTGGGACAGAAGCCTGAAAACCCAACTTAGAATTAGGGTTAGGGGCTAGGGGCATGACAGGCCCAATCTGCCGGCGCTGAGGCGGGATCCTCTGGGGGCAGAGTTGAGGACAGGCATCATGGGGCGCATCAGGCACTGGGTTGGTGACCAGGGGGGCCGCCGAGTTTGGTGTTGCCTCAAGGAGTCATGCAGGTTTCTTCCGGTTTGAGAGTTCTGTGCAGCTCCAAATGGTATTTTCCATCTGGGTGGCAGGCAGACTCCTGGGGTGTGGGTCCAGGGTCCCCAGTCTGGAGGGGGGCCTGAATACCCAACCTAGGGTTCTGGTTAGGGGCTAGAGGCATGTCAGGCCCGATCTGCCAGCCCTGAGACGGGCACTCCAGGGGGCTGAGTGTAGAGAGTATTTGACCACATGTGCTCATGACTTTAGAACACCTTCTCTCAGGGTGTTGATTTGGGCAGAAATCTCTTTAGAATTGGCCTGCACTGGGTGGTGATTTGGGCCACGCACTCGCCTTTACTGGGAGTGCTTTCTCCATAGGTGTGTGTTGGGGCAGGAAGGGACCATGGGTCTGGCCTGCATGGCTCCCCTGAGTGCCCCCGTGGTGGCAAGCTCCCTGGAGGCAGAGCTGAGGGAGGGGGTGAGGCTGAGTGTCAGGCCAGGTGTTTGTGGCCATGGAGCCACCGATGGTGGCAGTGGCCTCAGGAGGGCATGC
Source organism: Lontra canadensis (assembly GCF_010015895.1). Lineage (NCBI taxonomy): Eukaryota > Metazoa > Chordata > Mammalia > Carnivora > Mustelidae > Lontra > Lontra canadensis. The sequence continues at coordinate 11,183,207 of NW_022631041.1, forward strand.
ATGTTTCTCTGGCTTTGAGAATTCTGTGCAGCTCCCAAGTGGCAGTTTCCATCTGGGTGGCAGGCAGACTCCTGGGGTGTGGCTCAGGGGTCCCCAATCTGGAGGGCTTATGGATCACATCTCCAGGAGGAAGCCTGAGAAACCACCCCAGGATTAAGTTTGGGGCCTAGGGGCATGGTGGGCCCCACCTGATGGTGCTGAGGCCGCCTGCCCGGTGCGGAGTTGGGGCGCTGATAGAGGGCAGGTTTGCCCAGACTTGGAGCCAGTCTGGGCCACACGTTTACCTTACATTTAAAGAGGTCTCTCGTAGGCTTTGGGCCGCTACCATGCAGGACCCCAGGCCGATAGCAGGAGGCTCCCCTTAAGGATCTGCCGCCAGAACCGAGATCGATATTGATTTGGGTAGAAAGCTTGTGAGAATTGGCTGGCATTGGGCAGTAATTCAGGCCACGTGCCAGCTCTGTGCTGGGAGTGCTTTCTAAGTGTGTGTTTGGGCCTTGTGGGACTGTGAGCCTGTCCCATGCTGCTCCCTGACAGTCCCCTTGGAGACGAGCTCCCTGGGGGCAGAGTTCAGGAAGTGGGTGAGGATGAGAGTCAGGCTCTGGCTTTCTGGCCCTGGGGGGCACTGAATGTGGGGGTGGCCTGAGAGGGCCAACAGATTTCTCTGGCTTTGAGGGTTTTGGGAAGCTCCTAATAGCACGGTTTCCTGCTGGGTGACAGGCGGAGTTCTGGGGTGTAGCTCAGGTACCCAGTCTGGAGGGTTTGGGGTGGCCAGGTCTGTGGGGACAGAAGCCTGAGAACCCAACCCAGGGTTAGGGTTAGGGCCTGGGGCATGGCAGGTCCCATCACAAGGCCCTGAGGCTGGCTCCCTGGGTGGGGGCCTGAGTAGAGGGTGTATTTGCCCAGTGTTCAGAGGCAATCCAGGCCACCCGTGTGCCTGGCCTTTAGTAGGCTTTATCATAGGCTTTGGGTCGCAACCACCTAGGACCTCTGGCTGGGGCCAGGCAGCTCCCCTGAAGGCCTTCACCACGGAAAGCAAGTTCGCCAGGGGTTCCCGGTGAATTCTCACCAGCTTTCTGCCCAAATTGACATCGTTTCGGGCAGAAAGCTCCTGAGAATTGGCCGGCATTGTGTGGCGATTCAGGCCACACACTCATCTGGTATTGGGAGCCATTTATTGCATAGGTGCGTGTTGGGGCCATGTGAGACCACGGGCTGTTCCCACGGGGTTCCCCTGAGGGCAACCGCAGAGGCATGTTTCCCGGCACAGAGTTGATAGAGGGGGTGAGGCTGAAAGTCAGGCTTCAGGTTTCTGGCGGGGGCGTGGGTGGTGGCGCCATAGGTGGGGATGGCCTGAGGGGGCATGAAGGTTTCCCCAGCTCTGAGGGTTTTGTGCAGCTCCCAATGGCAGAGATTCCTCCTGGCTGGCAGACAGAGTCCTGACATTGGATCAGGGGTCCCCAGTCTGGAGAGTTAGTGGAGCCAGGCCTCTGGGGGTGGAAGCCTGACAACCCACACTAGAGTTAGGGTTCATGGCTAGGAGCAAGGCAGGTCCGATCTGCCAGCGCTGAGGCATGATCACAGGGGGCTGAGTGGTGGGCGTGTTCAGACAGGGTGTCAGGCTGTAGGTTTGCGGCCATGGGCACTTTCGAAGGTGGGTGTGGCCTCAGGGGTACATGCAGGTTTCTCCTTCTCTGAGAGTTCTGTGCAGCTCCAGGGCCACGGTTTCCTCCTTGGTGGCAGGCAGACTCCTGGGGTGTGGCTCAGGGGTCCCTAACATGGAGGGCTTGGGGGCCAGGTCTCTCGGGTGAGAGACTGTGAACCTGACACGCATTGTTAGGGTTAAGGCCTAGGGCCATGGCAGGCCCCATCTGCCAGCTCTGAGGCGGGCTCCCCAGAGGGCAGAGTAGAGGACAGGCTTGGCCTGCGTTCAGAGGCCATCCATGCCTCTGGCATTTAGAGGGCTTTCTCGCAAGCTTCGGCCTGCGACCGCACGGGACCCTGGGACAGACCAATGTGGCCCCCCCACAGGCCCCTGCTTCTGGAAGCTAGTTCGCTGGGGGTTCCTCAAATCAACATTGATTTGAGCAGAAAACTTGTGAAAATTGGCCATTGTTGAGGCCATACCACCCACCCAGTGTTGTGAGTGCGTTCTTGCTAGGTGGATGTTGGAGACATGTAGGACTGTGTTCCGGGTCCAGGTGGCTTCCCTGATGGCCGCCAGGGAGGCAAGCTCCCCGGGGGCAGAATTGAGGGAGGGGGAGAGGCAAGACTCGTCTCTAGGTTTGTAGCAGGTTGGGGGTGGCCTGAGGGTGTTGTGCAGGTTCCTCCTGGTCTGAGGGTTTTGCGAAGCTCCCAACTGCATGGTCTCCTCCCAGGTGGCAGATGGAGTTCTGGAGTACGGCTCAGGGTCCCCAGTCTAGAGGGATTGGGGGCAAGGCCTCTGGGGATGGAATCCTGACAATTCAAACGAGCTAGGGTTCGGGCCTTAGTGCATGGGAAGCCCTATCTGCTGGGGCTGAGGCAGGATTGCTGGGGTGCTGAGTGGAGTGTGTGGATCAGATGGGGTATCAATTCTGGGTTTGTGGCCTAGGGGCCACCAAGTATGGGGGGGGCTCAAGGTACATGCAGTTTTCTCCCACTCTGAGGGATCCCTGCAGCTCCAAAGGGCACGGTTTCCTCCTGGGGTTGTTGGGTCCCCAATGTTTGGTCCCCCCAATAATGGGTCCGTGGTCAAAGGAGCGACACTGATACAAAGCGAAGGTCAAGCAAAGCTTTATTTCACGCCAAGCATCAAGAACCAGACCGACCGTCAAACAGACCCGTTGGGCAGTCCCTTACAGAGAAGACAATCCTCCCTGCTTTCCAGACTAACTTTTATAGAGCAAAGGCCATGTGGTTGGGCCTGGCCACACACAGGTGGCCAATGAGATTGTAACACACACAGGAAACTCCACAGTGATGCTAGATGACCAATTGAATTACAATTTACCCTAGTAGACATTTCATTTAGCCTGTCACACCTTGGTTAGGATTGGCGCCAAAAGGCTCCCAAAGGGCGGAGGCCCATACTCCTTGGTAGCTAGGGGACCCCACTGATTGAATACCTGCACCTGGCCTGACCCACCCTAGTACTTGGACTTTGTTACCTGGGACTGGTTTCCTGGACTTGCTTTTAAGTAAGTTCCCCTGGGGGTGGGGGCCAAGGTCAATTTAAGCTTTACAGAAAAATGGCAGTTGAACTGGGGTGGGGCTGCTCTGGCTGAATAGGCCCTTACAATCACATATACAATGATCTGTAAACACTGAAGAAACAAGGTTTGACAGGGTGAAGGAAGAACGGGCTTTACGGTAGGGTGGGGGACAAAGTTTACTCACTGCTGCCCCCGTGTGGCTACTCTCCAAATAGCATGTGGCCCAACGTGTTCCGGTTTACCTGATTCAAGGGAGGATAAGACAGAAGGCGGTTGGTCTCTGAATTCCTTAGCCCTTAAAAACCATCCTCTGATTTATGAGGAGTTTTCTAAATCGAGTATCTCTTAACTAGATATTAGGGTTAGGGTCATTAACTATGGAAAGCTCTTTGTATGTCAATCTTACCTAACAAAGGGGTTTTTAAAAAATACAATGGGAGAGAATATAGTCACCAAAGCACTGAGCACATGACCTATCCCTAGAAATAGGTCACTACACATAATTATTGTTTCATCTTAGCTGAGGACCAGGAGCTGGGCTGATAGTTACCTGGCAGGTAGCATCTGTGGCCAGCTGGCCATCCTCCCCATCCTCCCCCACCCCCCAACAGCTACACCAAGCTCAGCCCATCCTCTGCTCTGCTCAAAAGCAGCAAACAGATGGACCAGATATAGGTGGGACTGCCTCCTGTCAGGTATGGCTTGCTTCTGACCGGTACAGAAGTGAGCCAGCTCACATGCACATGACATGATCCTTTGGTTCCTTGCTATCTGTCTCTCCTTTCTGTCACCCTGGTCCTGGACCTTTAGTTCCTGGGAGAACTTGGGTTTGCAGATTTCTGTTGACCTTTTGAAGTGTAGATCTGTGTTGCCTTTGTTCCCTGTCCTGGGGTGGGAGAGGAAGGCAGGAAAAGTCCTCTTACTCTGAAGGCAGCCAAAAGAAATATCAAGTGTGCTCTGCCCCAGCACCCCAGGTTTGAAAGCCATGGTCCGATATGGACTTCATGTTCTACACAGTCAGCTTTAGGGACTCATGAATGCATGTGACATGAAATCGTACTGAAAGAAATCTCCTTACTGAAATTTTCCCATGCAGAAGACAGTTTAGAACACCACCTCTTTGCCTGCGCTGTCGTTTCAGGTCTGGCCAATGCCCAGTTGATGAGGGAGCAGGAGGCTGGCTGAAAACAAAGCAAAAGCTGGCACCTTGCAACCCCTCTCCACCTGCTCCCCTCGGTAATATGTGTCACATTCCTCAGGCACCCCCGACTGCCATAAACGAGGAACAAATAGTTAACTTGCAGAGATCACAATCCTGCAAGACAGAGTCTCCCTTGGTTTACAAATGTCCTTGAGATTTACACCAAAGAAGTTACCTTATCAATAGCCCAATTTCCAGAGGCACATAACTCAGTTCCTCAAGCCCTAATGTCACCCTCCCCTCCATAAAAACTGAAGGAGGCTGAGGTAGAAGGAAAAGTAAATAAAGTTAAATTTTCTTTTAAACCTAAATCTCACTAACAAGGACGCTTGATAGCAGGAATGTAACATTCCACCAGGAGACTCCCAATTGTCTTTATGTTAGTGCCTCATTAGAGGGAAAGCGGCCTTGGCTTGATAGTAACCAGGACTTCAATATCCTGACAGTCTTCTTTACCCCAATAGCCCTTCTGAACACCCCTTTGTCCTCACCTACCCAACTCCTGTGTATATAACCAGCCACTCCTCACATGCCCGGTGCAGCATCTCCGTCTGCCCACGGGTCCTGTCCCTGTGCTCTAATAAACCACATTTTTGCTCCAAAGACGTCTTAAGAATTCTTTCTTAGCCGTCGGCTCCGAACCTCACCCCACCAAACTCCACCTAGGTTCAAGAACTTCATCACAGTCACACTGACACGTGTAGCCACCCAAGGGCACAGCTGTGACATCTTCCTGGAGCATGCCTGGTACCCCTGCTCCAGGACTGGCCAACCCTGCATGCTCCAGTCCTTTCAAACATCCCCTGTAGTGACACAGCTGTGACATCCTCCTGGAGAACCCCTAGTCCCCCTGCCCCACAGTCTGACCAACCCTACACACCCCCAGTCCTCTTGAGTGTTCCCTGTTATGCCACTTGTCACACAAGGCTGTCACTTGTTGTCTCTGGGCTGTCCTTTCTTCTTGAGGTAGATCTCTCAGATGCCTGGCTAGATGAGAGGTAGATGAATGGTTTTGGGATCTTCGGTCCTGGAACAGCAGACATCCCTCAAAACCCTGATGGGCATGGGGACTCTCTGTCCCTTTGTGTGTTCCCAGGCTCTATAGAACCTAGTGTCCTGGACAAGGGACTTGGGAGTCCTCCCAGATGACGTTTGTTCTATGAAGGTGGCTTCCATTTGAGGTCATGCTGCAGCTGTATTGCGTGGCCATTCCTGTGGAACAGAAAGCATGCTACTGTATTGTATTCTCCTTGCACGCTGTGGCTACCAAAGAGGAAACACATGCTCACCCTCACAAGTTCACAGTTATACCTCCATTTTTGAGCATCACTACCCTGTAAACAACAGTGAATTCCTGTTGGGCTGCAGACCTGTAGACGTGCCATTCAAGGTGTCAATAGAGAGGATAGAGATGGAGTTCTGGCTATAAGGATGGAAGTCCTTGCCTCTGGGGGTGAAGAAATTAGGTTTGACCCAGAAGGCAGTGCATTCTCCTCAAAGAAGGGACATGATCCTAGGATCTTTGACACCAGGGATCGGCACAGACTCTTCTGGAAAGTCTTCTGTAAAGATTTTCTGTTAGGTGTTGCCATCCACGTGGTGTTGCCAGCAATGACTTCACTCTTGCATTGTGGCTTGAAAGCAGCCACAGACTGTCCATAACTAATGTTCCAGGCACACTTGATAGCGAGAATATGGGGGAAGGTCCATTTGGCCCATGGGTGGTGGTTTCCCACACCCCAGATCTACAACACATGATGGGGGAGAGAGCTCTTTTCCAGAGGCAGAGTGGGAAGATACAGGGATCTATCCTGCCTGGCCCCGGCCCCTGCCCATGAAAGGAAAAAAAGATGATAGTGAGATTGGCCAACAATAAAGGCCTCAGGAATTCCCTCTCCCATTTCTCTGTTGGCCTCAAGCTTCCCACAACAGGTTTGTCTGTGGTTGAATTCCATGTAGTTATTGTTTGGCTGAGTCAGTCCCCCTTGCCTGGTGAGTATATCTTGCGGGTTCTATACCACACAGATGCTTGTCTTGTTCAGGCCAAGACCATGAACACATTTGGGGTTCTCCTGAGGTAGCAGAGGATGTAGCATGTGTGGTCTTCAGGATTGAGCCCTTAGCAATGTTATGGAGTGCATGGCTTCCTGGCCATCTGTGGCACTGGCACGGGCCTAGCCTAGGCCACTTTAACCGTTGCGATGGAGAAGCCTAGCTTTTCCCGTCTTCCTCTACCCTCTGTCAGCATGTGGGTTTCCCACCAACCATGTCTTTGCAGACAAACTCTGAGCAGGCCCATGGCTTGGGACTCCCAGAGTCTTGTTGTAACCAGTGTCAGAGGTTTCTGTGGCCCTGACATGATCTTTGTTCCCAGAATAGGCCCCATGAAGAGTCCCAGGAAAGTCTGAGAGTCCAGGAAAGATCAATGGGTGATTGTGGCTCTAGCTAAAGCCATTCTGGGGGATCCTGCTGGAGGCCATCGCCCCTCTCAGTCTGGCTCTTTCGCTGATTGACAATATGACCCAGGAGAGTCCCTTCATTAGATCTTGAGGCTCATGCTTTCTAAAATGAGGAAATGTTTTTAGATGAATTGATTCATTCCAGACTATGGAATGAAGTCCTAGGAAGTTCTGGGCAGTCTCCAAGATGGATTCTGTCCCAAGGGTTCTGACTCGCATCATCCCTGCTCCTATGGAGTTCCCTCATTGGACACAATGACTGTTGAATGGAGATTTCCAGGGCAACACTGGACTAGCAAGTGTATTCAGGTGTGCCCCCAGGCCATCTGATGTGGCTGAGGGGCCATGAGCAATTCTGAACCCAAACCAAGGTTTTGGCTGTGCTGCCTTACTTGCATACAAATAGCAGTGCCTGGGTCAGACCTTCACTGCAGCTGCTGAGCCGGCCTACTGAGCACCTTGCCCGGGACACTAGCCCCATGGGACACTATGAGAGCACTTAGAGTCCACAGTGAAGTCAGGCAATGCACCAAGGGATTCTACATCAGGGTAGATGATGCAAGGTATCGTTTCACAGCAAACATGACAAAAAGCATTTAAATGACAGAATAGTAAGTAGTTCAATGTACTCTCTATGATGGCAGATATGGGAAAAGTGAAGCATGGGGTCAGAAAGGGGAATGGGAGTTCCAAGAAGCAGGCTGGAGTCCTCAGGGGGTAGAGGGTGTCTGGTGGTGGAAGGGTCCAGGAGGCTTGTCACGGGTTCCAACAGGGCATCATCAGGGTGTGCGCTCTGCCTGACCCAGGACCTCCAGGGGCACTGGGGTCATTCTAAGAATGCTCCAGAGGATCTACAGAAATGCAAACTGGTCTGAGCAGAGCCTTCGTGGTCTGTCTTCTTGGTTCCTGGGTGTGGCTCTTTCTCAGCTTCGGGAGGCTGTTGATTCTCCTTTGTTTTCCTCTGAGCTGCACTATTTTGCACTCTTTTATTGGTGTGGATTCAGGGCTGGTAGCTGACACAAATTCTTCCTGAAAGAAGTGGAATAGAAGCCATCCTTGTTTCCTAAGTAGACCTGAATATATTCCATCATCATAAACCCTCTCCCAGGCCCCTGGGCTTTCATGTGCTCTCCAAGCAAGATTTTAGAAAGCATCTTCTGTTCTTAACAGGTTGAAAGAATTAGTTTGCTCTTTAAAAAGTTCAACAAAGTCACACTTTTCATCATCTATACAATGACCTGTAAACATTGAAGGAACAAGGCTTGACAGGATGAAGGAAGAATGGGCTTTCCCTTGGGGTTTGGGGCACTGTTTCCTCACTGCTGCCCCCGTGTGGCCACTCTCCAGATAGCACGCGGCCGAATGTGTTCCCATTTACAGGATTCAAGGGAGAATAAGACCAAGGAAGGTTGTTCCCTGAATTCCTTAGCTCCTAAAAAACCATCCTCTAATTTATGAAGAGTTTTCTAAATCGAGTATACCTTAACTAGATATTAGGGTTAGGGTTAGGGTCAAGTTACATATATTATCTATGGACAGCTTTTTGTTGGGCAGTCTTACTTGCCTAAGGTGTTTTTAAAAAATACAGTGGGGGAGGATATAGTCACCTAAGCACTTTGCACATGACCTGTCCCCAGAAATAGGTCACAACACATAATGATTGTTTCATCTTAGCTGAGGACCAGGAGCTGGTCCTCTGGGAACTTGGCAGGTAGTGAGGCAGATAGAGACTCCCTGGCTCCCCTTTGCTCCTGCTGAGGCTGAAGAAAAGACCAAATGGGCATCCTGTTTGGTTAAGATAAGATAACAAGTCATTGCTCCTGCTGAGGCAGAAGAAAAGACCAAATGCCCATCCTGTTTGAGTAAGAAAAGAAAAAGAAACAAGTCCCTGGGGGTGACTTAGCACTCTCCTGAGACCCCTCTGCATAGATTATACTTCCACAGGAAGGGGCCATTTGGCCTTGAGAGACCGAGAAAACATCCTGTTACCATCCCCCACTACCCCTAACCATAAAAACTCACTCCTAACCCTGTTGAGTGCTCAGCCTTTGGAAAAGGATCCCGCTGAGCCCGCCAGCGATAATAAAGCTAAGTTTTCCCTGATCTCCTGTGTGCCACTTGAGTTTTCTCAGTCGCTTCAGATTTCCTGCAACATTTCATTCCCTGACTGGGAAACCCAACTGCACTGGCCCATTGTGCCACCGGTGTGGGACAGGAGCTGGGCCGTGGAGGGTAACAGAGTACCTACCCTAGAGTACCTAGGGTACTCTAGTAGTATGTAGGTACTCAACAGGGTACCTAGGGTTTAGGTGCGCCCCACTGATTTCGGCAGACCCAAGGCTGGGTTTTCCCGGACAGCAGCAGTTCACTTCAGCACCATGCTGGACCAACAATAGGAGACCAGGGACAACTGGCAGGATCCACCCATCCAACCAGGTAGGACCGGGGCCACTGCCCAAGTCAGACCCATCTATTGGGGATGCAAGGGGAGACCGATCACCTCCCATTAATTAGGGATACCCAGAGGGAGGTGTCCAGCCTGTTTGAAGGTGAGTGCCTGACTGTGTGAATCTGTCCGTACGGCTCCACTGCTTCGGTTGCGGAGTCTAAGTGGGCTGCACTGTGAGTCTCGTGGGGCGTCATATGGCATAACGGTCATCTGCTCCACGGAGTAGCATGGTCTGGGGCTTATACAGATAGACATTATCTAAGATGATCCTAAGTTCCCGCAAGGCACGTGAGCAGGACAGCACCTGAAAGAATCCCCTCCCTTTGTCTGCGACATCGTTCACGATGGGAGGGAAACCCAGTAAACCCACTGCCTTAGACTGCATGCTTAAAACCTTTAAAAAGGGCTTCAGCAGTGACTATGGGGTTCATAAGATTCCGGGAAAGCTCAGGATCCTCTGCGAGCTAGAATGGCCTAGTTTTGATTTTGGATGGTCCTCAGAAGGAAAATTAGATTTGCCCACTGTCCGACGTGTTTATCATGTGGTAACAGGAAACCCAGGGTACCCAGATCAGTTTCCGTATATTGACTCCTGGTTAGAAATAGCTAGAACCCTTCCCCCATGGGTACAGTTCTGCATTTATAGTAACGGACAGTGCAGGGTCCTCGTTGCTCAACCAAACAGAAATACTTGGAATAAAGTCATCATCAAGGGGACCCGGAGGAAGAGCTCCCAGCACTGTATGTTCCTTCGGCCCCCCCGACTGTTCCTGAAGTGGGACCCGCCACCCCGCCACCCTCAGTCTCTCCGCTGCCTCTGGCTCCATCCCCACCTCACCCTGTTCCAGCGCCAACTGCAGCCTCTCTGGCACCTCTCATTCCTCCAACAACTGCAGTCTCCCTGCCGCCTCCAGTTCCCCGACCGTCAATTGTCTCACTACCAGCTTTCGCACCGCCACCAACTAGTCGTGATGGGGACTCCTCCCAAACCCCAAAACACCACGCACCATCTCTGAACACAGGAGATCCTGACTTACCAAATGCCCCTCCGTGAGACTCGAGGTCCCGATAGGATTGGTTGTAGATGGCACCCCCAACTGGGTCGGCCCATCATCTATTATCAGCCTTTCACCACTACTGACTTCCTAAACTGGAAACATTATACTTCCACATATTCAGAGAAACTACAGGCAACGATTGATCTCATGGAATCCATCTTCCAAACCCACTGACCAAGGAGTCAACCTTGTTCAACACCAAGGAGAGAAGAAGAATCCTTCAGGAGGCGCATAAGTGGCTCGAGGAGGTGGCTCCAGCAGGCATTATGAATACGGAGGGATGGGCTCAGGAGTCTGCACTGGACAATCGGCCCAACTGGGACTTCAACACGGAAGAAGGCCGTAATGCTATCAAGCAATACCGGGAAGCCATCGTGTGAGGTCTCCTGCAAGGTGCCAAGAAACCTACTAACATGTCAAAGACAGCTGATGTGACTCAGAATGGGGAAGAAACTCCTGGTAATGACTACAAGCAGCTTTGCAAGGCTTTCCGCATATACACTCCATTTGATCCAGAAGCACCTGAGAACCAACAGATGGTAAATGCAGCCTTCATGGCACAGTCAGCCCCTATCTGTCACAAGTCCCAAAAACTTCAGGGTTTTGCTGGGATGAACATCACCCAGCTACTAGAAAGAGCCAATAAGGTCTATTGAAACTGAAAGATTTATAGCAAAACACGAGGCTTGAAAAGAAGATGAAACAAAAAGTCGCCCTGCTGGCCGCAGCCCTTCAACAAAACTCTCAACTACGAGGACCGGCAGAACAGTTAAGAGGACAGCCTCAACAACGCAGAACCCTCAAGAAGGACCAATGCACATACTGCAAGGAAATGGGGCCCTGGAAGAACGAATTCCCAAATCTAAGGCCAAAACCATTCAAATCCTCCACCCGACCTGAAACCCAGGCCGACCGGGACCTAGACTTTATCAAACTAACCAACATAGACTCGGACTGACAGGGACCGGGCTCATTAACATTAGGCCCCCGGGAGCCCATGGTTGATGTAAATGTGGGGGGCCAGAAGATCACTTTCATGGTGGACACTGGGACAGAATACTTGGTAGTAACTATACCTGTGGCACCCCTTACAGGATGAACTGTAACCACCATGGGTGCCACAGGGGATGGAGCCACAAGCCAACCCTTTTACCAATCATGAACTTGTAAGCTAGGCAGACACATTGTGTCCCTTGAATTTCTATATGTTCTGACTGCCCACTCCCTTTACTGGGAAGAGATTTGCTTTCAAAATTAGGAGCACAAATCTCCTTCAAATCTTCTGGACAGGACACCATGCGTCTAAACCCTGCCAGACCTCAACTCATCTTGTCCCTCAACACACCCCGAGACAAAGAATGGAGACTGTTCAAACAAGAACACCCTGAGACAAACCTTGAGGCCTACTGGACTGCAGTCCCCGATGTATGGGCAGAAGATAACTCTCCTGGACTTGCTATCCATCGAGCTGTAGTCATTATAGAACTAAAGGCTGGAACACAGCCACAGTGGCAAAGGCAGTACCCGATCTCACAGGAAGCCCAAATAAGCATACAGGCCCACCTAGAGCAATCAAAAGAAGCAGGCATTCTGGTCAAATGCCAGTTTCCCTGGAACACTCTACTGCTCCCAGTCAAAAAGCCCAATGGTGACTACCGACCCATTCAGGACTTCTGTGCTGTAAACCGGTTGCTCATACTCTACACCAAGTGGTGCCAAACCCCTATACCCTCTTAAGCCAGATCCCACCGGATGCTGCCTGGGTCACCTGCCTTGATCTAAAGGACGCCTTTTTCTGTATTCGCCTACATCCTGTAAGTCAACCTCACTTTGCCTTTGAATGGACTGATGTCAGCTCCAAACGCCAGATGCAAATGGACCAGACTGCCGTAGGGATTTAAAAACTCACCAACAATATTTAGCGAAGCCCTGGCCTCTGACTTGGCTGACTTCCCCAAGGAACGAACTGGCTGCATGATACTCCAGTATGTTGATGGCCTTCTCGTTGCCAGCCCAACTAAGGAAACCTGACACGGAGCAACACTCAACCTCCTACCTCACTTATCAAAAAGAGGATATTGAGCATCCTAGAAAAAGGCTCAATTATGTAGACAAGAGCAAATACTTAGGATTCATGATAACTCAAGGAAGATGGGCCAAACGAAAGGCCATGATAACTAACCTCCTACAGCCCACCACCAAATGAGCTTTGCATGAGTTCCTGGGGGCTGCAGGATTCTGTAGAATCTGGATACCAGGGTTCTTAGTTGTAGCCAGGCCCCTGTATGACTTGCTAAGGGGACTGGATAATCTGCCTCTTCAATGGGAAGACAGACAAGAGAAGGCTTTCAAGGAACTCAAGGACTTACTTGGAAGGGCCCCAGCTGTAGGCCTACGTGATACAGGGAAACCCTTCTGCCTGTACATTCATGAAAAAAAACAAAATTGTCCTAGGGCTTCTAACCCAACCAATAGGCCCTTGGGAAAAGCCCATTGCATATCTGTCAAATAAATTAGACCCTGTTGCCTCCGGATGTCCCCTTTGCCTGCGGGCCTTGGCAGGCTACGCACTTCTCATCAAGGAGGCTGACAAGCTCACTCTAGGACAACAGCTGACAGTAAAGTTTCCCCACTTAGTGTTCGCACTTCTGAAGAGTCAGGGTCAAAAATGGATATCAAACGCCAGGCTCACTCAATATCAAGGGCTACCTTTAGAAAGTCCTCGTATAAACCTACAGACTGTGTAGACCCTCAACCTGGCCACATACCTCCCAATGGCAGAAGGGGAACCAGAACATAACTGTCTGGAAATCATAACAAGTCTATGTCACCTGGCCGGACCTCCAGGTTTCCCCTCTGATGAATGCTGACCTTACTCTATGCACTGATGGTAGCAGTTTCCTAAGCAGTGGCTTAAGAAAAGTGGGTCATGCCGTTACAATGGCTACAGAAGTCCTAGAAGCTAAAGGACTCCCTGCCGGATGGTCAGCTCAGAGAGCTGAGCTCTGGGCCCTCATCCGGGCACTCCTACTGTCTAAGGACAAAAAGGTCAACACATATACTGACTCAAGATATGCCTTCACCACTCTACATATACATGGGGCAATCTACAAAGAAAGAGGACTCTTCACATCCAATGGAAAACCATCAAGAACAAAAACAAAATCCTCCAGTTGTTAGAAGCAGTATGGGTGCCCTGGAGCTTAGCTGTCATCCACTGTCGGGGACACCAAAAGGGAGATGCCAAGCCAGCTATAGGGCAACACTTAGCTGACCAGGCAGCTAGGGAAGCTGCACAAGATAGACAACTTGCCATTATAGCAGCTTACTTCCTCCTTACGAAATCCTACTTATACAGCAGCTGAAAATGACTGGACCAAAACCAAGGGAGCCATTCACCTTCCCCAAGGGTGGTGGATCCTCCCAGATGGGTGCTTATTCATTCCAGCAAACCCCTCCCCCTATGCCATCACTGAACAATATTCAACTTCACACTTGGGAAAAACAGGGCTTGAAAAACTGCTGGCAGAACATTTCTACATTGCCAGACTCACAACCTTATGCAAGTTGGTCACAGATCGGTGTGCCACTTGTGCTAGACACAACCCCAAAACCAGACCTTCACAGCCCCCTGGAGTACAGCGCACAGGGGCAGCTCCCTTCGAAGACCTGGAGGTGGACTTCACAGAGCTGACTCCTTACCAAGGTATAAAATATCTGCTAGTTCTGGTCTGCACCTTCTCAGATATGTGGAGGCATATCCAACCTGGACCGAGGAGGCCAGAGAAGTCACCAGGGTACTCCTCCGGGAGATTGTGCGTCAGTATGGGATCCCACTTACCATGCATAGTGACAATGGCCCGGCCTTTATTTCTGATGTTCTACGAGAGCTAACTTCAGCCCTCAACATCTCCTGGAAACTCCACACAGCCTACCAGCTTCAGAGCTCAGGGAAAGTAGAGCATATGAACCATACCCTCAAGGAAACCCTGTCCAAATTACATGCTGAGACCTCCTTAGGGTGGACAGATCTACTTCCCTTAGCAGTATTCCACTCCTGCTATACTCCTCAGAAAAATGGGTTCTCCCCATTTAAAATACTCTATGGCAGGCCACCCCCACTGTTGTCTTCTTTTCCTGGCAATCTTAACATCTTAGGAGACACATACCTCCAGGACCAACTGTTATCCCTAGGAAAAATCCTCGCAGAATTACATGTCCACATATTAGAGAGGGCCCCTATATCCTTGGGAACCCCTGTCCATTCCTTCCTCCCTGGAGATGAAGTCTGGGTAAAAGAATGGAAACATGAACCACTTCACCCAACCTGGACTGGCCCACATACAGTAATTCTCATAACTCCCACTGCCCTCAAGGTTACCAACATTAAATTAAAAATTAAAAAGAAAAAAGTTTTGAGAAATACTGATCCAAGCAACCACCACGGTCCCTCTATCCCTGTCATGCTGGTGAAGTTTTAGTGTTCGAGTGAGGTTCAGTGGGGTAAAGCCCGGAGTGGATGACCAAGAAAGAATTCTTGGGCCATCTTTGGTGTGAAATGGTGGTTTATTACAGCACAGGACAGACAGGACCCGTGGGCAGAAAGAGCTGCTGCCCTGGGGTTGTGAGGAGTGGTGATTAAAAGCCAAGGTCAGGGGAGGTAAAGAAAAGGGAGGGTTTGAAGAACTTTCATGTTTTTAAGAAGACACACAGGATACCAGAGGCTTTGCTATTTGTCAAGTGAAGGTGGTTTTTCCTTAACAGTAAGATAGTTGAAAACTTCCTGGAGGAATGTCACACTCCTGCTACCCCCTGTCCTTATCGATGAGCTTTAGGTTTAGAAGAAATTTAACTTTATTTACATTTCCCTCTGCCTCAGGCTCCCTCAATTGTAGGGAGCTGAAGGTGATGTTAGGGCTTCAGGAACTGAGTTATGGGTCTTTGGAAGTTAGGCTGTCGGTAGGAAAGCCTCTTCCTTGTAAATCATTAGGACATTTGTAAAGTGAGGGAGACTCAGGTCTTGCAGGATTGTGATCTCTACAAGTTAACTCTTTGCTTTTCCTTGAGAGCAGCCAGGGGTACCTGAGGGATGTCACACAAGTCACAAAGGGTGGCTGGCGGGGAGGTGCTGTAGGGTGCCAGCTTCTGCTTTGTCCTCAACTAGCCTTCTGTTCCCTCGTCAATCCTATAAGGCTTTATTCCATTAACATCCAAGTAAACAGCCATCCTCCTGACCTATCATCTTAAACTATTTGACATTCATTTTAATACTGATGTCACCCAAGTAACCTAGTACAGATTTCTAAACAAAGTAAAAATATTCTGCTAGTCTTGAAAAATTTCTTTAATGTACAATATGGTATTTTTAGACAAATTCAAGAACTTCTGTTTCTTACAGGTATTATGTCAATATAGTTTATTGAAAATGGAATATTGCAGATTGACTTTATCAAACCTTGAGGTAACATTGGAATGATTCAAGCTCTAGCAATATAATTTACTGTCATCTATTCTCTACTCAAGGAAACAAAATACAAACAGACTTTATTTTGGTTTTGTCCTGTTTCTCTCCTTCCTGGTCTTCTTCAAGCAAATATCAATTTATTGACAATTCATTTGGAACAATATCACCTATTTCTGCCACATTATTGTCTTTGCTGCCAGTGGACCCCAGTGAGGTAGCTGTTCAACCGGCCATAGATGTCTTCCACTTAATGCCAGTCCTGATATTCTCATTTTATCCTGAGTAAAAAGATTCTCTTCTCCTTGAACTACTAGTGTGGGACTGAGAGGAGACTGCAGTATTTAGTAAGACTTGCTCAAGGGTTGAGAGATGAAAAGAACCTGTGTTCCTGGCCTTACAGCCTGTCTTACCTATTTGAATAACTGGTAAGACACAGACCAACTCTGATTCATTCAGGTTTACAAAACTGCATGAGGGAGATTAATTAGTCCACACCAAATGATTATTTGCACAGTTTTATGCAGATACATTTGAAAACCTAGTTGAAATACATAACAAATTCTTTTAAAGTCTTTTTTTCTAAATAAGTTAATATATATAATTTTTCCCAAGATAATTCTCCTCAAAATCTATCCCCATAGGGACAGAAAATTCAGAGACCAATGCCAAAGAAAAACTAGGAAAATAATAGTTAAAGAAAATCCCACGAGGGATTTTCACAGGGGAAAGACACCAGGAAGATGCGCAGGGGAACTAAACAAATTCTTAAAATAAAACAAAACAAAAAAACCCTAAACTGCATGAAGTATTGTAGAATATATGAAAAAGAAGTTTTTAAAAATTTTCCTTGGCATGAATACACTATAGATATCAAAACTTGACAAAAATTGCGGGTGATTTTTTTTTTACAAAGTATTATTATAGTTGACTTATAATGTTACATTAGAAATGGATTTAACAGATGTAAAATACTGGGGTAGTTATGTATAAGCAAAAAAGACAAATGGATGTATTTTGTATACCTTCTGAGAGTAAGCATTTGAAATTCTAAATAAAGGATCTGGGAGGAGGTAAGGAAACCAGCAGAACTTTTGACAGTATCACAGGGTTTTAGAAACAAGAAAAGTCTGGAGCTGTTAAGGCAGCCAAATTTGTGGAAACCATGATGCCAGGGTAAAGTGAGGCATAGGAGTTTGTACCTAAACACCTCATGGATGCACAGGGCCAACCCTGGGACACCAGCCATGATGGGAAAAGAAAAAAAAAAAAAAAAAAAGCCCACAGAGTTCAGGTCTGGACCTGAAGGAGGAGCTTCCGGGAGACTTTTCAAGGACTGTAGCTGACAACCTGGGGAGAACAGAGTCAAATTGCCCTCCCCAAATATTGTAATCCACATTTGAATTAGTCAATCCTATCTGCCCAATAAGGAATAAAATATTCTCTGTAGGTAAAGATCATCCTACAGAGTTCAAAAATGTATCATAGGAAATGTCCTATATTCAGGGTAGTATTAAGCTAAATTAAAGAAAACCTAAGACTATAACAACAGAATAGAAAACTCTCTATGGTAAAGATATGGCTCCAGCTCATTTTGATCTATAGATTCCATTGAATTGCACTCAAAATTCCAGAAGGTTATATTTGATGGAAATGAACAATCTTATTCTAACATTTACTTTTTTTTTTAAATTGGGAGAAGAAGCAAAAGAGCAAAGGGAAACTGTTAGAGGAACACATGCCTTGGAGACTTATCCTACCACATACTAATACTTATTGAATGATGTAAATATAACTATTACAAGGACAGAAAAATACCACAATGAAAGAACAATCTGGAAACACACCCACCCATAATAGCAAGTCCCCTTACGTGTAGAGTTTTAACATGAGTAATGTTTTTAAATGACAAATGACATTGTGTAGTGATGATGAACATTTTTCCATGTGTCTGTTAGCCATTTATATGTCCTCACTGGAGAAGTGTTCATGTCTTCTGACCATTTTTTTGACATGATTATCTGTTTCTTGTGTGTTGAGTTTGAGGAGTTCTTTATAGATCTTGGATATCAGCCCTTTGCCTGTACTTTCATTTGTGAATATCTTCTCCCATTCTGTGGGTTTTCTCTTTGCTTTGTTGACTGTTTCCTTTGCTGTGCAGAAGATTTTGATCTTGATGAAATCCCAAAAGTTCATTTTTGCTTTTGTTTCCTTTGCCTTTGGAGACATGTCTTGAAAGAAGTTGCTGTGGCTGATGTTGAAGAGGTTACTGCCTGTGTTCTCCTCTAGGATTGTGATGGATTCCTGCCTCTTCTTGAGATCTTTTACCCATTTTGAGTTCATCTTTGTGTATGGCATAAGAGAATGGTCGAGTTTCATTCTTCTATACATAGCTGTCCAATTTTCCCAGCACCATTTATTGAAGAGACTATCTTTTTTCCACTGTATATTTTTTCCTGCTTTGTTGAAGATTATTTGACCATAGAGTTGTGGGTTCATATCTGAGCTCTCTATTCTGTTCCACTGGTCTGTGTGTCTGTTTTTGTGGCAGTACCATGCTGAAAGACAAGAATTCTTAAGAATTAATATATCAGAGACTCTTTTCATATCCCTAAGATATGCAAATATTTCTTTATTTGGCAAGATAAATAAATGCATTAATAAATGCTCAGTCTTAAAGGAAATACTGAAAAATTAGATTTAGACAAGGTTGAAATGAACAAGCTCTGCTTACTGAAAGATCCCATCCTCAGATTGAAGAGTCAAGACACAGAAGAGAAGAAATAATGGGCAATGAATTATATTCGATGAAGACTAGTAACCACAACATAAAATAAACTAAAAACCAGTTAAAAATAGAGACACAGAGGGCAAATGTGCAAGACAGTTGAACAAGATCTTGGTACTGAGTTCATATATAAAACCAAAAATTACATTAATGAATCATTAGGGATATACTAATTAAAACTTCGATAGGATACCACGGCCCACATGCCAAGCATTCACAAGGATACAGAGCAACCAAATTGCCCATATAGTGCTGGTAGAAATGTACACTGGTCCATCCATTTTAGGAAGTTGGATCTACTAGATCTACTAGATCAACATCTACTAGAGCTGAGCAAATACAAACCCAATGGTCAGCAATTCCATTCTTTGTCATTGACTCAACTCAGTGATTACATTCAGTCAGTACAATCGATATAAACTGCTTATTGTTGCACTATTACTGTAGTAAAATTGGAAATAAGACAAGTATTCATTAATAATAAAAAGGGTAACTATTTTTTTATATTTATAAAAACAATACTGTGAGTATATTAATGAAGGAATGTTGCTACGTTCTATTTTTTTATAAATATTAAAAAAACACTGTAGTAAGTTTATTAATGGAGGAACATTGTTACATGCAACAGAATGGATAAATTTCATAGGCATAATGTTGAAAAAAACAAGAGAGAGTGAACATATTTAAAGCTAAAGACCAGGCAAAACTAGAAGTCCCAATCGAGGTTAATTTGGGGAAGTGAAACTTTCTTGTACACTCCAGTTTCTATTTCTGCAGCTGCAGTCTCCTAATGGAGCTGTTCACTTTGTAGACAATGATTATTTTACTGGTGACTTGTTCAACTTTCTATATTCTTCAACAATTTAAAAATGATGTCTGATTCTGGAACTTCATTAATAAAAAGTTAAATTTGTTAATGAAAAATCATATATGTTTATAACTATAATAAATTAGTACTTCTAAGTATCTCACAGTCAAAATTATTACAGGAATATGATCTCCCTGATATGAGGGAGAGGAGATGCAACATGGGGGGTTAAGGGGGTATGAGAAGAGTAAATGAAACAAGATGGGATTGGGAGGGAGATAAACCGTAAGTGACTCTTAATCTCACAAAACAAACTGAGGGTTGTTGGGGGGAGAGGGGTTGGGAGGGGGGGTGGGGTTATGGACATTGGGGAGGGTGTGTGATATGGTGAGTGCTGTGAAGTGTGTAAACCTGGCAATTCACAGACCTGTACCCCTGGGGATAAAAATATATGTTTATAAAAAATAAAATTTAAAAAAAGACAAAAAAATTTTAAAAAAGTGGTCTAACTCAGTAAGTAACTACAGTAAGCTGTGGACTTTGGATTTTAATGATGTGTCAGAATAGGTTTGTCTGCTGTAACAAATGTACTAATCTGTGGGATGTGGTTACTGGGGAAAAAAATATACGTTTGGGGAAAGGTACATATGGGAAACTTCTGCAGCTTCCACTCAGTTTTGCTGTGAGCCTAAAACTGCTCTGAGAAATAAAGGCAAAAATTTTAAAAGTTAAAAAAAAAATTATTACAGGAAATACAGGAAATCCCAAATTTTCTTTCCTCCCCAGAGACACACACACGCACAGACACACAAAAATAGAATGACCCATACAGTACCTTTCATAGAAATAGACAGACTTTGGGCAGCCACCTTCGAGATACTGAGTGACTATACTTGCTTTCAGGAAAGGCATTTAAAGGATATCTTTTGAGTGCCAAATTAGTATATAAAATCACATGTATATTTTGTAGAATATAAAGGTACAAGATAAAAGAATGTATCTATCTTAATTACCTACTAACAATTCACTTTTAAGGAGTAAATTAGGTTTATTATTGTGGAAGACACCCATCATTTAAATGTTGGAATTGTAACACATGGTTGCTGTTTTCTATACTAGTATTTTTAAGAAGATACATAAATACTTGTGACTTTAGTGTTTGTTTCTATTTTTTTCTTTATTTAAAAATACTTATTTTAGAGAGAGAGCTTGTACAGGGAGCAAGGGCAGAGGGAGAAGAAGAGAGAACCTCAAGCAGACTCTTTGCTGAGCGTGGAGCCCCTACGCAGGGCTTGATCGCACGATGCTGAGATCATGACCTGAGCCAAAACCAAGAGTCTGATGCTTAACCAACTGCACCACACAGATGCCCCCTGGTGTTTGTTTGTTTGTTTGTTTGTTTCTTTTTCTCTTTCTTTCTTTCTTTTTTTTTTTTTTTTAACTCATGAATGGCTTCAGTTTTAGTATTACCTGTTTTCTAAGATTACAAATACTACCAAAAATCTGCTGGTGCCTTTTGTGTGATCTTGAACAATGTCTTTAATCTTTGGAAATTTAACCTGTGTCTACCTCTATTCATCCTATGCCCACAGAGAGAGACTCAGAGGTAGATGGCCCAGTTTCACAATATTTTATTGACACAAATTACATTTTAACCGTCATCTATCAAAATGAGGCTATGCTAAGACTCAGACTTTCAAGAGAAATAGAAACACAGCTAGAGGTTGAAAATTTCAAAGAATCAAATGAATAGGGCAAGATGCTTGGTCAACATATAAACTGAGAACATCAGATTTAATATCATTCTGCAGGAGTAACTTGAACTTACAGGGCAACTATGACTTATGCATGCCACACTGAAACATTGTACCAAATGAAACCGTCCATCACTGTAAAGAAAGTGCAGTTGGGGATTACTTAATAGCCATGGAATGATATTCTCAGCCCAGTGAAAGACCAAGTCAAGACCTTAAAAACTGACATCTTGCCATTTATCCTTCTTTAACAAATAAAATATCTTACTTTACCTGTCACTGCTCAGGACCACAGCCCAACCCTCTGCTTTCTGAGAATTCTGGAAGAAAAATCATCACCACAGTAAAAACCTTCTCTTTCTCTATGTATTTAACTTTCTCATATTCAGTGTTTATAAAATGCAATGTCTTTGAAAACATTTCTTTTGCCTAAAGGAAAAGAAAAAAAAATAGCAACTGATTCTGAGCCTAAAAACAAAGTAAGATTTTCCCAATTGGCACTTTTATTCAAAATTGAATATTAAAATCAAATAGCTCCTGGCAAAGACAGTGATGATCAAAGATAGAGATTATGGGGGCACCTGAGTGGCTCAGTGGGTTAAGCCTCTGCCTTAGGCTCAGGTCATGATCCCAGGGTCCTGGGACTGAGCCCTGCATTGGGCTCTCTGCTCAGCAGGGAGCCTGCTTCCCTCTCTCTCTGCCTGCCTCTCTGCCTACTTGTGATCTCTGTCAAATAAATACATAAAAATCTTTTAAAAAAAAGATAGAGATTATGAAAACCAAGGATTTGTTTAAAAAGGAAAAGGAAACTACTTTGCCCTGTCATTAAAAGTGAAAATGATATTAACATATTAGTCTCAACATGGACCGATGGATATGGCAGAGACCAATGGCGAATGCTTAGTGGAAATCAGAAATAATTCTGTAAGGAGATAAAGATGTTACAGTGAATATAAGCAAGATGCTCTCAAAATATGCCCTCTTTCTGTTAACATCTAAATCCTGCTGACTATGCATGTGTATCTGAGGTTGAGAGTAATGAGACTTTAGTCATTTTATTCCTCAGAAATAAGTTACTCGGCTCTCTGCCTCCGATATTCCCCAATTCACTTTTCCTCTAGTTTCTAACTCATTGGTCTCTGCTCTAATCTTATTTATTTCCCTTCTTATGTGTGGGGTTGGCTTAATTTGTTGTTGATTTTCCAGTTCCTTAAGGTGTAAAGAGAGCTGGTGTATTCAGGATTTCTCAATTTTTTGGAGTGAGGCTTGGATGGCTGTTTTTCCCCCTTAGGACTGCCTTTGCCATATCCCATAGGTTTTGGACCGATGTGTCTTCATTCTCATTGGCTTCCATGAATTGTTTAAGTTCTTCTTTGATTTCCTGGTTGATCCAAACATTCTTGAGCAGGCTGGTTTTTAGCTTCCAAGTGTTTGAATTCCTTCCAAACTTTTTCTTGTGGTTGAGTTCCGGTTTCAAAGCTTTGGGAACTAGAATCTCCACTTGTCTAATTCAACTTGTCAGAATGTTTCTAATGGCTCTGTGCTGTTGTAGAATATTTATGATGATTCTTTTAGAAAATAAAAGCACGTTGACTATAAGAAGAACTAGAATGACATAAGTTGGTTTAAATGCCCCTTTATAGAAAATCTCTATCTTTGCAACTCGGTCTTGCATATCAAATTAGTTATGTTTCATTCTTTAGACATATGCTAAGTAAAAACTATGCTATTAACAATAACAATTATTTATTGAATGCTGATCATAGATGCATACGAAGATGAATTGTAAGATTCTGAAGCCCCTGACTTGGAATATTCTCTGATTCACAAGCCTTGTAGATGGTCTTTCCTTGTTTGATTAGGTTGAGATATTTCACCTGTAAGTGTGAGGATCTAATACAAGTTGATGTTAGGTAGATAGAAATTTCATGGTTCCTATAAATGAAAAGGCTGGTGGTGTATCCCATCTGGTCAACTGGCTCAAGGGACTGAGAGCATTTTTAGATCACCACATCTTTCTTGTCTCTTTGCTCTGCTTCCTTCTGCATTGTTTTTGTTTTTTCTTTGTTGCATAGTCTCTATTTTGGCAGTGGCTAGGTTATATTCTAACAGCTTTCAAGCACCTAGGAAAGATGGCTTCTGTTGTTAGTAGTTTCAGCAAAGGCTGGTTGTTGCTTTTTGACCTGGTTTGGAAGGTAACCTATTTCCATGACTCCATCTTACTGCAACTATAGGAGAAGAAAGTCAGGACTTACTAAAGGGTTTGAAAGCTGTTAGACTACTGCATAAGTATTCAGGAAGTTCTTGGGATGTGCTTATACTGAAAAAAAAAATCATTATTTTTGTGAAATTAGAATTTAATTGGATATTCTATAATTTTATTTGCTAAGTCTGGTAGCTTTACTCAAGAGCTTATTAACCACTATGATAAATTAATCTTTCCAAATATGGTAATACACATGTCCTAAAGGCACACTCATAAGCAAAATGATAATGAACCAAGCAACCACACAATACATATCAAGAATGACATTTTTCTAGTGTCAGGAATTATTCAAGACTTTTTTCATGCAGTAACTCATGTAGTCTTGAAAAAGCCCTGTGAGATAAATAATTAAATTATTCTTATTTTACAGATAAGAAAATTGGGTCCCAACAATGTTAAATATCATGAATGTGAAGCAGCCAGATGTGCTGAGAGCCAGTGTTGAACCAAGTGATGACGCACCAGGGATGTCTTACAGGTAATCTTCTCAATAGTTTCATGTCTCTTGCTTTTCAGGGCAGGATTAACAAGCTACTCTGGTAAGAACCAAACTTTCCTTTTTCTATTGATATCTTCATAGTCTCCTTCCTCAGGCTATATTTGCAAAGAATATGAGCTGTTTCATATACTTGTATTCCAAATACACTATTATTACTTGGTAAATTAAGAGGCCCATTTGCCCTATTAGCCTGATATCCAGTTATCTGTCCCATTCCCAAGTAATCTGCTGAAAGAAACCTGGCTTCACATTTAGAGACGTTGTCTTGCTAAACTGCACAGCATTTTCTTCTTGCTGCCACCCTGTGTCAATGCAGAAGGGCAGTCCTTAGCCATGGGGCCGATGATGTTTTCTGCTCTTATGTGGCCACCTTTTGTGGCTCTGTGTTCATACACAGATCTCAGTGCTTGCACAAGAGTGTTCACATGAGTCATGGGTTCTCCAGGCTTGGGACTTCAAACCTCAGTATCCAAATATTCTTCTACACTTGGGGAACAAAACATTCCCAAGGCAACCTTCCACCTTATGGACCAGAATTCTCTTAATCCCTTTAATTCATTCAGGAGGAAAGAGAAGAAAACATAAAGTCCGGCAACCCTTTTCAGTTGTTCAACCCAATATGTAAAGTAGGATTTCTTCTGCCATTCTTCGAAATCTAAATATTCTATAAATGTTGCAGGTGAGAAATTTTTCAAGTAAATTTCATTGTAACAACTAGATTCCAATTCTCAGCTCTCAGAGGAACATATTTCTACCAAAGCTGCTGTAGCTTAATGGTCAACACTATTAGAGGTTTGAAACCAGATTTATAAAGATATTGTTAAATTTCCCAAGTAGAAGTTGACTTTTTTTTTTCCTGACTGCTTAAATCCTACCAAAATAAGCATAATTTCCTGACTAACTGCCAGCCTGTCTACTGAAAGGGAAGTAATTTTAACATAATTATATTATGGTTAAAAGTGCCTGGTTAAAACATGCTAACTAAGGAGTCTCTTCGGATCAGTTTAGATGCCAATTCCCTACACATGTATACAAAAACAACGGTACCTTTTTAAATCCATGTAAAAAATTTATCCATACTACTTAGCCAAAAAGTATGGAGAAAAATTTATTTACTGCAACATGTCATGGATCTTCAATTTCCCTGCTATCCTCTAGCAATAGCAATACTACTTTCCCAACACAGAGAGCAAATACTTTTTTGTTACACAGGTGTGTTCATGGTAAGCAGAAGGCATTGTGCCTGGCATGACAGGCAAAGTTTTTATTTTTTAATTTTTAATTTTTTAAATTTCTTTTCAGTGTAACATAATTAATTGTTTATGCACCACACCCGGTGTTCCATGCAATACGTGCCCTCCATAATACCCACCACCAGACTCACCCAACCTCCCACCCCCCGCCCCTTCAAAACCCTCGGATTGTTTTTCAGAGTCCATAGTCTCTCATGGTTCGTCTCCCCCTCCAATTTCCCCCAACTCCCTTCTCCTCTCCATCTCCCCATGTCCTCCAAGTTATTTCTTATGCTCCACAAATAAGTGAAACCATATGATACTTGACTCTCTCTGCTTGACTTATTTCACTCAGCATAATCTCTTCCAGTCCCATCCATGTTGATACAAAAATTGGGTATTCATCCTTTCTGATGGAGTCACAATACTCCATAGTGTATATGGACCTCATCTTCCTTATCCATTAGTCCTTTGAAGGGCATCTTGGTTCTTTCCACAGTTTGGCAACCATGGCCATTGCTGCTATGAACATTGGGGTACAGATGGCCTTTCTTTTCACTACATCTGTATCTTTGGGGCAAAGTTTTAAAATAAATTTGCCACCAACCACTTGTCACTGGTCTTGCCTGAGGAGCAAGGGAGACCCCACGGATCTGGGCCTCAGTGCCATTTATTCTATTCCTTTCTTACCACTTCAGCCACCTCTGGGGTCAGATAGGACTTGTCTCAGGATAGAGCAGCTTGAATTTTTCCTCGACAAGAAAGTCAAGATAGGGAGCTGAGCTGATACAGAAATAAATGGAAGAAAATCTACAAGCATATGGTTTCTTCAAGTGAGCCCCTAACTCCGTGCATTATAACCACCAGGATTCTTTGCTAAAAATAATTATTCTTTGAGGCCACACTGGATCAACTATTCCAGATTCCTCTGGATGGGGCAGAGGGATTGATAATTTAGAGATTTATGGCAAGCTTCTAAAAATGAGATAATTATATATGTCTTTGATGGCAGTGACCTCAAGAGTCTGGAAAACTCTAGTATACACTTGGCACATTATTCTAAAGATGGATGTTTAAGAGCTTATGGTGTCCAATAGTCTGAGTTCAAGTCCTGACCTGTCCTGGAGAGTGTCTGTTACTTAACCTCTTGGAGTCTCAGTTTGCTGAATTCAGAAAACTAGATAGGAACACAGGCGTGAAGCACTTACACAGCATCTGGCGTTTACTGAGCACTCAATAAATAAAAGCCTTATTATGAAAAAGCATGTCAAACAAACTTGAATTTCTGTTATGAAACAAGAGATTTTCCAGAATGTTTTATTTGAAGCTGGTCCTTTCAGACTGTGTTTCTGTCTGCTCTAACTGTATTCTGACTTCTTGAAAGGTTTAGGAAGCTCTGATCCAAGGAAAGAATGGCTTTTTTTTTTCTTTAAGGCACTACTATTAACTAGTCCTTTCTTTGAAATCTTGCTGTCATTAGTGTTTGCTATTATCTAGCAAACTTTCTTTGAAAACTTGCTATTGTAAAGACCCAGGACTGACTGCAGCTGAGAAAATGACTAATGCTAACTAAAATATGCTTTAGACTAAGGTACCAGAATGCTAAATCATGATTTTAAACAACAACAACAAAAAAATGTGGAAGGGATTGTAAATACCATATTGGCATGATCAGCATATTCTTTCTTAGTCGAGCTATAGAGAAGCCACATATCATAGAAGGTAATATTTTTTTCAAGTGAAAAATTGTATTCACAGAAATAAAGTAAGTGCCAGAAGCTAAAGTCTGTCTAATAATCTGCATGAATAGGCATCAGAAAGTCACTAAAATGGAGACTGACTCACAACAAAAGGATTTCTCTAAATCAAATGTTAATGGCAATAGATTACAGTATAATTTTGCTGCAAGTTATGGAATCTTCCCAGTCTCTTGCCTAAAATTGCCTACAACCATCTCCATTTGGGATTTACACTTGTCATCAACACTGGCAAATTAGGTAAGACTTCCTTTCCTGTGAACACCAAACACAAGATCACCTCCAAAGTTGTCTTCTCTATTGTTGTTTCTCTTCCCTGTCTTTTCTGTGAAGGCTACAGTGTACTTTTTATAACTTTGACAAAAGTTACTTTCTAGTCATGTTAATTCATTAAGCTATAAAAACTGCAACTTGCTGATGAGTCTTTCTATATTTGAAAAAATGTTGCGCATATATTTATCAGGTATCTGTCTGTCTGCCTCTCCACCATCCATCCATCCTAATTCTGTTCAAAAATAAAGAAAAAAAAAATGACAGTCCAGTTCCTGTTCCTAAAACTGTGACTTCTGAAATGCTACAACACCTGGTACATTTGAAATTGTACCTGGCTGATTCCAGGGCTGGTATAAGAAATGTTCAGGGTAGTTCTGTGATATTTGTATAAGAAAGCAAATAAATAATAAAATCTTGATCATTTTATATCAAAGGACTTTGAGATCAAAACAAAGGAACTCCCGCTGAATAAGATGGGAAAACTCATACAACAAAAAATAAAATCAGATTCTATTCATTAATATAAATGGAGTATATAGTTTAAAAATAAGTTAATAAGGATACTTAAAGAGAAGATATAGCCAAACAACAATAACAACAAGATAGAACACAAACAAAAACTTTATTGATTACCACCTGGGTATTTAGAACACCACTTCCTTATTCTGGAATTAGCAATGAAAGGAAAATTTAATATTTTCCCTGCTGATCTCCTATTAACTTTATTTTAGTGTAATCAAATACTCTTAGCTAATGATGAAAAAGGTTTTTTTAGAGAAGAATTTAATAAATGAGAAGGAAGTACCAGAATTAGAACATTGCCATTTTGCACTTTTTAATAAAATAATTGTTTTAGGCAGAGGGGTAAACAATTAAATGAAAAAAAATAATGGGGAACTTTATAAAGGAGGAATTGGGCTGTTATCTAGAACATCAGTGATCAATCTTATTATTATTGAAAGTGAGACAGCCAGATATCTTATACCTTTTAGAAGCATTATTCCTAATGTTGAACTTGAATTTATGCAGCCTTCTAGATAATAGTTCCATTTTTTAAGGAAAAATAACTCCTCCAACAATTTAAATAACATCAAAGAAAGCAGACAGATAAATCAAGAATGTAGTTCGTACCATTGGACAATTTACATGGCTTTTGCAATGTGACAGCATGTGAAACAAGAGAAAGGATTTGAACAGAAGAAATTCTAGGTTAACAAAGACCTCAGAAACAGAGCAACCAATCCAATGTATATAATTTTTTTAAAAAAAGATTTTATTTATTTTATTTGACAGAGATCACAAGTAGGCAGAGGCAGGCAGAGAGAGAGGAAGGGAAGCAGGCTCCCCGATAAGCAGAGAGCCCAGTGCGGGGCTCGATCCCAGGACTCTGGGATCATGACCAAAGGCAGAGGCTTTAACCCATTGAGCCACCCAGGCACCCCCAAATGTATGTAATTTGAACACACTTCTTTAAAATAGGTATTTTGAGACAAATGATAAACTACCACACGAAATGATATTAGATACAAAAGAATTGACACAGTTTTAGATCTGATAATGGGATTTTGCTAAAGAAAAAAAAAATCCACAATTTTGTGAGATGTGTGCATCATTATATAGTCCTCCACCTTACTCTTTTAACTTTCTTCTCTTTTTTTAAAGATTTTATTTATTCATTTGACAGACAGAGATCACAAATAGGCAGAGAGAGGCAGGCAGAGGGAGAGGGGGAAGCAGACTCCCCACCATGCAGAGAGTCCGATGTGGGGCTGGATCCCAGGACTCCGAGACCCCAACCGGAGCCAAAGGCAGAGGCTCCACCCACAGAGCCACCCAGATGCACCTTTTCATGCTTTTTTTTTTTTTTAAGGTTTTATTTATTCATTAACTTTATTCTTGATAATTTTTTTTCCTTGCCCTGAAGTTGGCTTCTTCTGAAGTTAATGTAGCTACTCCCTTTTCTTTTGATTCGTGTTAGCATGGTATTTCTATCCTTCTTTAGAGAGAGCCACGTTTCTGAACTATATAATTTTCCTTTAGGCTGAAAAAATACTGCCTTAAGATTTTTTTTTTCTGCAGGAAAGGACTGCTTGAAAAGAATTTCTTTACATTTTGCTTGTCTGAAGATTTCTTAATCTGTCTTTCACTGTTTTTGTCACATTTTTAACAATTCCAGCATTGTTAACACACAGTGTTATATTAATTTCAGGTGTGCGATATAATGACTCACCACGTCTGTGCATTACTCAGTGCTCATCATGCTAAGTCTACTCTTAACCCCCATCAGCTCTTTCACCCGTCCCCCCACTCACCTGCCCTCAGTTTGTTCTCTATAGTTAAGAGTCTGTTTCTTCGTTTGTTTCCCTCTCTCATCTCTCTCTTTTTTCTCCTTTGCTCATTTGTTTTGTTTCTTAAATTGCACATGTGAGTGAAATTATAGGGTATTTGTCTTTTTCTGACTAGCTTATTTTGCTTAGCATTATACTCTAGATCCTTCCATGCCATTACACATGGAAAGATTCCATTCTTTTTATAGCTGATATTTCATTGTGTATGTATATCACACCTTCTTTATCCATTCCTCTAGCAGTGGGCATTTGGGCTGCTTCCTTTGTTTGGCTGTTGTAAATAATGCAGTAAACTTTGGGGTGTATATATCCTTTTAAATTTGTGTTCTCGTATTCTTTGGGTAAATAGCTAGTAGTGTGCTTAATGGATCATAGGGTATTTTTATTTTTAACTTTTTGAGGAACCTTCATATTGTTTTTCACAGTGGCTATACTGCTTTTCATTCCCTCCAACAGTGTAGGAGGGTTTGTTTTTTACCTGTATCCTCTCCAGCACCTCTTCTTGAGTTTTTGATCTTAGCCATTCTGATACGTATGAGTTGATATTTTTGATCTTAGCCATTCTGATACGTATGAGTTGATACATCCCTGTGATTTCGATTTACATTTCCCTGATGATGAGTGATTTTGAGCATCTTCTAATGTGTCTGTTGGACATCTGTCTTTGGAGAAACATCTGTTCATGTCTTCTGTTCATTTTTTAATTAGATTATTTGTCTTTTGATGTTGAGTGGTTTCTTTTTTTTTAAGATTTTAATTTAATTCCACATAGTTAATATACAGTGTTACATTACCTTCAGGTATAAAATAGAGTGATTCAACAGCTCAAAACACCACCCTGCACTCATCATGGCAAGGATACTCCTTAATCCCCATCATCTCTTTAACAAATTCAAAAATCCCCTTTCCCCTCTGGTAACCATCATATTGTTCTCTATAATGAAGAATCAGTTTCTTGCTTTGTCTCTCTCACTCCGTGTCTCTCTGTGTCTCTTATTTTTTCCTTTTGCTTGTTTACTTTGTTTCTTAATTTCCACATATGAATGACATCATATGGTATTTGTCTTTGTGGACTGACTTCTCTTAGCATCGTACTGTCTAACTCTGTTCATGTCATTGCAAATGTCAAGGTGTCATTCTTTTTTTATGGCTGAATAATATTCCACCCCCATCTTCTTTAGGCATTCATCAATTGATAGACACTTGGGTTGCTTCCATATCTTTTTTATTTTCATTCAAATTTTTATTTAAATTCTAGTTAGTTAACATATAGTGTAATATTGGTTTCAGAAATAGAATTTATTGATTCATCACCTATATGCATCTCCCAGTGCTTACCACGAGTGCCTTCCTTAATAGCCATCACCCACCTAGCCCATTACCCACCCATCTCCCATCCATCAACCCTCAGTTTGTTCTCTCAGTTAAGAGTCTCATGGGTTGTTTCCCTTTCTTCCCCCACCCCTTCCCCTATATTCATCTGTTTTATATGTTAAATTTCACATACGAGTGATCATATGGTGTTTGTCTTTCTCTGAGTTACTTTATTTGGTATAATACTCTCTAGCTCCACCCATGTTGCTGGAGATGGCAGGATTTCAGTCTTTTTGATGTCTGAGTAATATTCCATTGTATTGTATGTATGTGTGAATATACCACATCTTCATTATTCATTAGTCAGTGGACATTTGGGCTCTTTCTATAATTTGGCTATTGTTGATAATGCTTCTGTAAATACCAGGTTGCATGTATCCCTTCAAATCATTGTTTTTATATCCTTTGGGTAAATACCTAGTGTTTGTGCCAGTACCATACTGTTTTGATTAATACAGACTTGTAGTAAGACTTGAAGTTTGGAATTGTGATATTTCCAGCTTTGTTTTTCTTTTTCAAGATCTCGTTGACTATTCAAATACATCTTTTTTTTTTTTAAAGATTTTATTTATTTATTTGACAGAGAGAGATCACAAGTAGATGGAGAGGCAGGCAGAGAGAGAGAAAGAGAGAGAGGGAAGCAGGCTCCCTGCTGAGCAGAGAGCCCGATGCGGGATTCGATCCCAGGACTCTGAGATCATGACCTGAGCTGAAGGCAGAGGCTTAACCCACTGAGCCACCCAGGCACCCCCAAATACATCTTTTGTAGTTCCAAATTTTACGGTTGTTGTCATGTGGAAAATGCTATGGGTATTTCGATAGAGATTCCATTCAAACTTTGGATTGCTTTGGGTTTGTATGGACATTATAAACAATATTTGTTCTTCCAGTCCATAAACATGAAATGTCTTTCCATTTCTTTGTGTCATCTTTAATTTTTTTCATGAGTATTTTATAGTTTTCAGAGTGTAGTTCTTTAATCTCTTTTGTTAAGTTCCCCCCTCCACCCCTGGTATTTTATTACTTTTGGTGTAATTATAAATGGGATTGTTTTATAAATTTCTCTGCTGCTGCTTCATTATTAGTGTAGAGAAATGCAATGGATTCCTGTACATTGATTTTGTACCCTGCGACTTTACTGAATTCATTTACCAGTTCTCATAGGTTTTTTTGGTGGAGACTTTTGATTTATTATATATAGTATCATGTCATCTGAAAATAATGAAAATTTTACTTCTTCCTTTCGAATTTGGATGGCTTTTATTTCTTTTTGTTGTCTCATTACTGTGGCTAGGACTTCCAGTGCTATTTTGAATAAAAATGGTAAGAGTTTTGTTACTGATCTTAAGGGGGAAGCTCTTATTTTTTTCCCGTTGAGTATATGTTAGCTGTGGGGTTTTCATATAAGGCTTTTATTATGTTGAGGTATGTTCTTTCTAAACGTATTTTTTGGAGGCTTTTTATCATGAATGATGAATGAATGTCACACGTTGTCAAATGTTTTTTCTACATCTATTGAAATGATCCTATGGTTTTTATCCTTACCTTACTGATGTGACGAATCACATTGATTGATTTGCAAATAATTGAACTGCACTTGCATCCCAGAAGTAAATCCTGGTTAAAACAGTAAGTGATTTTTTTTTTTTTTTTACTATACTGTCAGATTTGATTTGCTATTATTTTGTTGACAGTTTTTACATCTATGTTCATCAGAGATACTGGTCTGTAGTTCTATTTATTTATATATTTATTTATTTATGGTGTCTTCATCTGGTTTTGGTATGAGAATAATGCTGGCCTTATAGAATGAACTTGGAAATATTCCTTCCTCTTCTATTTTTTTTTTTTTTGAGTAGTTTGAGAAGAATAGGTATTATCTCTTCCTTTAATGTTCAGTAGAATTATCCTGTGACTGTGTCTGGTCCAGGACTTTGGTTTGTTGGGAATTTTTAGATTACTGATTCAATATCCTTGCTGGTAATCAGTCTGTTCAAATTTTATATTTCTTTCTGCATCAGTTTTGGTAGTTTGTATGTTTCTATGAATGTATCCATTTCTTATAGGTTGTCCAATTTGTTGGCATATAATTTTTCCTAATATTCTCATACAATTCTTAGTATTTCTTTGGTATGTTACTATTTCTCTTTGTTCATTTGTGATCTTGAGTTCTTTTTTTTAAATGAATCTAGCTAAAAGTTTATCAATTTTGTTATATTTTCAAAAACTAGGTCCTGGTTTCATCTTTTTTTGTTGTTGTATTTATATCATTCATTTCTGCACTAGTACTCATTATTTCTATCCTTCTACTGGTTTTGGGTTTTGTTCTTTTTCTAATTCCTTTGGATGTAAGGTTAGGTTATTTGAGATCATTTATTTATTTACTTGTTTATTTTTTTATTTTTTGCTTCTTGAGGTTGGCTTGTATTGTGATAAACTTGCCTGTTGTAATTGCTTTGTTGCATCTTGATTTGGACCACTGCATTTTCTTTTTTATTTGTCTTCATGTAATTTTATAATGTCTTCTTTCATTTTTTGGTTGACCCATTCTTTGTTTATTAGCATGTTACTTAACCTACATGCATTTGTAGTCTTTCCAGATTTTGTCTTGTAGTTGATATCTAGTGTTACAGTGTTGTGGTCAGAAAAGACGCATGGTATGACTCTGACCTTTTCAAATTCATCATGAGTGTTTTGTGGTCTAATATGTGATTTATTCTGGAGAATTTTCCATGTGTACTTGAAAAGAACATGTATTCTGCTGTTTTAGGATGGAATTTTCTGAACTTTTCTCTTAAATCCATCTGGGCCAGTGTGTCATTCAAAGTCATTGTTTGCTGATTTTTGTGTTTGGACGATCTGTCCCTTGATATGAGTGCAGTGTTAAAGTCCCCAACTATAATAGTACCAATATGTGTTTTATTTTTTCTTTTTGATAAGTCTAGCTGAAGTTTTATCAATTTTATTAATTTTTTTCAAAGAACCAGCTCCTAGTTTTATTGATCTGATTTTGTTGTTGTTGTTGTTCTTTCTGTATCATTTATTTCTCTTCTAATCTTTATTAATTCCTTCCTTCTGCTGGCTTTGGGCTCTGTTTATTCTTCTTCTTCAATCTCCTTTAGGTCTAAGGTCAGGTTGTTTGAAACTTTTTTTTCCTTCTTCTTCAGGTTGGCTTGTATTGCCATAAACTTCCATGCTAGAATGACTTTTGCTACATCCTAAAGATTTTGGACCCACTGTGTTCTCATTTTCCTTTGTCTTCATGTAATTTTTTATTTCCTTGAGTTTTTGGTTGGCCCATTCATTGTTTAATAGCATGTTATTTAACCAACATGCATTTGTCATCTTTCCAGATTTTTTTTTGTGATTGATTTCTAGTTATATAGTGTTGTAGTGTTGTGGTCAGAAAAGATGTATGGTATGACTTTGATCTTTTTGAATTTTTTAAGATTTGTCTTGTGGCATAATATGTGATGTATTGTGGAGAATGTTCCATGTGTACTTGAAAAGAATGTGGATTTTGCTGTTTCTGATGGAGTGTCCCGAATATATCTGTTAAGTCCACTTGGTCCAATGGGTCATTCAAAGGCATTGTTTACTTGTTTATTTTCTGTTTAGATACACTATCAATGTAAGTGGGGTGTTAAAGTCCCCTACTATTATTGTTATTTTCAATTAGTTCCTCTATGTTTATTATTAATTGTTTTATATATCTGGGTGCTCCCATGTGGGGTGCATAAATATTTACAATTGTTATATCTTCTTGTTGAATTTTCCCCTTTATTATTAAATAATGCCCTTCTTTGTCTCTCTTTACAGTTTTTGTGTGGTATGGATATTTTAATGATACAAATTGTTCTGATCCTTGAATATAGAATTTCCATTTGTTAGTGTCTTTTTAATTTCTCTCATCAGAGTCTTATAGTTTATGGGGTACAGATTTTTCACCTCCTTAGTAAAATTTATTCATAAGTATTTTATTGTGTTTGATGCTGTTCTAGATGGAAATGCTTTCTTTCTGCTTTAGATATTTCATTGTTAGCATCTTGAATCACAAATGAATTTTCATGATTTTATATCCTGAAACTACTGAATTCGTTAATTAGTTCTCACAGCCAAAATATATCCAGCTCCTTATTTCTGGACTTTTCCCAATTTCTACATTTTATTACCATATATAACCCTTGATTCAACTTCCATTTGTAAAAAAAGGAAATAGATAATAGCCTTAATTAACTTGTCTTAGACTAGTCTCCTAGAAGTAGAATTACTTTCTCAGTGAATGTGAACATTAGTAATCCCCATTTTACATATCACTCTCTAGAAATGTTGCATCATACTCTCTTTACCTAATTATAAAAAACATTATTTCACTGTATCCATGTCAGAATAAACTGTTTACTTTCAAATCTTTTTACTCTTATTAGCAAAAATACAAGAAGATACATTAATTTGTATTTCTTTCATGATTTGAAGAAAACATATTTCAGTATATATTAGCTTAGTTGGATTTTACCTCTCATGGTTTTCTGGATGTGTTGACTAATGTGTTGACCTTGAAATCTTAGTTGCCCAGGTTTTGGATATTTTTACTTAAATTTCTATATAAGGAAAAATGATAGAGATTACACCAGGTGATGGCAGGAGACAGAAGTTTTTAAATTTACTTATTTAAATAGAAATAAAAGTGAATATTCCTGATGTAAATATTAAGTATTAGGTGCGTATGTTACATAGTGTTTTTTAAAATAGGAAAGAGTTAAAGTGTTTTTGTCCAGGAGTCGAAAAAATGAACATTCTGCAATTTCTTTTTTTTTCTTCAAAGATTTTATTTATTTATTTGTCAGAGAGAGAGATCACAAGTAGGCAGAGAGGCAGGCAGATGGATGGTGGGGGGGGGGGTGTTGGGGGCTGGGAGAGCAGGCACCCTGCTGAGTAGAGAACCTGATCCCTGCTGAGCAGAGAGCCTGATGCAGGGCTCCATCCTTGGACCCTGAGATCATGACCTGAGCCTAAGGCAGAGACTTAACCCACTGAGCCACCCAGATGCCCCCATTCTGGCATTTTCTAGTTTCAGGTGTTATTCTATGCAAACACAAAGGCAGTTTGACATAGTTCCTGGTAATATAGGCAATCTAGGAATGGACTTAAAAGTAAATAAAAAGTTATCTGATACCATTCCCTTAGTACAATGATACAGAATTAAATCCATAAAAATATTTAAGGGTAATAGAGAAATTAACTTATTTGGACATTTCTTTGTTCTTTTACTCTCCTAGATTTATTTGATTTAATTATAATTTCACAGGCTATACCTCATGACAGCTACTATTTTTTAAATGATTTCTAGAACACACTGGCTTCTCCATTGTCTTGTCCTTAATGTTCATCCATCAGAGTGTGTTTTTTCAGCATTCATTATATATGTTTACTGTTTATTAAGTAAATGTATTCTTGGGAGCCTTTTAAATATATATTATTTGACCTTAAACTGATATTATATGTTACTGTATATATTATATACTATATAATATAATTTAAGTTATGTAACCTTAAACTGATGTCCATTTAGTTACTTACTTTTTATTTTCTGTTATTCCTGCCAGAATCTCACTATTGCTAATGGATGTATATTTATCATTTGTAATTCCAGGGATCCCTATCTTCTCACTTTTTTTGTTTCTAATCAACTCATGATCATGTTCCGGGAACTTGAGACTATTAACAGTGTATTATCTAAGTAATAGGGGAGATACTGAATGTAAACTGAAAATATGGTTACTTCTCTCCCTGTCCTAAAATTTTTCTAGTAGAGATATTTCTTAAGCCTTAAGTTAGTAGATGGTTTTACAGGAAAAGTCTTCATTGTTCTCTGTATCCTAGTTTAGAATCTTCAAATGGAATGCATGATAAACTGATTACCTCAAAAAAACTGTATGAAAATGGAGATAATTTCCAAAAGAAGCATTTCTGAAGCACTTTTCATTTATTTTAGCACCATAATCTATGTTGTAAGCAATTGTTTAGCTTCTCAAATTGAGTAGCACTTTTCACCTATTGAAATTCTTTACATAAAATTAGTAAGTCAGACTGAGTTGTATGAATTACAAAACATTTTGGCAACACATAGTCTGTGCTTCAAAGAAATAGATCTGAGTACACTTTGTTTTTTTAAACTAGTTCTTATACAAATTTGCAACCAGGCAACATGAATGAATACCACAGTAAACACCACAACCCACACATAGATAATCATTATTTTGCTATATTTGTTTCTTCTCCCTATCTGCCTACACATGTGCATATGGA
The DNA here is from genome assembly GCF_010015895.1 of Lontra canadensis. NCBI lineage: Eukaryota > Metazoa > Chordata > Mammalia > Carnivora > Mustelidae > Lontra > Lontra canadensis. The sequence continues at coordinate 11,220,437 of NW_022631041.1, forward strand.
TGTAATTATGTGTATTGGTATTCACGTATGTATTTATATTCATGTATATGTATAAATATAATTTCACAATAAGCTGAAGACACTATGACAATTTTCATCTTAAATATCATACAGTGTATTCAGTGAAAATAAGAATATATCCCATTAATCTTTTTTTAAAATATTTTATTTATTTATTTGTCAGAGAGAGAGTGTGCACAAGCAGCAGAATGGTAGGCAGAGGCAGACAGAGAAGCAGGCTCCCTGCTGAGCAAGGAGCCCAATGTGGGACTCGATCCCAGGACCCTAGGATCATGACCTGAGCTGAAGGCAGACGCTTAACCAACTAAGGCACCCAGGCATCCCCCCATTAATCTTTTTTTATCAATAATTATTTCTTGGGGCACCTGGGTGGCTCAGTGGGTTAAAACCTCTGCCTTGGGCTCAGGTCATGATCCCCGGGTCCTGGAATAGAGCCCACATCGGGTTCTCTGCTCAGCAGGGAGCCTGCTTCCCTCTCTCTCTCTGCCTGCCTCTGCCTACTTGTGATCTCTGTTTGTCAAATAAATAAATAAAAATCTTTAAAATAAATTAAAAAAATAATTATTTCTTAAGTTTTGTTGGTATGTCTTTTCAGTCTGTTAATCTAGAAGAGCTCCCTAACTTCTTATTTTTTTTTCTAATTTCCTATTTTTATTTTATTTATTTTTTCATTGTTCCAAGATTCCTAACTCCTTGTTTTTAAAATATTGACATTTGGTTGACACCATGCCAGGTGTACCACAATCTAGATTTATTTTACTGCTTTCCTATAAGTACTATTTTTTTTAATTTTTTTCTATTGATATTAAAATCAAATTTATATATGAAGGCTTGGTTAGATTCAGGATAACCTTCCATTTACTTGTTTTCAAAAATCTATCTTTGGTGAGTTTTCATAATACATATTCCCATTACAAGTTGTTATAAAGGGTATTGCTTCTGGATATCATTGCTTCTTGGCATTTTTAGTGCATAAAGCCATATACTTTAAGTTAAATGATGCATGTAATATGTTTCAGTTAATGCAGAAATATATTTTTGCATTAAAATCTACAAGATTTTTCTTCAGTTCTTTTCTTGCTTTAGAGTAAATTCCATTAAGAATGTAGCATGAAGAGCCTCTGTTCTTCAGTTTATTTGGTTGTTAATAATTTGACATGGAGTTGGGATCAGTTTTCTCAGTGGTACTCAATTTAGATGTTAGAAAATTCTTTCCAAATGTTTTGAATGTGTAAAATATTCCCTTAGCCTTAAAAATTTTAGATTGCATAAGACTATACTCAGAAAATTTTTTACTTTTTAAAAAAAGATTTGTATTTATTTACCTGAGAGGGAGTACAGAGGGAGAGAGAGAAGCAGACTCCCTGCTGAGCAGAGAGCCCAATTCTGATCTGGATCCCAGGACCCCCAGATCATGACCTGAGCTGAAGGTTGATGCTTAACTGACTGAACTGGGTGCCCCAGAAAATTTTTGCTTTTGACCCTACACTCACTTTGACCAACTACTCAGATAAAGGAGACTCAACAGCTCCTTCATTGTCTTGTACAGTTATATGGTACTCCTTTATGTTGATGTACCATTTAAAAAAAATTTTTTTTAAAGATTTTATTTATTTATTTGACAGAGAGAGACACAGCAAGAGAGGGAACACATGCAGGGCGTGTGGGAGAGGGAGAAGCAGGCTTCCCACTGAGCAGGAAGCCCGATGTGGGGCTCGATCTCAGGACCCTGGGATCATGACCTGAGCTGAAGGCAGACGATCAATGACTGAGCCACCCAGGCACCCCTAAAAAAATTTTTTTTAAAGAGTACCTTAATTTGAGCATCTGCATTGTTTTAAATTTTTGCTATAACCAGTGGTACAGTGGATAACACTGGCATCAATTTTTTTCCACCTTATTTGCAAAGGACTACATGTAGGTTCGATGCCTAAGCAGTGGATTTGCTATCCAGTGTTTGATGGTGGTGACAGATTTCCCACAATATATTTTATATCATCTTACCCATATACACACCAGTGAACTATGGGAAAAACATCGCCCCGCCCAACAAGGGTAATAGAGTGTTTTGTCAATTTTTATAGATTTTGGTGTACTAAAAATTGAGAAAAATTTAAAATATGTTTCTCCATTTGAAATTGTTTTATTATAAGGGAATCTGAGCATTTTCCCTAAATTTAAACATATTTACACTATGTTTTCTGTAATACATATTTTATGTTATTTGTCCATTTTTCCATGAGAATTTGCTTTTCTTAAATAGATACTTACAGAAATATAATAGGAAGGACTGGATGGGAGGGCGAGAGAGAGGAAGAGAAAGAACGAACACAGCGATTGAACATCTATGATAAAAATCTGACATATTCTGGTTTTAGTTTGAAGTGTGTGTGTATGTCTGTGTTCCAGGTTTGTTTTTTTTTAATAGTGAAATTCATTCATCCTTTAATGCTTCTGAATTTTGAGACCTAGTACCCAGGCTTTCCAACTCCAACTTAGATCATTAATAAATATTTTCTTGTAGTACTTGCATGACTTATTTTTAAACATTCAGATTTCTGATTCATTTGGAGTTTATCCTAGTGAACACAATGATATACATTTTCAGTTTTACTGTTTTTTTTTTTTAAACTATTGAATGGCCTTTATTTTTGTAAGATTTTTTACTTATTTATTTGGCAGAGAGAGAGATCACAAGTAGGCAGAGAGGCAGGCAGAGGGAGAGGGAAGCAGGCTCCCCGCTGAGCAGAGAGAGGGAGAAGGGAGCCTCTTGCTGAGCAGGGAGCCCGAGGCAGGTCTGGATCCCAAAACTCTGGGATCACACTTGACCCCAGAACTCTGGGATCATGACTTGAGCTGAAGGCAGACGCCTAATGACTAAGCCACCCAGGCACCCTGGTTTTGCACTTTTAATCCTAGGTATTTTACTTTTTTTTTTGCAAGATTCTCTTTGTAATTGTTCTTGAATATAAGAAAGGTTTTTAAATTTCATAATTTTTAACATTCTGATGGCTTACTGAAATGTTTATGTAAGTAAGAAGTAAGATTTCTTACTTGACTATGATGTATTGTTTTTAGTGTGATTTTAGATCCTTTTGCAATTATTTTATTTGTGATTAAGCAGGAATAGTCTGTACTTATTTTTTTTATCTTTTATATTTTGTATATTTACTATACAAATAAATATATAAATAATATATAAATGATAAATAAATATATATTATAAATATATAAATAACAAAATATATTTAATATATTTTATATACATATAATATATATATTTTTGTATATTTAATATACAAAGACATTTTGTACATCTTTGATGCCACTAAAACATCCTTCTAAAATGAAATGACAGTCTTGATTGAGTATAACATTAATACCTTCATTTGTTTAAAAAACTCTGAATGTTTTCTGGTCCTTTTTAATCTTTGCAACAATTTAACTGGCATTAGAATTGACTGGTTTTCAGTGTTTGGTAGAATTTTCCACTGAAACTCAATCTGGTTCTTGTGGAGGGTAGCACTTTGAAACTGGTATTTGGTTGCTTTTCTCACATACATTTTTTAAAAAATCTGAAAGGCAGTAGGTATACAGATGTTTTGTTGATGCATTTTTTTTTTTTTTACAGAAGCTAGAAAATAACATTTTTAAAATGGAGGTTTTTTACTTCTAATGCTATTTCATCCAGGCAAGACTATTTTTTAGACAGTATCTCTTCATTCTTGTTTCCAGAAATCAGCTGATGATTAATGGATATATTACTTTGTTGGTCACTCATAGAACTTAAAACAGAAAGAATGAAACACAGGTTAACTCAGATTTTTAAAATATCATTTATTTTCCTCTGCTTCTGATATATGAAAGGAAAGTGATGAATAATTTCCACCTGACCGCTATTTGTTTTCTTTCTTAATTCATTAAAAATAAACTCAGTGATAGAATTGTCCTATCTATATTCATGTATTTGTCAATATTTTAATTTTGAAAGGAATTCCCCCGCCCCCCATAACACAATTGCAAAATGCTCTCCTGTGACAACTACAGATGTGTCCATGGAATTCTAAATGTTTTTTCTGAAATATTTTTATACAAAGCAACCAAAAGCTTTCTGTGAATTTTCCTCTGCACAGCGCATACTTCTGGTTGGCACATGCCACATGCTCAAAGCCAAATATTTTTTGTGATTTCTATTTATCAGGGTCAAATCAGAGAATTTGATTTATGAAATCAAACTTTGAAACTGTGAGAAGCAGCTTGTATATTACTAATTATAAAGTGTATAGAGAGAAATTAATTTTTTTGCCTTGTTGATATCAGGATAGGAATATTTACAGGTCTGAGTAATTAAAATACCTGAGAGTTAATTCTTTTAGGATTTCTGAATGTCTCACACATAATTCAAAAATTAAGTTATAGGGAAATGAGTACTGTTTGAGCCCTCAATTTGCTCTTCTCCCCGCCTTCATTTTTTTAAAGTTTTTATTCAATTTCCAGTTAGTTAAAACAATGATAAATTCTAGTTAGTTAATACACAGTGTAATATTAGCGTCAAGTGCACCATGTAGTGATTCCACACCCACATGTCATTCGTGCTCATCTCAGCACGTGCTCTCCTGAACACCTGTCACCTGTTTCACCCAACATTTCCCTGCCTCCCCTCTGGTAACTGCCAGCTTGTTTTCTATAGTCATACATCTGTTTTTTGGTTTACCTCCTCCTCTCTTTCTTCCCCCCTTAGTTTATTTGTTTTGGGTCTTATTTTGAATACTAACCCTTATCACATTTGTCACTTGTAAATATCTTTTCCCGTTGCATAATTTGCTTTTGGTTTTGTTGGTTGTTTCCTTCACTGTGTAGGATCTTTTTAAAAGCAAAAATAAATAATTGGGATTTCATTTCCCCTTTACTCTTTAAAAAAATATTTTCCATTGATTCAGCAAATCATTCATAAGCATATGTTATTTCTCTTGGAAGTACACATAATCACATCCATGTCATTTATGATGTCCTTACCATGTTGTGGATTTAATGACCATGAAGTAGTAAATTCTGGCTCAGTTTTATGTTACCTGCCTAAGACAGCCTATTAAACATCATGAAATGCTTCCAGGTTTACTGAGTTGAGCTCTTTCCACTTTGCTTTTGGAAGTGTAAGTGAACACAAAGAACAATTTAAAAATAATTGTCGAGACACTAAAAAACATATAATCTTTGACTTAGTAGTTCTCATTGTAGAATTCTGACTTAAGAAAGCAGAACCTCAGGTAATAGTTTGCTTACAAGGAAGTTCAACATGATTTAATGGAATAAATAATATATCAAGCCATAGTATATCTGAATAGACACTATATATCTGAATTCCTATACCATATATTCAGTTATGTAAAGATCAGCATAGCTCATGAGACCTATTTCCACTTGAGAGTCAAAATTTTAAAATCAGAAGCAAGGCTTTAGAACTCAAAAGAATGTCTCAACCCTCCTAACTTAGTACCAGCCAAACTTTTTACTACCGCAGAACCGTTACATTCCAGCTACTATCCTATTATCCATTGTCATTATTATCAGTCATTATTTCATTATGACCCATTTTCATTGTTCTATTTTACTGTCATTACTACTTGAAATTACCAGACTGATATTAAAAATTATTATTTGTCTCGTTGTATTGAAATACAAGCGCATGACAGTCTGGCCTGTTCTCTTCAGTCGTCCCTATTAACATACACATATTTCTTGATTTATTGCAGACACTCAAAAATGTTCAGTACATAAATAGGTGAATTAAAAACTAGTAATAGAGTATCATGGAACCATTAAAGCACTTTAAAAAAAGATTGTATTTATTTTGCAATAGAGAAAAAGAGAGGGAGTGCTAGCAGGGGGAGGGAGAGGGAGAAGCAGACTGCTCGCTCAGTGGAGTCCAGTGTACGGCTCAGTCCCAACAACTTGAGATCCTGATCTGAGCAGAAATCAAGTTGGTTCTTTGATGTAAATGAACAAATGTAGAAAATGCTTCATTGAGGAAGGTAAAATTATTTAATATCATAAAATTACAGTCTCTTTTAATAAAAGTTAAAATCTCCAAACTGTTAAAAGAATAAGAGAGGAACTGTTTCTAAAGCTGTCACTAATTACCTTGGTTTTCTTGCATAATGAACCTCAGTTTTGTTCAAATCAGAAATATGCTTAAAGAAAATAAATGGCAATTTCCTTGGAAAGATGGATGCGTTCATTCCTAGTGATTCCTAAGAATTAAGATATGATGAAGTTTAGGAAATTTTTCTCATGCAACTGACAATGTAGTCAGCAGGATATAAGCATTAGTTGGTGGATATATTCCATTGTATAAAATTCAACTTTAGCCTGCCCTTAATTGAAGTAACTTCTTTTAGATTTAATTATATTCTACTTTTCTTCTTAAATTTTTATGTTCATTTTTCCTTACCCTTATTGAAATATTAACATATAACACGTGAAGTTTAAGGTGTCCAGTTAAGGTGTCCAGTCTAATCAGATACAGGCATGCATTGCAAATGCTTACCACAGTGATCTTAGTTATTACCTCTGTCTTCTCAATTTTAATTTGGGGGAAGAGTGGTAATATTTAAGATTTACTTTCTTAATGACTTTCAAGTATAAAATCAATATCATTAATTATTGTCATGATGTTATACATTAGATTCCCAGAACTTAGTGATATTATAGCTGCAAGTTTGTGCACTTTGACCAAATTCTCATTTCTGCCACCTACAGCCCCTAGCAACCACCATTTTGTTCTCTGTGTCTATGAGATTGCTTTTTTTTTTTAAGAGTCTGCACATAAATGACAACTTAAGCACCTAGAGAGTACAATACTAGCTGAAATGTCAGAGAAAAACAAATACCATATGATTTCACTCATATATGGAATTGAAGAAACAAAACTAACAAAGGAAAAAAGATGTAAATAACATCCAAAAAGGCTCTTAAAATAGACAACTGGTGGTTGCCAGAGGCGAGGTAGGTAGGGTGATAAGGGAAATTGATAAAGGGGATTAAGAGTGCACTTCTCTTGAAGAGTACTGAGAAATATATAGAATTGTTGAATTATTACACTGTACACCTGAAACTAAATGGTCAGTAATACTTGATTTGAAAAAAAAAAAAATCAAAATAAAACAAACAAAAAAAAAACCTTGGGGCACCTGGGTGGCTCTGTGGGTTAGCCTCTGCCATCAGCTCAGGTCATGGTCTCAGGGTCCTGGGATCCAGCCTGGGGTCTGGCTCTCTGCTCAGCAGGGAGCCTGCTTCCCCCTTTCCCTCTGCCTGCCTCTCTGCCTACTTGTGATCTCTCTCTGTCAAATAAATAAATACTTAACATTCTCTGACTTTCTCCCCTTAGTTTAATGTCCTCAAGCTCCATCTGTGTTGCTGCAAAGTCAGAATTTTCTCCTTTCATGGGGCTAAATAATATTCCTTTGTGTGGACTGGGGCACCTGGGTGGCTCAGTCAGTCAAGCATCTGCCTTCAGGTGAGGTCATGATCCCCAGGTCCTGGTATCAAACCCTACCTTGGACTCCCTGCTTAGCGGGGAGCCTGCTTCTCCTTCTCCCTCTGCCACCCTCGCCCTGCTTGTGCTATCTCTTAAATAAAATATTTTTTAAAATATTCCATTTTTGTGGATACATACTACCTTTTCTTTATCCATTTATCTTTCAATATACATGTAGGTAGATTCCACGTATTGGTTATTGTGCACAATGCTGCAATGAACATGAAGCTACAAATATCTCTTCGAGGCTCTGTTTTCATTTCCTTTATATATACTACCTAAGAATGAATTTGCTCAATCATGTGGTAATAGTAAACTCCATACTGTTATCCATGGTGGCTTATCATTTTATATTTCCATGGTGGCTTACCATTTTATATTCCCAAAATAGTGCTCCCCTTTTCCCACTGCATTGCCAACATGTGTCTCTTGTCTGTTCAATATAGCTGTTTTAACATGTGTGAAATACTATTTCAGGGTGGTTTTGATTGGCATTTCTCTGATGAAGTGATGTTGGGCACCTTTCTTGTACCTGTTACCCACCTGTATGTCTTCTCTGGAAAAATGTCTATCAGGCCCTCCCCCCTTTTTAATTAGATTGCTTGGATTTTTGCTATTGAGTTGTGTGAGTAATTCATATAGATTTTATATTAACTCCTTATCTGATAGATGGTTTTAAAATATTTTCTGCTGTTTGTAGGTTACCTTTTTGTTTTCCTAAATTTTTGCTTTGCGGAAGCTTTGTAATTCAATATAAATCTACTTGATTATTTTTGCCATGGTTGCTTGTGCTTTTTTTGTCATATCCAAAAAAATCATTGCTAAGACCCATATCGAGGAATATATTCTCTGTGTTTTCTTTTAGTAGTTTAACAGTTTGGGATCTTATGTATAAGAATTTAAGCCATTTCAAGTTAATTTTGGGTAGCGGTGTAGATATGAGTCCAGTCTCATTCTTCTGCATGTTATTGTCCAGTTTCCCCAACACCACATATGGAAGAAACTATCTTTCTTCTGTTGAATCTTCTTGATTTCCTTGTGAAATAGGAGTTCACCATATATGCAAGGGCTCGTTTCTGGACTCTAGATTCTGTTCTGTTGCTCTGTGTGTCTGTATTTACGCCAGGACCGTTGTTTTGATTACTACAGGTTTGTATTAAAGTCTGAAATCAGAAAGAATAATGACTGCCAGCTTTGTTTTTCCTCAAGACTCTTGGTGATTCAGAGTCTTTTGTTACATAAAATTTCAGGATTGTTTATCTCTTACCATGAAAACTGTCATTGGAATTTTGATAGGGCTTGCATTGAGTCTGTAGATACCTCTGGGTAGTATTCATCAGTGAATTCAGTTATTTCATCAGTGTCTAAAATCTTTTTATGAAATAGATTTGATATATAATGCTGTAAAATTTAAGTTGTATAAGATGTTAACTTGATACATTTATTTTTTAAAATTTTTAAAAATATTTTATTTATTTATTTGACAGAGAGAGAGAGAGAGAGAGAGAGATCACAAGTAGGCAGAGAGGCAGGCAGAGAGAGAGGGGGAAGCAGGCTCTCTGCTGAGCAGAGAGCCCGATGCGGGGCTCGATCCCAGGACCCTGAGATCATGACCTGAGCTGAAGGCAAAGGCTTGATCCACTGAGCCACCCAGGCGCCCCAACTTGATACATTTATATGTTGCAATATAATTGCCATTGTAGCAATAATTAGCACCTCTATGATGTTACATTTTATTTCTTTTAAGTGATTAGAATAATTATGTTTTAATCTCTTGGCAAATTCAATGGTCATAATACCATTGTTGTATTTACTCTCCTGTGCATTAGATCCCTAGAGCTTATTTCCTACTCATTGTATGTTTGTAACCTCAGTCAGTATTTGTCCTTTCCCTCTATCCCCCAGCCCCTGGTACTCTCCATTTTACTGTTTCTGTGAGTTTGTCTTTTTTAGATTCTGCATGTGACTGATAACATATAGTTTGTTTTTCTCTGACTTACCGCACATAGAATAAAGTCCTTAAAAAATAAAATAAATAAAGTACTCAAAGTCCATTTACGTTTTCACAAATGGCAGGATGTTTGTTCCTAGGTTAAAGATATCCCTACGTATTTTGATACTCTTGTAAATGGAATTGTGTTTCTTTTACAGATAGTTTTTTCTTAGTGTAGAGAAATGCAACTAATATATATTTTTTAAGATTTTATTTGTTTATTTGTCAAAGAGAAAGAAAGCACAGCAGGGAGAGCTGCAGGCAGAGCAGGCAGATGGAGATGCAGGCTCCCCACTGATCAGGGAGCCCGATGTGGGACTTGATCCCAGGACTCAGGGATTATGACCTGAGCCGAAGGCAGACACTTAAACCAGGTGTCCCCGCAACTAATCTTTTTATATTAATTTCATATCCTGCAACTTTAATTTGGTGATTAGTTCTAATAGTTTTCTTTGGTAGGGTCTTCAGGGATTTTCTATGTAACATCATATTTTCTGTAAACTGAAATAGTTTTACTTCTCCCTGATAAATTACTGGATGCCTTTTCTTTCTTTGCCTAATTGCTCTAGTGGGACTTACAGCTGTGCTGAATAGGAGATGAGAGTGGGCACCTTGATCTTATTCCTAATCCTAGCAGGAAAGTTTTCGGTTTTATACCATGGAGGTTTTTTTTTTTTTTTTAATACAGATTTTGTTATATTGAGATGCATTCCTTTTATACCCCAATTCTTGAGTGTTTTCAACATGAAAGGATGTTGAATCTTGGCCAATGCTTTTCCTGCATCTATTGAGATGATTATAAGATTTTTCCATTTTTATTTTTATTTCAATCAGCTAATTAACATAAAATGTATTACTGGTTTCAGAGGTAGAGGTCAGTAATTTGTCAGTCTTCTAGAATATCATGTGCTCATGACATCACGGGCCCTCCTTAATGTCCAGTACCCAGTTACCCCATCCCCCACCCAACTCCCATCCAGCAATACTCAGTTTGTTCCCTATGATTGAGTCTTTTATGGTTTGTCTTCCTCTATGATTTTGTCTTCATTTTATTAATTTATTACATTTAATTATTTGCATATATGGATCTACCTTTGTATCCCAGGGGAAAATCCCAGTTGAGCATGGTGTATAGTCTTCTCAATGCCCTCTTGGTTTTGGTTTGCTAGAATTTTGTTGAGATTTTTTGCAAATACAAGAAAAGCACAGGCAGGAGGGTGCCTGGTTGGTGCAGTTGGTTGAGTGACAGACTCTTGGTTTCAGCTCAGGTCATGATCTCATCGTCATGAAATCAAGCCCACATCCAGCTCTGTGCTCAGTGTGGAGTCTGCTTGACTTTCTCTCCCTCTGCCCCTCCTGCTCCTGCTCTCTCTGTCTCTCTAAAATAAAGAAATAAATCTTAAAAACAAAAAAAACCATAGGCCAATATCCCTATACGTAGTATCCTAATATGACTTTGGTATCAGGGTAATGCTGGCCTCATAAAGTTTAGTTTAGGGGGCACCTGGGTGGCTCAGTCAGTTAAGCGTCTGCCTTTGACTCAGGTCATGATCCCAGCATCCTGGGATCTAGTCTTGCATCAGGCTCCCTGTTCAGCAGGAAGCCTGCTTCTCCCTCTTCGGCTCCCCCTGATTTTGTTCCCTCTCTTGCTGTCTCTTTGTCAAATAAATAAATAAAATCTTAAGAAAAAAAAAAGTTTAGGGAAATTGGAAGGGGATGTGAACCATGAGAGACTATGGACTCTGAAAAACAATCTGAGGGTTTTGAAGGGGCGAGGGGGTGGGAGGTTGGGGGAACCAGCTGGTAGGTATTGGAGAGGGCACGGATTGCATGGAGCACTGGGTGTGGTGCAAAAACAATGAATACTCTTACGCTGAAAAAAAAAAAAGTTTAGGAGTGTTCCCTCCTCTTCTGTTTTTAAGAAGAGTTTGACAAGAATTGGTGTAATTTTTTCAAATGTTTGATAGAGTTCACCAGTGAAATCATCTGGTCCTGATGTTTCCTACTAGGTATAATGTCTACTCTTTCAGTTCTGAGTCTCTCTTTTTTTTTTTTTTTGTCTAGCTAAGGGATTGTCAACTTTCTCATATTTTTTAAAAAATACACCTTTTAGTTATAATATTTTCTATTGTCTTTTATATCTCCATTTATTTATTTTTTAAATTTTTTTTCAGTGTTCCAAGATTCATTGTTTATACACCACATCCGGTGCTACATGCAGTCCGTGCCCTACTTAATACCCACCACCAGGCTCACCCAACCTCCTCCCTTCCTCCCCTCCAAAACCCTCAGTTTGTTTCTGAGTCCACAGTCTTTCATGGTTCCTCTCCCCCTCTGATTTCCCCCAATTCACTTTTCCTTTCCTTCTCCTAATGTCCTCCGTGTTATTCCTTATGTTCCACAAATAAGCGAAACCATATGATAATTGACTCTCTCTGTTGACTCATTTCACTCAGCATAATCTCTCCCAGTCCCATCCATGTTGATACAAAAGTTGGGTATTCTTCCTTTCTAATGGAGGCATAATGCTTCATTGGAGATATGAACCATATCTTTTTTTATCCATTCATCTGTTGAAGGTCATCTTGGCTCTTTCCACAGTTTGGTGACTGTGGCCATTGATGCTATGAACATTGGGGTACAGATGGCCCTTCTTTTCACTACATCTGTATCTTTTCTCCATTTATTTTTGTTCTGATCTTTGTCATGTTTTCTCTTCTAATAACATTGGGCTTACGTTCTTCTTTTTCTAGTTCCTTGAGGTATACATGTAGATTGCTTGTTTGAGAGCTCTTTTTTTTTTTTTTAAAGATTTTATTTATTTGACAGAGATCACAAGTAGGCAGAGAGGCAGACAGAGAGAGAGGAAGGGAAGCAGACTTTCTGCTGAGCAGAGAGCCCGATGTGGGGCTCGATCCCAGGACCCTGAAATCATGTCCCGAGCCAAAGGCAGAGGCTTTAACCCACTGCGCCCCCAAGCGCCCCATCGAGAGCTCTCTTTTAAGGTAGGCCTTAACTTCCCTTTTAGAACTGTTGCTGCTGCATCACATAGATTTTGGCATATTGTGTTTCCATTTTCATTTGTTTCAAGGTTTTTTTTTTTATTTCTGTTTTTATTTCTTTGATGCATTGTCAGTTCAGGAGCATGTTTAATTTCCACACATTTGTGAGTTTTTTTATTACTGATTTTCCTTTTCATAGCATTGTGGTCAGAAAAGATTCTTGGTGTAATTTCAGTTCTCTTACATTTGCCACCATGTGTTTTGTACTTAAGAAAAGGTATATCCTGGAAAAAGGTCTATGCATGCTTGAGAAGAATGTATATTTTGCTGCTGTTAGTTGAAATTATTTAAAAATGTGTTTAGGTCCATTAGGACCATTAGGGCTATTAGGTCCATTATGTGTAGTTTAAGTCCAGTGTTTCCTTATTGATTTTTTGTCTGGGTGATATATCCATTGTTTAAAGTGGGGTTTTCAAGTCCCTTACTTTATGTTTCTCTATAGTGATATATTAATATTTGCTTAGTACGTTTACATGCTGCAAGATTGGATGAATATTTATTTATGGTTATTACAGTCTATTGACAAACTGACCTGTTTATTGTAAAATGACTTTCTTGTTACAATTTATTTTTTAATCCATTTACCCATTGTGTCTTTTGATTGGGGAGTTTAGTCTGTTTACCTTTTTAAAAAATACTTACTTGAGGGGGCCTGGTGGTTCAGTGGGTTAAAGCCTCTGTCTTCAGCTCAGGTCATGATTTCAGGGTCCTGGGATCGGGCCCCGCATTGGGCTCTCTGCTCAGTGGGGAGTCTCCTTCCCTCTCTCTGCCTGTTACTCTGCCTGCTTGTGATATCTGTCAAATAAATAAATAAAATCTTAAAAAAAAAAAAAACAACTTACTTGAAAGAGCATTTGTGTGAGCAGCGGGGAGGGGCAGAGGGAGAGGGAAAATACTCAAGCAGACTCCCCACTGAACAGGGAGACCAATGCTCACTTAATCAACTGAGCCACTCTTGTGCTCCTAATCCATTTACATTTAAGGTAACTTTTTATAGGTAAAGACTCACTAATGCCATCTTGTTCTTTTTCTGGCTGGAGTCTTGCTAGTGGAAGCCACCTTGGGACCATGGTATGTGCCTGGGTCCCCTAGAGCCTACAGGGAGTGACCTAGGATAATGGGCTTAAGCCTGGTATGGAGACAGGTTGGCTCTGGTGTCTGCCCTGAAATCAAACACTGACTTTACCACACTTTTCCCATGGAAGAACATCTCTCACTCTTTCTGTCTTTGATAGGCTGCCTAGACTTGGGGGGGTGTGTTATGGGGGATACGTGAATGTGTTCTTCCTGCTGTTACCAATCCCAAATTTGATTGCCCCTTGCTCAAGAGGCCAGTACTCAAGAGATGAGTTTTGATTGGAGGGAATTTGAGTTTTATTCAGGAGGCTGGCCACTTGGGGAGAACGTGGACTCTTGTTCAAAAGCCAACTATAAGGTTTCTACCTCACCCAAGTGTTTTTAAAGGGGCTTAGGGCAGTAAATCAGAGAAGGGAGTGTAGTGGCCTGCAGCTTTTCTTGATTATGTGGAGACTTGAGGATGCCAGCTCCAAACATTATCTCAGTGGGAGGGGTTGTTGCAAGGGGCTCTGGTTCTTGTGAGGGTCAGGGGTACTCTGTTCTTTCTGCGAAGGAGGGCAAGGTCTCCAGATCCACAAAGGAAGACTAGTAAGATCATTTATGTGACCTAAACAAAGAAAAACATTTTCCTAAAACCGTGCTGGGCTAGTCAGAAAGCTGAGGTAGTGTCAAACAGACTTGCCGGTCTCTGTGGGTGAGATAAAATCTGATCCTTCACTCCTCAAGGGCGGTAGTCTGCAGATAGCAAACAAAGTATATTTGTTCTGTTACAGATCAAGGGTCTTAATGCAGCAGGTAAGAAGTGCGTTGTCATAAAGAACTCAACCCTTAATACTAACTGGAGTGCTGTAATACTGTCTTCCTCAGTGCATCTTTTTAAATTTCTGTGTTCTACCTGTATGTATGTATAACCCCTGGCCTTAATCTTTGGTTCTGTGTACAAAATAGTTGTTCAGATCAATATGTGTGTGTGTGTGTGTGTGTGTGAGATGGTGGTGTGGAAAGCAGATTGCTATACTACAATTTTGTCTAGTGTTTCATTTTGAGTTTACCATAAAATGTACATGTTCCATAGTCAAATAATCATCTCTAATGTCATGTTGGACCATATTAAACAGTATTCATTTGGGGCACCTGAGTGGATCAGTCAGTTAAGCATCCAACTCTTGATTTCAGCTCACGTCATGATCTCAGGGTCCTGAAATTGAGCCTTATGTGGGAGAGGAGGGAGGGTTTGTTTGGGATTCTCTGTCTCCCTCTCCTTCTGCCCTTCCCCCCCACTCTTGCTTTCTCTCTAAAATAAATAAGACCTTTAGGAAAATACATTTAAACTTCTTATGGAACTGTATGAATGAGTTATTTAGTACCTAATCACATTGAAGTCACTACTCCATCCATGCATTTATTTAAGTTTATATAGGCTATTTTTTTAAACTTTTGCCATTTAGATTTACATTTGAGAGAAATTCTGAGAACTGATTCAATTTTAAAGAATTATTTTTTATTCCAAACTATCTGATGAAATATAATACCTGTAATTTGGTTACAAGTTCTGAGAATTGGTGCCAATATGTGTTGTTCAAAGTCAACTACTTATGTAATTGCAAATACTGTTTTTTCATGTGTTTAATTACTATAATTTGAATTAATAGTTTTCTCAGTTGGCAACAATGGCAATTAAACCAAAATGTAATTCACTTTGTAGGTATCTATGAGAGATGTTATATGAATTAATTGAATATACATCTATTCTTTAAAAATAATGCTATATACACAAGATGTTGTTTTTCTGGATTTCCAATAAGAAATGTAACTATATTTATAATGCAAATATAATAATAGTCAATAAGTGAGTTTGTCTAACTAAATCCAAAACCATATTTTAATGGTTTCTAAACATTTTCCATTAAAAGTAACCATGTATCATGGTAGGTCTTAAATACATTTTAAAGCCTGATTGACAATTACTAAATTATGTTTTTGTGATTGTACCTTGTAAACCTTTGTGGGACTTTTTGTGAGAAATTCAGTTATCCAGTAGAATAGCTTCAAAACTGTGAGATAATCTGTTTTTAGATCTGATGATCAGTCATACAATAAATACTACTGGGATAGGAATGCAATTTAGACTGAAAACAGAAATACTAATTCTCCCCACACTTACAATCTTCTACTCCAAGGTCATTGAATTGGTACACATGTTAGAAGACAGATACTGATATAGGTAGATAGCCAGAACTTGAAGGGAACTGAAAATGTTGGTGAATAGCAGTAAAATTAATGACTCAACACACAAAACCAACTCAGTGAATAGTCTAAATTGTGTAACAAATGACCACATTTAAAATCTTGGGAGTGCGTGGATAATATTTGGGAAAAAAATCTATATACCACTTAGGGATCTCTTTTTTCTTGGACTGTGTGTGTGTGTTTCCTGGATACTTTTACTTTTTAAAACAAATTATAAGGCTAACTGACTAAGTCCATATTTGATTAAGCTATTCTACTACTCTCAATTCAATATGTATTTAAATTATAACACACATTAAGATAGATTACAATATCTGCTATTATATGGTCATAAAGTTTTGTCTGTTTCATTATTTTTTAAGATTTCATTTATGTAAGAGCAAGAGAATGAGAAAGAGAGCATGAGGGTGGGGAGGGTCAGAGGGAGAAGCATACTTCCTGCTGAGTGGGGAGCCTGATGTGCGGCTATCCTGGGACTCCAGGATCATGATCTGAGCCAAAGGCAGTCAGTCACTTAACCAGCTGAGCCACCCAGGCACCCCTGTTTCATTATATTTATATTATAATTTATGAAAATATAAGGCAAATATTCTATAATATTTATCCTGTAAATGTAATTGGCTCTTAATCTTAAAGACTTTCAGTTGTAACTTGGCAATCATTATATTTGTCTCTTTTATCAACTTGATTTCAGTGACAACAGCCTTTTCTACTCCTAGTATCCCAATACTGAGTAGAATGCTTGATTTCCACACCATTATGCTTTGCTTTCTCGATATAAGTGACAGATCCATCCTTTCAGGTGTTCTCATTTTTTTTAAATAGACTATTTTTAGAGCAATTTTACATTGACAGCCGAATGGAGCTGAAGGTACAGAGATTTTCTATATACTTGTTGCCCTCACTTTTACAAATCCTCTCCTATTACCAAAATCCTATACCAAAGCGCTTTGATAGAACTGATGAACGTACACAGACACGTCATTGTATCCAAGGCCTATAGTTTATCATAGAATTCACTCTTGGTGTTAAACCTTTTGTGTATTTGGACAAATGTATAATGACAAGTACTCACCGGTATACCATCTGACAGAGTGGTTTCACTGCCTTAAAACTGCTTCCTGCTTGACCTAGTCATCCTTCCTCCACCCCAATACTAGGCAACTACAATTTGTTTTTTTCTGTCTTCAAAGTTTTGCCTTTTACAAAATGTCATATACTGATAGCCATATAGTATATAGCATTTTCGGATTGGCCTTTCACTTAGTCATTTGTATTTTAAGTTTCCTCGATGTCTTTTCATGTCTCACTAGCTCATTTTTTTTTTTTTTAGTACTGAATAATACTCCATTGTCAGGATGTGCCACAGTTAATTAATAAACTGATTTACTGAAAGACATCTGGGATGCTTCCAAGTTTGGGCACCGAGGAATAAAACTGCTAAAAAATCCCTCTCTGGGTTATTGTGTAGACATAAATGTTTGATGTTTGGATAAATAAGAAGTGCATCATTGCTGGGCACCTAGGAATAAAACTGCTAAAAACATCCCTCTCTGGGTTATTGTGTAGACATAAATGTTTGATGTTTGGATAAATAAGAAGTGCATCATTGCTGGATGACATTCTGGTATTTTGTATTGTAATAAACGACCCAAATTCTTCTGAAGTTGCTACATCATTTTGCATTTTCCCAGCAACAGATGAAATCCTGTTGCTTCACAACACCCTTGCACTTGGTGTTGTCCACGCTCTAGATTTTGGCCACCCTAACACGTGTGAGGTGGTATCTCACTGTTGTTTTAATTTGCATTTCCCCGATGACATAAGATGTGGGGAGCATCTTTTGATGTGCTTATTTGCCATCTGTCTGTTTTCTTTGGTCAAGCATGTGTTAAGGTCTTTGGCTCATTTTCTGATGAGGTTTTCTTACTCTTGGGTTTTAAGGCTTCTTGTATGTTAAGTGTTATAACTGGATAATAATCCTGTATCAGATGTGTCTTTTGCAAGAATTTTTCCCATTCTTTGGCATGTCTTGTCATTGTTTTCATACTCTCTTTCATGGAATACGCATTTTTTAACTTTAATGAAGTCCAGCTTATCCATTATTCTTTCACGGCTGGAGACTTTGGTGGTGTCTCCCAAAAATCATCATGATACCCAAGGCCAACCAGGTTTTCTTCTTTATTGCTTTCTAGGAGCTTTACAGTTTGGTGTTTTGTGTCTTCAATTTCTTTCACTACTATCTTCCAATTTTCAGTGTTCAGTTCTTTCATCTCCTTGGTTAAATTTATTTCTAGATTTTTTTTTTCTTTTTGCTGCAACTCCTAATGGGATTGTTTTCTTAATTTCTCTAATATTTCATTGAGTGTATACAAATCCAACAGATTTTTGTATATTAATTCTTTATCCTACAACTTTATTGAATTCACATATTAGCTCTAAAAGGTTTTTTGGTGGTGCCTTTAGGGTTTTTTATATATGTTCTCTCCAAATAGACAAGCTTTATATTTCTTCCTTTCTGATTTGGTAGTTACTCCAGCTAGGGTGGCCAATACTATATTGAATGAAAGTGAGGAGAGTGGGCATCCTGTCTTCTTCTTAAGTTTAGAGGAAATGCTTTCAGCTTTTGACCATCAAGTATAATGTTTGCTATGGGTTTGTGATACATTGTGTTTATTATGTTGAGGTATATTCTGTCTAAATTCACTTTGTTGAGAGTTTTTTTAAAATTTTTTCTTATTTTTTAAATTTCTTTTCAGTGTTCCAGAATTCATTGTTTATGCACCACACCCAGTGCTCCATGCAATACATGCCCTCCACAATACCCACCACCAGGCTCACCCAACCTCCCACCTCTACCCCTCCAAACCCCTCAGTTAGTTCCTCAGAGTCCACAGTCTTTCATGGTTTGTCTCCTCCTCCAGTTTCCCCCAACTCCCTTCCCAACTCCATCTTCCCATGTCCTCTGTGATATTCCTTATGCTCCACAAATAAGTGAAACCACATGATAATGACTCTCTCTGCTTGACTTATTTCACTCAGCATAATCTCTTCCAGTCCCATCCATGTTGATACAAAAGTTGGGTATTGATCCTTTCTGATGGAGGCATAATTCTCCATAGTATATATGACCACATCTTTATCCATTCATCTGTTGAAGGGCATCTTGGTTCTTTCCACAGTTTGGCGACTGTGGCTATTGCTGCTATGAACCTTGGGGTACAGATGGCCATTCTTTTCACTACATCTGTATCTTTGGGGTAAATACCACTGGTGCAATTGCAGGGGCATAGGGAAACTCTATTTTTAATTTCTTAAGGAATCTCCACACTGTTTTCTGAAGTGGCTGCACCAACTTGCATTCCCACCAACAGTGTAAGAGGGTTCCCCTTTCTCCACATCCTCTCCAACACAGGTTGTTTACTGTCTTGTTAATTTTGGTCATTCTAACTGGTGTAAGGTGGTATCTCAATATGGTTTTGATTTGAATCTCCCTCAGTGATGATGAACATTTTTTCATGTGTCTGATAGCCATTTGTATGTCTTCATTAGAGAAGTGTCTGCTCATATCTTCTGCCCATTTTTTGACATGGTTATCTGTTTTGTGT
This sequence comes from Lontra canadensis, assembly GCF_010015895.1. Lineage (NCBI taxonomy): Eukaryota > Metazoa > Chordata > Mammalia > Carnivora > Mustelidae > Lontra > Lontra canadensis. The sequence continues at coordinate 11,239,985 of NW_022631041.1, forward strand.
GTGTTGAGTTTGAGGAGTTCTTTATAGATCCTGGATATCAACCTTTTGTCTGTACTGTCATTTGCAAATATCTTCTCCCATTCCGTGGGTTGCCTCTTTGTTTTGTTGACTGTTTCCTTTGCTGTGCAGAAGCTTTTGATCTTGATGAAGTCCCAAAAGTTCACTTTTGCTTTTGTTTCCTTTGCCTTTGGAGACATATTTTGAAAGAAGTTGCTGTGGCTAATGTCGAAGAGAACTGCCTATGTTCTCCTCTAGGATTGTGATGGATTCCTGCCTCACGTTGAGGTCTTTTATCCATTTCGAGTTTATCTTTGTGTATGGTGGAAGAGAATGCTTGAGTTTCATTCTTCTACATATAGCTGTCCAATTTCCCTAGCACCATTTATTGAAGAGACTGTCTTTTTTCCACTGTATATTTTTTCCTGCTTTGTCAAAGATTATTTGACCATAAAGTTGAGGGTCCATGTCTGGGCTCTCTACCCTGTTCCACTGGTCTGTGTGTCTGTTTTTGTGCCAGTACCATGCTGTCTTAGTGATCACAGCTTTGTAATAAAGCTTAAAATCAGGCAACGTGATGCCCCCAGTTTTGTTTTTCTTTTTCAACATTTCCTTAGCAATTTGGGGTTTCTTCTGATTCCATACAAATTTTAGGATTGTTTGCTCTAGCTCTTTGAATAATACCGTTGGAATTTTGATTGGAATGGCATTGAAAGTATAGATTGCTCTAGGCAGTATAGACATTTTAACAAAGTTTATTCATCCTATCCATGAACATGGAATGGTCTTCCATCTTTTTGTGTCTTCTTCAATTTCTTTCATGAGTGTTCTGTAGTTCCTTGAGTACAGATCCTTTACCTCTTTGGTTAGGTTTATTCCCAGGTATCTTATGGTTCTTGGTGCTATAGTAAATGGAATCGATTCTCTAATTTCCCTTTCTGTATTTTCATTGTTAGTGTATACAGTGTATACTGTATAACTGTAGTGTATACAGTTACAGTGATTTCTGTACATTGATTTTGTATCCTGCCACATTACTGAATTGCTGTTATGAGTTCTAGTAGTTTGGGAGTTTTTATCATAAATGGATGTTGAACTTTTGAAATAGTTTCAGTGCATTTGCTGACATGAACATAAGATTTTAGCCTTCTATTTTGTTAATGTGGTATTTCACATTGATTTGCAGATGTTGAAACATTTTTACATCCATGGAATAAATCTTATTTGTTCATATTGTATGTCTTCTTTAAAGTATTTTGTTGAGGATCCATGTTCGTCTTTGCATATGTGTTCATCAGGGTTATTGGCCTGTTTCTTCTCTTGTCCTGTCCTTTCCTGGTCTTAATTGAGCAATTTATGATTCCATGTTCTTTTTTTTTAGCATATTGTCAAAAGCATTTGCATTGTTTAAAATATTTTAGTGGTTGCTTAGAATTTGCAATATAGGTCTGTGCCTAATCCAGATCCACTTTTAAATAATACTGTAACATTTGACAGTTAATAAAAGATTCTTATAAGTAATCACAATCCCTCCCTAACATTCCTTGTATTACTGCTGTCATTCATTTATGCATAAGCAGACCTAAGAACATATAAGAATGTGTGTGTGTGTGTGTGTGTGTGTGTGCAAGCATATGACTGTCTTTGAAGAAGCTTTTTTGATGATATCCAATGTGTAGATTTTTTTCATTTATGAATTACGCTTTTGGTATAATTAGAATAGGCTTTCTTCTAGAAGTTTTATAATTTTAAATCAAATCTGTTATCCATCATAAATTTATATTTCTATATGTGGGGTATAAGATTTTTTGGGGGGTGTAGTAGGGATAGAAAATTCTTCCAACACATGTATGTTAATTTCTACAAACTGCCTAAGATTTTCATTGGAATTTTATTAAATCTTTTGATAAATTTTTGGAGAATGGGTATCTTAACAAGATTGAGTTTTCTAAATCATAAACAGTTTAACTTTCCACATTTGTTATCTTAATTTCCTTAGCAATTTTGAAGTGCTCAGTGTATAGATCTTTCAAAGTTTTTGTTGGGTATACCCCTGTATATTCTGTAATTTTATACAATTTTAAAAGGTATTTTAAAATTTCACTTCCAGAGCTTTTAGGAAGAAATATGATTTCGTATCATAATGTATAATATGCAGTTTTGCTTAAGTTATTAACTTCTAGCAGTGATTTTATAGATTCATGAGATTTTCTACATAGATCTTCCTATCTGTGAATAAAGACATTTTTATTTCTTCCTCTTCCATGTGGATGCATTTTAATTTTTATCCTTTTACTTCAGTGCCTAGACCTTCTATGTAATGTTGAATAAAAGTAATGAGAGCAGACACCTTCTTTTTCCTGACTTCTTTAGGGAAAATATACATTTCTTTGTCATTAAGAATGTTACTAGCTTAAAAGAAATGTTATTAGCTGTTGGTTTTTGTAGATGCTCTTAATCCTGTTGAGGAAGTTCCCTTCTGTTTCTAGTTTTATGAGAAAAATGTATTTTGGATTTTGTTACACATTTGTTATTTGTCAATTGAGGTAACAGGATTTTTTTTTAGTTTATTAATATTGTGAATTATAGTCCTTGATATTAGAAAGTTAAACCAACTTTGCAAACTTGGGGTAAACACCAGGTCATCATGATGTATTATCTTTTTAACATATTGTTGAATTAGCTGTGCTAATTTCCCTTTAGAAATTTTGCATCTATGGTTTTGAAGAATATTGTCCTGATATTTTATATTCTTATACTGTCATTCTTTAGTATTGGTATTACCACAATGCTAATCTCATAACATGAATTTGGAAACATTCATTCTTTTTCATTTTTCTGAAGACATTTAGAGAGTCTTTTTTTTAAAGATTTTATTTATTTATTTGACAGAGATCACAAGTAGGCAGAGGCAGACAGAGAGAGACATTGATATGGCATTATTCCTTTTATTTTTTAATTTCTTTTCAGTGTAACAGTATTCATTGTTTTTGCACCACACCCAGTGCTCCACGAAATCCGTGCCCTCTCTAATACCCACCACCTGGTTCCCCCAACCTCCCACCCCCTGCCCCTTCAAAACCCTCAGATTGTTTTTCAGAGTCCACAGTCTCTCATGGTTCACCTCCCCTTCCAATTTCCCTCAACTCCCTTCTCCTTCTCCATTTCCCCTTGTCCTCCATGCTATTCGTTATGCTCCACAAATAAGTGAAACCATATGATAATTGACTCTCTATGCTTGACTTATTTCACTCAGCATAATCTCTTCCAGTCCCGTCCATGTTGCTACAAAAGTTGGGTATTGATACTTTCTGATGGAGGCATCATACTCCATAGTGTATATGGACCACATCTTCCTTATCCATTCATCTGTTGAAGGGCATCTTGGTTCTTTCCAGTTTGGCGACTGTGGCCATTGCTGCTATAAACATTGGGGTACAGATGGCCATTCTTTTCACTACATCTGTATCTTTGGGGTAAATACCCAGTAGTTCAATTGCAGGGTCATAGGGAAGCTCTATTTTTAATTTCTTGAGGAATCTCCACACTGTTTTCCAAAGTGGCTGCACCAACTTGCATTCCCACCAACAGTGTAAGAGGGTTCCCCTTTCTTCCACATCCTCTCCAACACATGTTGTTTCGTGTCTTGCTAATTTTGGCCATTCTAACTGGTGTAAGGTGGTATCTCAATGTGGTTTTAATTTCAATCTCCCTGATGGCTAGTGATGATGAACATTTTTTCATGTGTCTGATAGCCATTTGTATGTCTTCTGCCCATATCTTCTGCCCATTTTTTTAAAAAATATGATTGTCTGTTTTGTGTGTGTTGAGTTTGAGGAGTTCTTTATAGATCCTGGATATCAACCTTTTGTCTGTACTGTCATTTGCAAATATCTTCTCCCATTCCATGGGTTGCCTCTTTGTTTTGTTGACTGTTTCCTTTGCTGTGCAGAAACTTTTGATCTTGATGAAGTCCTAAAAGTTCATTTTCACTTTTGTTTCCCTTGCCTTTGGAGACATATCTTGAAAGAAGTTGCTGTGGCTGATATCAAAGAGGTTACTGCCTATGTTCTCCTCTAGGATTCTGATGGATTCCTGTCTCACGAATCCATTTTATCCATTCCTGTCTCACGAATCCTTTTATCCATTTCGAGTTTATCTTTGTGTATGGTGGAAGAGAATGCTTGAGTTTCATTCTTCTACATATAGCTGTCCAGTTTTCCCAGCACCATTTATTGAAGAGACTGTCTTTTTTCCACTGTATATTTTTTCCTGTTTTGTCAAAGATTATTTGACCATAGAGTTGAGGGTCCATATCTGGGCTCTCTACTCTGTTCCACTGGTCTAGGTGTTTGTTTTTATGCCAGTACCATGCTGTCTTGGTGATCACAGCTTTGTAGTAAAGCTTGAAATCAGGTAACATGATTCCCCCAGTTTTTTTTTTTTAAAGATTTTATTTACTTATTTGACAGACAAGTAGGCAGAGAGGCAGGCAGAGACAGAGAGAGGAGGAGGCAGGCTCCCCACTGAGCAGAGAGCCCGATGCGGGGCTCAATCCCAGGACCCTGGGATCATGACCTGAGCTGAAGGCAGAGGCTTTAACCCACTGAGCCACCCAGGCACCCCGATCCCCCCAGTTTTTTTGTTTTTCCACATTTCCTTAGCGTTTCGGGGTCTCTTCTGATTCCATACAAATTTTTGGATTATTTGCTCCAGCTCTTTGAAAAATACCAGTGTAATTTTGATCGGAATGGCATTAAAAGTATAGATTGCTCTAGGCAGTATAGACATTTTAACAATGTTTATTCTTCCGATCCATGAACGTGGAATGGTCTTCCATCTTTTTGTATCTTCTTCAATTTCTTTCATGAGTGTTCTGTAGTTCCTTGAGTACAGATCCTTTACCTCTTTGGTTAGGTTTATTCCCAGGTATCTTATGGTTCTTGGTGCTATAGTAAATGGAATCGATTCTCTAATTTCCCTTTCTGTATTTTCATTGTTAGTGTATAAGAAAGCCACTGATTTCTGTACATTGACTTCATTTTTCTGAAGACATTTTCATTGATATGGCATTATTTCTTATTTTAATGCTCAGTATAATTCCTCAGTGAAGCCATTTGGTTCCAGGGTTTAATTTGTTGACAGTTTTAAAACTACAGATTTATTATTTTTAAGTAGGAATAAGGCTTTTCAAGTTATTTACTTCTTTTTTTAATATTTATTTTTAGAGGACTTTGATAGTTTGTATTTTTCAAAGATTTTGTACCTTTCAGTTTATTCATTTCTTCGTGAATATATTTTGACACTCTGTCTCCCATGAATTATGTCTGTCAGCTAACTTCTTGACAAATTGGCATAAAATTGTTCATAATAGTCTGATTTTCCTTGAAATACAGATTCTGTAGTGTGACATCATATCTCCTATTATGATATTGGTTAATTTGTGACTTCTCTTTTTATCCTGAACAATTGGTCTGGAGTTTTATCAGTTTTACTAATCTTCTCAAAGAACTAGGTTTTGAGTTACTAATTAAGCATTTTGCATCAAGTGCAAAAATATTTAAGATTATTTATTTTTAATTAGCCAATGAATAGTTGTCAAATCACCTTATTTAGCCCTGTCAGCATGTATTGCTCTGAAACCTACTTTTTCTGTTACCATCTTTGGTTTGATTATTGTTAACTTAGTATGTTTTACTACCCTTTTAGTTTTCCCATTTTGTTTATATTTGCAGTATGTTTCTTGTTGGCAGGATAGGATTCTCACTTTATATCCAATCCAGTCATTTACTCCCTTTAGTGATGGTGTTTAGACCATTTCCATGTAATGTCACTACTACTAAGGTTAAGTGTAACATACAGTTTTCTATGTATTTTCTACTGGTGCCATCTGTTCTTTGCTACCTTTCTCTCTTTTTCCCTTTGTTCAAATCTAGTACATATTTTTTTAATGATCTACTTCATCAGTTTTGTTGCCATATTGACAGTAATTTTTTGTTGCTGAAATTTTAGGGTTGCTTAAAGGCTTAGAGTAAAAATATTCAATGACATAATCTTTTTTAAAACAATATTTCATTGATTTACTTGAGAGTGAGAAGGAGCACTGAGGGAGAGCGAGAAGCAGACTCTTCACTAAGTGGGGAGCCTGCCAAGGGACTCAATCCCAGGACCATGAGATCATGACGGGAGCTGAAGTTTGGTCCTAACACAACATAAGCTAACTTAACTGAAATAAAATCGATTTACAAATAGTTTAAAAATAGTACAAAATATACTTAGGTAACTCCCTTCCCAAATTTTATTGTTATATAATTGCCACATACCATAAATAGTCGATTATATCACTGTTGTTTTTAAAAAGTCAATGTTTTAACAAATTTTAAATGGTACCAAAAAATGTCCTATTAACCCATGTACTTACCCTATTTAGTACTCTTCATTCCTTTTGTGGATTCATATTTATATCAGTTACCATTTTTCTCCTATATTAAAAACTACTTTTTTAGTGAAGTATAGCTAACGCAATTTCACATTAGTTTCAGGTATACAACATGTTTTGACAATTCTATAACTTACGCTGTGTTCACCCAAGTGCAACTACCATCTGTCACCATTCAATACCATTAAAATACATAAGTGATTATTTTTCCTATGCTGTACCTTTCATCCCCATGACTTCTTCATTCCAAACTGGAAGGCTGGACTCTTCACTTCCCTTCAGCCATTTTACCCATCCCCCAGCCTCACTCCTTTTGGCAAGGATCCATTTGTTCTTTGTCTTTAGGGGTCTGTTTCTGCTTTTGGTTTGTTTATTCATATATTCCTTTATTTTCCATTTTAGATTCTCCATAAAAGTGAGATTGTATGGCATTTGTCTTTGTCGATCTAACTTCCTTAATTTAACATGTTACCCTGTAGACCCATCCATGTGGTCACTAAATGCCAAGATCTCATTCTGTTTTATGGCAGTAATATTGCTGGGTGTATTCTACATCTTCTTTATTCATCGATTGATGCATTCTTAGATTGCTTCCCTATCTTGGCTGTTGTAAACAATGCTGTAATAAATGTAGGGATAGATTTATCTTTTCAAATTAGTGTTTTCATTTTCTTTGAGTAAATACCAATAGTGGAATAACTGGATGATAAGTTACTTCTATTTTTAATTTTTTAAGGACTCTCCATACTGTTTTCCATAATAGCTGCACCAGGTTGCATTCCCACCAACAGTGCATGTTCCCTTTTTGTCCACATTCTCGCCAACACTAGTTTTTTCTTATCTTTTTAATTCTAGATATTCTGATAAGTGTAAGGTAGTATCTCATTGTGGTTTTGATTTACATTTCCCTGGTGACGTGGCCACCCATCTTTTCATGTGTCTGTTTGCCATCTGTATGTCTTCTTTGGAAAAATGTCTGCTAGGTCTTCTGTCCTTTCTAAAATTGGATTATTTCTCTTTTTTCAGTGTTTTTTGGTATATGTTCTTTCTGTATTTTGGATATTAACTCCTAACCAGTTTACGTGCAGATGTTATTTCCCATTCATAGGCTTGCCTTTTCATTTGATTGATGGTTTTTTTCACTGTTAAGTTTTTATTTTGGGTAGCCCCAGTAGTTGATTTTTATTTTTGTTTCTCTTGTCTGAGGAGACATATCTAGATACGTATTGCTAAGATATATGTCAAATAAATTATATGTTTTCTTCTAGGAGTTTTAAGGTTTCAGGTTTCACATGCAGGTCTTTAATCCAACTAGAGTTCCCTTTTTAATGTGGTATGAGGAAGTTATCTAGTTTCATCATTTTGCATGTAACTGTCCAGTTTTTCCAACACAGTTGTTGAAGAGATTATCTCTTCCTCATTGTCTGTTCTTACTTCCTTTGTCATAGAGTAATTGACTGTACAACATGTTGGTTTGTTTTTCTGGGTTTTCTAGTCTTTCCCATTACTCTGTGTGTCTATCTTTGTGTCAGTACCATACTGATTTAATCACTACAGCTTCCTAGTATATTGTGATATCTGGGGACGTGATATCCTAACTTTGTTCTTCTTTCTCAGGATTGCCTTGACTATTGGGGTGTGTGTTTGTTTTGGAGTTCTGTACAAAATTTTTTACTCTTCCATTTCTGTGAAATGTTTTTTTTTTTAAATTTTAGATTTTATTTATTTATTTGAGAGAGCAAGAGAGAGAAAGAGCATGAGTAGGGGAGAGAGAGAGAGGGAGTTAGCAGACACCCCACTGAGCAGGGAGCCTGATGCGGGACTCTATCCTAGGACCCTAGGATCATGACCTGAGCCGCAGGCAGACTGAGCCACCCAGGCACCCCTGTTGGTATTGTGATAGGGATTGCATTAAATCTGTAGGTTTCCTGGGCATTATGGGCATGTTAACAATATTGATTCATCCAGTCCATGAACCTGAAATAATTTTACATTTGTATCCTTTTTAATATTTTATTCCTTCTGTTATAATTATAAATAGAATTGTTTCCTTAAATTCTCTTTCTTCTATATTAAGAAACTCAGACTCAATTTCTGTGTATTAATTTGTGTCCTGCAACTTTACTGAATTCATTTATTACTTCTAATATTTTTTATATAGTCTTTAGCGTTTTTATGTATAATATCATGTTACCTGCAAACAGTGACAGTTTCATTTCTTCCTTACCAATTTGGATGCCTATTAGTTCTTTCTTTGTCTGATTGCTACAGCTAGGAATTACAGTATTATATTAAATGTAAGTGATGAACGTGAACATCTCTGTCTTGTTCCTGATTTTAGAGGAAAAACTCTGTTTTTCATCATTGAGTATGATGTTTACTGTGGGTTTTCATCCATGATCTTTATTGTGTTGAGGTATATTCCCTCTAAGCCTGTTGAGCTGATAGCTTTTATAAATGGGTGTTGTACTTCATCAAATGCTTTATCTGCAGCTATTGAAGGTTTTATTTTAGAGAGAGAAAATGCAAGTGGGGGTGGGCAAAAGGATACAGAGATGCAGAACCTGAGGTGGGGCTTGATCCCATGACCCTGAGATCATTACCTGAGTTGGAATCAAGACTTGGATGTTGAATTGACTGAGCCACCCAGGTGCCCCTGCATCTATTGAAATAATCAAGTAATTTCTTAAAGATTTTATTTATGTATCTGAGAGAGAGAGAGAGAGAGAGAGAGAGAGAACGAACAAGAACAAGCAGGGGGAGCAGCAGAGGGAGAGGAGAATCCCTGGACCCTGGGACCCTGACCTGAGCCAAAGGCGGATGCTTAGCAGACTGAGCCACCCAGGTGCCCAAATAATCAAATTACTTTCATCTTCCATTTTGTTAATGTGGTTTATCACATGATGGACTTGCAAATTTTGAACCCCTTGCATCCTCAGAATACATCCCACTTGATTATGGTAATAGATCTTTTTAAAGTATTGTTGCAGTTTTTTTACTAGTATGTTGAGGATTTTTCATCATGGATATTGGCCTATAGTTTTCCTTTTGTAGCATTTTTTATTTTGGTATCAGGTAACACTGATCTCATGGAATGAATTTGGGAATTTTCCTTCCTCTTAGATTTTTTGGAATGGTTCGAAGAGAATAAGTATTAACTGTTCTTTAAATGTTTTGTAGAATTTAACTATGAATCCATCTGGTTCTGAACTTTGTAATGATAGGAGTTTTTGATTACTGATTGAATTGTTAGTAGTAATTAGTATGTTCAGATATTCTACTTCTTTCTGATTTAGTTTTGGAAGATTGTTTATTTCTCGGTGTTTATCCATTTCTTCTAGGTTGTCTAATCTGTTGGCATATAATTTTTCATTGTAGTCTCATAATCCTTTGTTGTTCTATGGTATTGGTTGTTACTTCTCTTTCAGTTCTCATTTTATTTGTGTCCTATCTCTTGATGAGTCTGGCTAACCATTTGTAAATTCATCTTTTCAAAGAACCAGTTGTTGGTTTTCTTGATCTTTTCCTTTTTTCTCTGAACTTTATTATCTCCTTTCTATTAGGGCTTTGTTTGTTTTCCATTTCGTAGTTCTTTTAACATTAGTTTTTTGTTTTTGTTTTTTAGATTTCTCTTGTTTCTTGAGGCAGGCCTATATCTCTATAAATTTCCCTCTTAGAACTTCTTTCACTGAGTCAAGATTTTGGACTGTTGTTTTTTCATTTTTCATTTGCATCCATGCATTTTTTTTTCATTTCCTCTTTGATTTCTTTGTTGACCCATCAGTTGCTTAGTAAGATGTTGTTTAGGCTCCACATGCTCCCCACCCCACCATTTTTTTCTTCTAATTATTTTCTAGTTCTGTGCTATTCTTATTGCAAAAGTTGGATGATACAATTTTAACCTTTTTAAGTTTGTTGAGACTGTTTTGGGGTCTAAGATGTGACCTATCCTGGAAAATATTTCAACTTTTTATCAGGCAGATTGCATATAGTTCTTTTTCTGAGACTTTTTTCCTGGTTCTTTCATTGGCATATATTCTTCTGTCTCCTCATTTTGTTTCACTTTCTGCATTTGTTTCTATGAATTAGGTGGCACAGCTACTTCCCCTAAATTTGAAGTCATGATCTTGTGTGTGGTCATTCCCTGTGTAGAATCTGTGTGCCTGGTGACTTTGGCTGGCAAGTTGGAGTGGTTGCTGTGTGGGCTGGGGATCTCAGGACTCTTTTGTGGGTGCCTTGATAGGGTGGCAGAGCTCAAGGGTTCATGGGCTGTAGTGGTCCCAGGACTCTCTGTACAGAGGGCCCTGTGGCAGGACCGTTGAAGATATAATGGAAGTCTGTGTGTCCTGGGGCTCTCTGTGCAGAGAGTACCCTGGTGAGGTTAATGGAGCTGTGCCAGGATGTGGGCAAGGGGGCCTGGGGTGTTCTCTGCAGGAGACACCTTAGCAGGGCAGCTGGAGCCAAAGGGGGTGCAAGCCAGCATCCTGGAGCACTCCCAACAGAGGTTGCTATGGCAGGACAGCTGTAGCTGAAGTGGGCATAGGCTGGGGCATAGGCTCCACAGAGAGGGTGCCCTGGCAGAACCGCTGAAGCTTAAGTGAAGCACGCCAGGGTCAGGGGGCTGTTCAGCACAGGGGTTCTCCTGGCAGCATGGCTGGAGTCAAGGTAGGCACAGGCTAGCAGTTCCCAGGGCACTCCCTATGCAGGGGATACTTGGAGAGTTTTTGCTATAGCAGAAGAAGGTATGAACCAGAAGGTCACAGAGTTCTCTGTCTACATCAAGAATGCCCTACAAAGATGTTTGGAGCCAAAGTGACACGGGCCTGGAGTTTTCTGTGGTGCTCAGTTGGTGGTGGTTGGCCCAGTGGCTGGAGCTGCAGTGAGTACTGCTCAGGAGTGTCCTGGTGAACCCCACAGTGGGGCTGCCTTGATGGGTTGGCTAGGGTGTGTATGGTTTGGGGACCCAGGACACTCTGAGGTTGCAGGCCAGACCTTGCTCCTGCCTGCACTATCAAGGTAGTTGAGGAATGTGAGTGGTGGCACTTTCCAGACCCTCAGGCTCAGAGAAAGTTCTCAAAGTTCCCTTTCCATTGGTCCTAGGACTAGGTCCTTTATTTTCTAGTTGTTCTTCTTAAATTACAGCTTTTTATAGCTGGGATATTCATGGCTCATGCGGGCTAGGACCTGGGAGGCTCACTGAAGCTGCAGGCTGCCTAGAGCATGTGGAAGGAAGCCTGTCCCTAGCTCCTCTATCGGGATGGAGGGAGAAAGTAAACAGTGGTTTTCATCAGTCCCTTCAACACAGAGAACTTTACAGCACTTGGGAAGTAACTGGATCTTTCCTCTACTAGTTGCTCTTTAAAATGGCAGCTTCTGGGGCACCTGGGTGGCTCAGTTGCTTAAACATCCTACTTTGGGTTTCAGCTCAGGTCACGATCTCAGGGGCATGAGATGGGCCCTGCCTCTAGACGGCTCCGTGTTCAGTGGGAAATCTGCTTAAGATTTTCTCTCTCTCCCTCTTGCTCCCCACTCTCTGTCTAAAAAATAAAAATAGACAAATTTGCTCCTAGTCCCTTAGTACTCTTCTTCCCTGTTGCAATCTGCATTGTCAGAGGTGGGGGTTCCCTTCATTGCCAAGTCTCTCTCTCACTGTTTTCTGTGTGGCCTGTCTTTTGTTGCACAGTGGTTGTTCAGCTCTACCCTCTGCTTTTCTTCAGGAGGAACTGTTCTATATATAAATAGTATAAATTTGGAATGTCTAGGGAGGTGAGTTCAGGGTCTTCCTTCTTTGCTCAATGGGACCAGAATTCTAAACACTACCTTTACCTGCTTTTATAGTATAAATCTGGTACATGCATTCTCTCAGGTGATAGTGGGAAAAAAATTTTTACTTTCAGTTTTAGAAGAGTTTTCTGTATTCATCAAATTTGTGCTTGATGACTTTTTATTCAATACTTCTAAGATGTTGATCAACTGTCTTCTCTCTTCCTTTGATGTAACAAAAAAATCATTTTCATCCTTACTATTGTTTCTCTGTACATATACTTTTCGTCAGGATGTCTTTAAAAATTTATAACCAATAAACCAATGTTCCTTTTGAGCCACATAATTAAGATATTTTTGGTATAATTTTGTATAATTTTCCTCATGTTATTTGGGCTTCATGTTCCTTGAACATCCTAAATACCTGGGTTTAGTTTTTAACAAACTGGGAAATTGTTGGGTAATTATTTCTTCAAATATATCTGACCCCTCTCTTTCAGGGACTCTGATTATAATGACTTCTTGAAGTTGTATCAAAAATCATATTGCTTTTTTCCCCATTCTTATTATGCTTTCTGTTTTAAACAGTTACTGTGAAGTATCCATGTTTATGAATTTTTTTTCCTGCAATGTCTTACAACAATTACATCCAATGTATTTATTTTATGCTAAACATAATTTTTGCTACAAGAATGTCAATTTCATTTTTTTCCCTATCTTTCTACTTAAAATGTTGAACCTGTCATTTAGCTTGTTGAATATATAAACTATAGCTTTACTTACTTCTGTGCTATCTTTAGTATCTGTGTTACTACTGTGTCAGGTTTGTTTCATTTCTTTTCCTCATTCTAGGTATGTTTTTCTGCTTCTTTGCATGCTTGGTAATTTTTGAATGGCAACAAGATAATGTGACTTTTAATTTTTTCAGAGGTTAGAAAGCTCAAGGGATAAAATAAGTTTTTTGAGCTTTATGCTAGGACATGTTAAAGTTACTTGAAGATGGTTTAGTTGATCATTTGAATCTGTGTTTTAAGATTTCTTTTTAGGCAACTAAAGAATGATATTTATTCTAAGTCTAATTATACCAACCACTAAGGGGAAGACCTTTCCAAGTTCTCTGCCATTGGCTTGTGAATTATTAGATTTTCCACTCTGGCTTGAAGACAACCAGCAGCACAGCCCCATGAGAGCACTGGACACTGTTGTTCTAACCCTTTTCGTTGGTCCTTTTCCAGCTGTCCAGTAATCTCTTCCCCTGTGTGTGGGCCTGTTCATATGCCGTGATTATTCTAGGGCAAGTCTCTGCAGACATCAGGGAGTTCTCTTCTCTCTTTGTTCTGCAAACTCTATCTTTTCTCTCATTTTTATTTTAATCCCAGCATAGTGAATATATGGTGTTGTAGGACTTTGAGGTGTACAATGCAGTGATTCAACACTCATATGCATTATTCAGTGCTCTTCATTACAAGTCTACTTGTAATCCACTTCACCTGTTTTACTTATCTCCCACCCACTTCCCCTTCATGCACCATGTGTGTCTTCTTTTACAGTTAAGAATCTATTTTTTTTGTTTATCTTGTTTTTCTTTATTTTTTTGTTCCTTAATTCCACAGATGAGTGCAGTTATACGGTATTTACCTTTCTGTGAATAACTTACTTCATGTAGCATTATACTCTCTAGATCCATCCATGTTGTTGCACACGGCAAGATTTCATTTATTTTGTGGCTGGTTAATATTCGTGTGTGTGTGTATTCATTTGATGAATTGCACACACACACACACACACACACACCCACACCCACCTTAACCTACCAGTGGACACTTGGGCTGCTTCCATAATTTGGCTATTGTAATAATGCTGCAATAAACATAGGGATGCATAAATCTTTTCATAGAATGTTTTTTTATTCTTTGGGTAAAGAAAGATATTCCATGCTCATGGATTGGAAAATAAATATTGTTAAAATATGCCCACTACCCAGAACAATCTATAGATTTAATGCAGTCCCTATCAATACCAGTAGCATTTTTCACTGAACTAGAACAAACAATCCTAAAATTTGTATGGAACCAAAAAAGAAACCTGAACAGCCAAAGCAATCTTGAAACAGAAGAAGAAAGCTAGAGGTATTACAAATCTGGATGTAAAGTTAATTTACAAAGCTGCAATAATCAAAAAAAAGTATGGTACTGTCACCAAAAAAAGACAAAAAGATCAAGGGAACAGAATAAAAGGCCCAGAAATCACCCCACAAATTCATGCTCAGTTAACTTTTGACAACGGAGGCAAGAACATACAGTGGGGAAAAAACCAATCTCTTCAATAAATGGTGCTGGGGAAAACTAGATAGCAAGAGAATGAGCCGGGACCACTTAGACCATACACAAAAATAAACTCAAAATGGATTATGAACCTAGATGTGAGACCTGAAACCATAAAAACCTGAGAAGAGAGAACAGGTTTTCATGTCTCTGATATCCTTTGTAGCAACATTTTTCTAGATATGTCTGCTGGGACAAG